>NC_143573.1:80872500-81245848 GCF_054136105.1 Typopeltis vanoorti | reverse complement strand
TAGAAAGCACTACACTATGTATTGCTGGTTTCTTTAACAACCTCTGCGTTAAATTATGTGCCATATAACGAAATATACTTAAATACACTCAAATAGCTTCATTAGATAGCGTTTGTGTGTGTAAAACACGAAAATAACGTTTTCGTGAAATTTTGCAAAAAGTCAATTTTTTCGTGTTTTTTAGTCAAAAGCTGCTTGTTTCCACTCTTACAGCACGAATACGCTGATACTCGCTGGAAAATGATCCGAGCGATATGAAACTTTTTATATAGGCATAGGGCAGTGTTATCTATTAAACTGCGCTAATAAGAACTCAATCGGGTGATATGCAAATTTTTAAAAAATTCAACATTAGTTCGATAACAGCGCCCTCTAACGACATAATGTTCAAACAAGGTAGAAAGCACTATACTGTGTATTGCTGGTTTCTTTAACAACCTCTGCGTTAAATTATGTGCCATATAACGAAATATACTTAAATACACTCAAATAGCTTCATTAGATAGCGTTTGTGTGTGTAAAACACGAAAATAACGTTTCCGTGAAATTTTGCAAAAAGTCAATTTTTTCGTGTTTTTTAGTCAAAAGCTGTTTGTTTCCACTCTTACAGCACGAATACGTTATCTATCAAACTCCGCTAATAAGAACTCAATCGGGTGATATGCAAATTTTTAAAAAATTCAACATTAGTTCGATAACATCGCCCTCTAACGACATAATGTCAAAACAAGGTAGAAAGCATTACACTATGTATTGCTGGTTTCTTTAACAACCTCTGCGTTAAATTATGTGCCATATAACGAAATATACTTAAATACACTCAAATAGCTTCATTAGATAGCGTTTGTGTGTGTAAAACACGAAAATAACGTTTCCGTGAAATTTTGCAAAAAGTCAATTTTTTCGTGTTTTTTAGTCAAAAGCTGCTTGTTTCCACTCTTACAGCACGAATACGCTGATACTCGCTGGAAAATGATCCGAGCGATATGAAACTTTTTATATAGGCATAGGGCAGTGTTATCTATTAAACTGCGTTAATAAGAACTCAATCGGGTGATATGCAAATTTTTAAAAAATTCAACATTAGTTCGATAACAGCGCCCTCTAACGACATAATGTCCAAACAAGGTAGAAAGCACTACACTATGTATTGCTGGTTTCTTTAACAACCTCTGCGTTAAATTATGTGCCATATAACGAAATATACTTAAATACACTCAAATAGCTTCATTAGATAGCGTTTGTGTGTGTAAAACACGAAAATAACGTTTTCGTGAAATTTTGCAAAAAGTCAATTTTTTCGTGTTTTTTAGTCAAAAGCTGCTTGTTTCCACTCTTACAGCACGAATACGCTGATACTCGCTGGAAAATGATCCGAGCGATATGAAACTTTTTATATAGGCATAGGGCAGTGTTATCTATTAAACTGCGCTAATAAGAACTCAATCGGGTGATATGCAAATTTTTAAAAAATTCAACATTAGTTCGATAACAGCGCCCTCTAACGACATAATGTTCAAACAAGATAGAAAGCACTATACTGTGTATTGCTGGTTTCTTTAACAACCTCTGCGTTAAATTATGTGCCATATAACGAAATATACTTAAATACACTCAAATAGCTTCATTAGATAGCGTTTGTGTGTGTAAAACACGAAAATAACGTTTCCGTGAAATTTTGCAAAAAGTCAATTTTTTCGTGTTTTTTAGTCAAAAGCTGCTTGTTTCCACTCTTACAGCACGAATACGCTGATACTCACTGGAAAATGATCCGAGCGATATGAAACTTTTTATATAGGCATAGGGCAGTGTTATCTATCAAACTGCGCTAATAAGAACTCAAATGGGTGATATGCAAATTTTTAAAAAATTCAAAATTAGTTCGATAACATCGCCCTCTAACGACATAATATCAAAACAAGGTAGAAAGCATTACACTATGTATTGCTGGTTTCTTTAACAACCTCTGCGTTAAATTATGTGCCATATAACGAAATATACTTAAATACACTCAAATAGCTTCATTAGATAGCGTTTGTGTGTGTAAAACACGAAAATAACGTTTCCGTGAAATTTTGCAAAAAGTCAATTTTTTCGTGTTTTTTAGTCAAAAGCTGCTTGTTTCCACTCTTACAGCACGAATACGCTGATACTCGCTGGAAAATGATCCGAGCGATATGAAACTTTTTATATAGGCATAGGGCAGTGTTATCTATTAAACTGCGCTAATAAGAACTCAATCGGGTGATATGCAAATTTTTAAAAAATTCAACATTAGTTCGATAACAGCGCCCTCTAACGACATAATGTTCAAACAAAGTAGAAAGCACTACACTATGTATTGCTGGTTTCTTTAACAACCTCTGCGTTAAATTGTGTGTCATATAACGAAATATACTTAAATACACTCAAATAGCTTCATTAGATAGCGTTTGTGTGTGTAAAACACGAAAATAACGTTTTCGTGAAATTTTGCAATAAGTCAATTTTTTCGTGTTTTTTAGTCAAAAGCTGCTTGTTTCCACTCTTACAGCACGAATACGCTGATACTCGCTGGAAAATGATCCGAGCGATATGAAACTTTTTATATAGGCATAGGGCAGTGTTATCTATTAAACTGCGCTAATAAGAACTCAATCGGGTGATATGCAAATTTTTAAAAAATTCAACATTAGTTCGATAACAGCGCCCTCTAACGACATAATGTTCAAACAAGGTAGAAAGCACTATACTGTGTATTGCTGGTTTCTTTAACAACCTCTGCGTTAAATTATGTGCCATATAACGAAATATACTTAAATACACTCAAATAGCTTCATTAGATAGCGTTTGTGTGTGTAAAACACGAAAATAACGTTTTCGTGAAATTTTGCAAAAAGTCAATTTTTTCGTGTTTTTTAGTCAAAAGCTGCTTGTTTCCACTCTTACAGCACGAATACGCTGATACTCGCTGGAAAATGATCCGAGCGATATGAAACTTTTTATATAGGCATAGGGCAGTGTTATCTATCAAACTGCGCTAATAAGAACTCAATCGGGTGATATGCAAATTTTAAAAAAATTCAACATTAGTTCGATAACAGCGCCCTCTAACGACATAATGTCAAAACAAGGTAGAAAGCACTACACTATGTATTGCTGGTTTCTTTAACAACCTCTGCGTTAAATTATGTGCCATATAACGAAATATACTTAAATACACTCAAATAGCTTCATTAGATAGCGTTTGTGTGTGTAAAACACGAAAATAACGTTTCCGTGAAATTTTGCAAAAAGTCAATTTTTTCGTGTTTTTTAGTCAAAAGCTGCTTGTTTCCACTCTTACAGCACAATACGCTGATACTCGCTGGAAAATGATCCGAGCGATATGAAACTTTTTATATAGGCATAGGGCAGTGTTATCTATTAAACTGCGCTAATAAGAACTCAATCGGGTGATATGCAAATTTTTAAAAAATTCAACATTAGTTCGATAACAGCGCCCTCTAACGACATAATGTTCAAACAAGGTAGAAAGCACTATACTGTGTATTGCTGGTTTCTTTAACAACCTCTGCGTTAAATTATGTGCCATATAACGAAATATACTTAAATACACTCAAATAGCTTCATTAGATAGCGTTTGTGTGTGTAAAACACGAAAATAACGTTTTCGTGAAATTTTGCAAAAAGTCAATTTTTTCGTGTTTTTTAGTCAAAAGCTGCTTGTTTCCACTCTTACAGCACGAATACGCTGATACTCGCTGGAAAATGATCCGAGCGATATGAAACTTTTTATATAGGCATAGGGCAGTGTTATCTATTAAACTGCGCTAATAAGAACTCAATGGGGTGATATGCAAATTTTTAAAAAATTCAACATTAGTTCGATAACAAGGCCCTCTAACGACATAATGTTCAAACAAGATAGAAAGCACTACACTATGTATTGCTGGTTTCTTTAACAACCTCTGCGTTAAATTATGTGCCATATAACGAAATATACTTAAATACACTCAAATAGCTTCATTAGATAGCGTTTGTGTGTGTAAAACACGAAAATAACGTTTTCGTGAAATTTTGCAAAAAGTCAATTTTTTCGTGTTTTTTAGTCAAAAGCTGCTTGTTTCCACTCTTACAGCACGAATACGCTGATACTCACTGGAAAATGATCCGAGCGATATGAAACTTTTTACATAGGCATAGGGCAGTGTTATCTATCAAACTGCGCTAATAAAAACTCAATCGGGTGATATGCAAATTTTTAAAAAATTCAACATTAGTTCGATAACATCGCCCTCTAACGACATAATGTCAAAACAAAGTAGAAAGCACTACACTATGTATTGCTGGTTTCTTTAACAACCTCTGCGTTAAATTATGTGCCATATAACGAAATATACTTAAATACACTCAAATAGCTTCATTAGATAGCGTTTGTGTGTGTAAAACACGAAAATAACGTTTCCGTGAAATTTTGCAAAAAGTCAATTTTTTCGTGTTTTTTAGTCAAAAGCTGCTTGTTTCCACTCTTACAGCACGAATACGCTGATACTTGCTGGAAAATGATCCGAGCGATATGAAACTTTTTATATAGGCATAGGGCAGTGTTATCTATCAAACTGCGCTAATAAGAACTCAATCGGTTGATATGCAAATTTTAAAAAAATTCAACATTAGTTCGATAACAGCGCCCTCTAACGACATAATGTCAAAACAAGGTAGAAAGCACTACACTATGTATTGCTGGTTTCTTTAACAACCTCTGCGTTAAATTGTGTGTCATATAACGAAATATACTTAAATACACTCAAATAGCTTCATTAGATAGCGTTTGTGAGTGTCAAACACGAAAATAACGTTTTCGTGAAATTTTGCAATAAGTCAATTTTTTCGTGTTTTTTAGTCAAAAGCTGCTTGTTTCCACTCTTACAACACCAATACGCTGATACTCGCTGGAAAATGATCCGAGTGATATGAAACGTTTTATATAGGCATAGGGCCGTCTTATCTATTAAACTGCGCTAATAAGAACTCAATCGGGTGATATGCAAATTTTTAAAAAATTCAACATTAGTTCGATAACAGCGCCCTCTAACGACATAATGTTCAAACAAGGTAGAAAGCACTATACTGTGTATTGCTGGTTTCTTTAACAACCTCTGCGTTAAATTATGTGCCATATAACGAAATATACTTAAATACACTCAAATAGCTTCATTAGATAGCGTTTGTGTGTGTAAAACACGAAAATAACGTTTTCGTGAAATATTGCAAAAAGTCAATTTTTTCGTGTTTTTTAGTCAAAAGCTGCTTGTTTCCACTCTTACAGCACGAATACGCTGATACTTGCTGGAAAATGATCCGAGCGATATGAAACTTTTTATATAGGCATAGGGCAGTGTTATCTATTAAACTGCGCTAATAAGAACTCAATGGGGTGATATGCAAATTTTTAAAAAATTCAAAATTAGTTCGATAACAAGGCCCTCTAATGACATAATGTTCAAACAAGGTAGAAAGCACTACACTATGTATTGCTGGTTTCTTTAGCAACCTCTGCGTTAAATTATGTGCCATATAACGAAATATACTTAAATACACTCAAATAGCTTCATTAGATAGCGTTTGTGTGTGTAAAACACGAAAATAACGTTTTCGTGAAATTTTGCAAAAAGTCAATTTTTTCGTGTTTTTTAGTCAAAAGCTGCTTGTTTCCACTCTTACAGCACGAATACGCTGATACTCGCTGGAAAATGATCCGAGCGATATGAAACTTTTTATATAGGCATAGGGCAGTGTTATCTATTAAACTGCGCTAATAAGAACTCAATCGGGTGATATGCAAATTTTTAAAAAATTCAACATTAGTTCGATAACAGCGCCCTCTAACGACATAATGTCAAACAAGGTAGAAAGCACTATACAATGTATTGCTGGTTTCTTTAACAACCTCTGCGTTAAATTATGTGCCATATAACGAAATATACTTAAATACACTCAAATAGCTTCATTAGATAGCGTTTGTGTGTGTAAAACACGAAAATAACGTTTTCCGTGAAATTTTGCAAAAAGTCAATTTTTTCGTGTTTTTTAGTCAAAAGCTGCTTGTTTCCACTCTTACAGCACGAATACGCTGATACTCGCTGGAAAATGATCCGAGCGATATGAAACTTTTTATATAGGCATAGGGCAGTGTTATCTATCAAACTGCGCTAATAAGAACTCAATCGGGTGATATGCAAATTTTTAAAAAATTCAACATTAGTTCGATAACAGCGCCCTCTAACGACATAATGTCGAAACAAGGTAGAAAGCACTATACTATGTATTGCTGGTTTCTTTAACAACCTCTGCGTTAAATTATGTGCCATATAACGAAATATACTTAAATACACTCAAATAGCTTCATTAGATAGCGTTTGTGTGTGTAAAACACGAAAATAACGTTTCCGTGAAATTTTGCAAAAAGTCAATTTTTTCGTGTTTTTTAGTCAAAAGCCTGCTTGTTTCCACTCTTACAGCACGAATACGCTGATACTCGCTGGAAAATGATCCGAGCGATATGAAACTTTTTATATGGCATAG
Source organism: Typopeltis vanoorti (assembly GCF_054136105.1). NCBI lineage: Eukaryota > Metazoa > Arthropoda > Arachnida > Uropygi > Thelyphonidae > Typopeltis > Typopeltis vanoorti. The sequence continues at coordinate 81,239,281 of NC_143573.1, read as the reverse complement.
GGCAGTGTTATCTCTCAAACTGCGCTAATAAGAACTCAATCGGGTGATATGCAAATTTTTAAAAAATTCACATTAGTTCGATAACAGCGCCCTCTAACGACATAATGTCAAAACAAGGTAGAAAGCATTACACTATGTATTGCTGGTTTCTTTAACAACCTCTGCGTTAAATTATGTGCCATATAACGAAATATACTTAAATACACTCAAATAGCTTCATTTGATAGCGTTTGTGTGTGTAAAACACGAAAATAACGTTTCCGTGAAATTTTGCAAAAAGTCAATTTTTTCGTGTTTTTTAGTCAAAAGCTGCTTGTTTCCACTCTTACAGCACGAATACGCTGATACTCGCTGGAAAATGATCCGAGCGATATGAAACTTTTTATATAGGCATAGGGCAGTGTTATCTATCAAACTGCGCTAATAAGAACTCAATCGGGTGATATGCAAATTTTTAAAAAATTCAACATTAGTTCGATAACAGCGCCCTCTAACGACATAATGTCAAACAAGGTAGAAAGCACTATACTATGTATTGCTGGTTTCTTTAACAACCTCTGCGTTAAATTATGTGCCATATAACGAAATATACTTAAATACACTCAAATAGCTTCATTAGATAGCGTTTGTGTGTGTAAAACACGAAAATAACGTTTTCGTGAAATTTTGCAAAAAGTCAATTTTTTCGTGTTTTTTAGTCAAAAGCTGCTTGTTTCCACTCTTACAGCACGAATACGCTGATACTCGCTGGAAAATGATCCGAGCGATATGAAACTTTTTATATAGGCATAGGGCAGTGTTATCTATCAAACTGCGCTAATAAGAACTCAATCGGGTGATATGCAAATTTTTAAAAAATTCAACATTAGTTCGATAACAGCGCCCTCTAACGACATAATATCCAAACAAGGTAGAAAGCACTACACTATATGTATTGCTGGTTTCTTTAACAACCTCTGCGTTAAATTATGTGCCATATAACGAAATATACTTAAATACACTCAAATAGCTTCATTAGATAGCGTTTGTGTGTGTAAAACACGAAAATAACGTTTCCGTGAAATTTTGCAAAAAGTCAATTTTTTCGTGTTTTTTAGTCAAAATCTGCTTGTTTCCACTCTTACAGCACGAATACGCTGATACTCGCTGGAAAATGATCCGAGCGATATGAAACTTTTTATATAGGCATAGGGCAGTGTTATCTATCAAACTGCGCTAATAAGAACTCAATCGGGTGATATGCAAATTTTTAAAAAATTCAACATTAGTTCGATAACAGCGCCCTCTAACGACATAATGTCAAAACAAGGTAGAAAGCATTACACTATGTATTGCTGGTTTCTTTAACAACCTCTGCGTTAAATTATGTGCCATATAACGAAATATACTTAAATACACTCAAATAGCTTCATTAGATAGCGTTTGTGTGTGTAAAACACGAAAATAACGTTTCCGTGAAATTTTGCAAAAAGTCAATTTTTTCGTGTTTTTTAGTCAAAAGCTGCTTGTTTCCACTCTTACAGCACGAATACGCTGATACTCGCTGGAAAATGATCCGAGCGATATGAAACTTTTTATATAGGCATAGGGCAGTGTTATCTATTAAACTGCGCTAATAAGAACTCAATCGGGTGATATGCAAATTTTTAAAAAATTCAACATTAGTTCGATAACAGCGCCCTCTAACGACATAATATCAAACAAGGTAGAAAGCAATATACTATGTATTGCTGGTTTCTTTAACAACCTCTGCGTTAAATTATGTGCCATATAACGAAATATACTTAAATACACTCAAATAGCTTCATTAGATAGCGTTTGTGTGTGTAAAACACGAAAATAACGTTTTCGTGAAATTTTGCAAAAAGTCAATTTTTTCGTGTTTTTTAGTCAAAATCTGCTTGTTTCCACTCTTACAGCACGAATACGCTGATACTCGCTGGAAAATGATCCGAGCGATATGAAACTTTTTATATAGGCATAGGGCAGTGTTATCTATCAAACTGCGCTAATAAGAACTCAATCGGGTGATATGCAAATTTTTAAAAAATTCAACATTAGTTCGATAACAGCGCCCTCTAACGACATAATGTCTAAACAAGGTAGAAAGCACTATACTATGTATTGCTGGTTTCTTTAACAACCTCTGCGTTAAATTATGTGCCATATAACGAAATATACTTAAATACACTCAAATAGCTTCATTTGATAGCGTTTGTGTGTGTAAAACACGAAAATAACGTTTCCGTGAAATTTTGCAAAAAGTCAATTTTTTCGTGTTTTTTAGTCAAAATCTGCTTGTTTTCACTCTTACAGCACCAATACGCTGATACTCTCTGGAAAATGATCCAGCGAGTATCAAAGCGATATGAAACTTTTATATAGGCATAGGGCAGTGCTATCTATCAAACTGCGCTAATAAGAACTCAATCGGGTGATATGCAAATTTTTAAAAAATTCAACATTAGTTCGATAACAGCGCCCTCTAACGACATAATGTCCAAACAAGGTAGAAAGCACTATACTATGTATTGCTGGTTTCTTTAACAACCTCTGCGTTAAATTATGTGCCATATAACGAAATATACTTAAATACACTCAAATAGCTTCATTAGATAGCGTTTGTGTGTGTAAAACACGAAAATAACGTTTTCGTGAAATTTTGCAAAAAGTCAATTTTTTCGTGTTTTTTAGTCAAAAGCTGCTTGTTTCCACTCTTACAGCACCAATACGCTGATACTCGCTGGAAAATGATCCGAGCGATATGAAACTTTTTATATGGGCATAGGGCAGTGTTATCTATCAAACTGCGCTAATAAGAACTTAATCGGATGATATGCAAATTTTTAAAAAATTCAACATTAGTTCGATAACAGCGCCCTCTAACGACATAATATCCAAACAAGGTATAAAGCACTACACTATATGTTGCTGGTTTCTTTAACAACCTCTGCGTTAAATTATGTGACATATAACGAAATATACTTAAATACACTCAAATAGCTTCATTAGATAGCGTTTTTGTGTATAAAACACGAAAATAACGTTTTCGTGAAATTTTGCAAAAAGTCAATTTTTTCGTGTTTTTTAGTCAAAATCTACTTATTTTCACTTTTACAGCACGTCTACGCTGATACTCGCTGGAAAATAATTCCAGCTATATGAAACTTTTTATATAGGCATAGGGCAGTGCTATCTATCAAACTGCTCCTAATAAGAACTTAATCGGGTGATAGGCAAATTTTTAAAAAATTCAACATTAGATCGATAACAGCGCCCTCTAACGACATAATGTCCAAACAAGGTAGAAAGCACTATACTATGTATTGCTGGCTTTTTTAACAACCTCTGCGTTAAATTATGTGCCATATAACGAAATATACTTAAATACACTCAAATAGCTTCATTAGATAGCGTTTGTGTGTGTAAAACACGAAAATAACGTTTCGTGAAATTTTGCAAAAAGTCAATTTTTTCGTGTTTTTTAGTCAAAATCAGCTTGTTTTCACTCTTAGAGCACGAATACGGTGATACTCGCTAGAAAATGCTTACACCGATATGAAACTTTTTATATAGGCATAGGGCAGTGTTATCTATCAAACTTCGCTAATAAGAACTTAACCGGGTGATATGCAAATTTTTAAATTTTCAAGATTAGTTCGATAACTGCGCCCTCTAACGACATAATATCCAGACAAGGTATAAATCAATATACTATGTACTGCTGGTTTTTTTAACAACCTCTGCGTTAAATTATGTGGCATATAACGAAATATACTTAAATACACTCAAATAGCTTCATTTGATAGCGTTTGTGTGTGTAAAACACGAAAATAACGTTTCCGTGAATTTTTGCAAAAAGTGAATTTTTTAGTGTTTTTTAGTCAAAATCTGCTTGTTTTCACTCTTACAGCACGAATACGCTGATACTCGCTGGAAAATGCTTCCAGCGATATGAAACTTTTTATATAAACATAGGGCAGAGCTGTCTATCAAACTGCGCTAATAAGAACCAAATCGGGTGATATGCAAATTTTTAAAAAATTCAACATTAGTTCGATAACAGCGCCCTCTAACGACATAATGTCTAAACAAGGTATAAAGCACAACACTATGTATTGCTGGTTTCTTTAACAACCTCTGTGTTAAATTATGTGCCGTATAACGAAATATACTTAAATACCCTCAAATAGCTTCATTTGATAGCGTTTATTTGTGTAAAACACGAAAATAACGATTCCGTGAAATTTTGCAAAAAGTCAATTTTTTCGTGTTTTTTAGTCAAAATCTGCTTGTTTTCACTCTTACAGCACCAATACGCTGATACTCTCTGGAAAATGATCCAGCGAGTATCAAAGCGATATGAAACGTTTTATATAGGCATAGGGCAGTGCTATCTATCAAACTGCACTAATAAGAACCTAATCTGGTGATATGGAAATTTCTAAAAAATTCAACATTAGTTCGATAACAGCGCCCTCTAACGACATAATGTCCAAACAAGGTATAATGCACTATACTATGTATTGCTGGTTTCTTTAACAATCTCTACGTTAAATTATGTGCCATATAACGAAATATCCTTAAATACACTCAAAGAGCTTCATTTTATAGTGTTTGTATGTTTAAAACACGAAAATAACTTTTCCGTGAAATTTTGCAAAAAGTTAATTATTTCGTGTTTTTTAGTCAAAATCTGCTTGTTTTCTCTATTACAGCACGTCTAGACTGATACTCGCTGGAATATGATTCCAGTGATATAAAACTTTTTATATAGGCATAGGGCAGTGTTATCTATCAAACTGCGCTAATAAGAACTTAATCTGGTGATATGCAAATTTTTAAAAAATTCAACATTAGTTCGATTACAGCGCCCTCTAACGACATAATGTCGAAACAAGGTATAAAGCACTATAAAGCACTATACTATGTATTGATAGTTTCTTTGCGTTATAATCTGTGCCATATAACGAAATATACTTAAATACACTCAAATTGCTTCATTTGATAGTATTTGTGTGTGTAAAACATGAAAATAACGTTTCCGTGAAATTTTGCAAAAAGTGAAATTTTTCGTTTTTTTAGGTCAAAACCTGCTTGTTTTCACCTTTACAGCACGAATTGGCTGATACTCGCTGGAAAATGCTTCTGGCGGTATGAAACTTTTTATATGGCATAGGGCAATATTTTCTCTCAAACTGCGCTAATAAGAACTTAATCGGGTGATATGCAAATTTTTAAAAAATTCAGCATTAATTCGAAAACAGCGCCCTCTAACGACCTAATGTCGAACCAAGGTATAAAGCGCTATACTAAATACTGCAGGTTTCTTTAACAAACTCTGCATTATTTTATGTGCCATATAACGATATATACTTAAATGCACTCAAATAGCTTCATTTGATAGCGTTTGTGTGTGTAAAACACGAAAATCACGTTTCCGTGAAATTTTGCAAAAAGTGAATTTTTCCTGTTTTTTAGTCAAAACCTTCTTTTTGTCACCATTACAGCACGAATCGGTTGATACTCGCTGGAAAATGCTTCCAGCGATATGAAACTTTTTATGTAGGCATAGGGCAATGTTATCTATGAACCTGTGCTAATAAGAACTTAATCGGATGTTATGCAAATTTTTAAAAAATTCAAAATTAATTCGATTACAGCGCCCTCTAACGAAATAATGTCGAAACAAGGTATAAAGCACTATACTATGTATTGTTGGTTTCTTTAACAACCTCTGCGTTAAATATATTTGGTTATATGGCACATAATGTGCCATATAACCAAATATATTTAAATATACTCAAATAGCTTCATTTGATAGTGTTTGTGTGTGTAAAACACGAAAATAACGCTTCCGTGAAATTTTGCAAAAAGTGAAATTTTTCGTGTTTTTTGGTTAAAACCTTGTTTTCACCGTTACAGCACGATTCGGCTGATACTCGCTGGAAAATGCTTACAGTGATATGAAACTTTTTTATTTAGGCATAGGGGAGTGTTATCTATCAAACTGCGCTAATAAGAACTTAATCGGGTGATATGCAAATTTTTAAAAAATTCAACATTAGTTCGATTACAGAGCCGTCTAACGACATAATGTCGAAAGAAGGTATAATGCACTATACTAAGTATTGCTGTTTTCTTTAACAACCTCTGGGTTATATTATGTGCCCTTTAACGAAATATACTTAAATACCCTCAAATAGTTTCATAGCGATATTTATATATTTTAACACAATTATTATATTAGATATTCTTTCCACACAAATAAATAATTATGTATTCTTATTTCAAATGAATATTTGCTCAGAAAGAAAGAAAGAAATTTGTAAAGAAAAAAATTTTACCTTCAAATAACTATTTTCGAATCAAAGCAAGCAAGAAATTCATCATCTTTTCAAAGTTTTGAAATTCAGCCCCATATTGTTTTCATCATTTGGTATCATTTAAATGAATAACGGTTCTGGCTATAAAGTTTGTTAATGTTATTGATTTTTCTTTTCCAATGGCGGTCATTTTTTTATACATTTTTGCTGATTCCTTGTTATCTTTACCCTACTATACCTTTTTATTTTCTACAACAAACGTTTTTAGATTTTAAGTAACGTGATTGGCTAAAATATCACCTGTTTGTCTCCGGAAAATAATCAAATTCTAACAGTCGTATTGTTAGAATTTGGTACGACTGTTTTTTCTAGTCTGGTGAGGGTATCTACAGATGTAGTAACAAATTGTCACTTATCAGCTCATTTTTACTTTATTCACAAAACTACAAATCCGTTATTTGCTATGGTCTCTGTTTTTAATTCCCCCATGACTAGAATGTACGGGTGGTAAAGTTTTGAAATAAGTTTCGACTACTCGCAAGAAAAATAAAATGTTTACCTTTAAATAAATATTTATGATCACAGTAAGCAAGAAATTCATCAGCTTTTCAAAGTTTGGAAATTCATATCCATATTGTCAAAATGAAAAGAAAGAAAGTTAGAAAGAAAGAAAAATTGTATCGAAAAATAAAATGTTTACATTCAGATAACTATTTATGATCATAGCAACCAAGAAATTCATCAGCTTTTCAAAGTTTGGAAATTCATACCCATATCGTTTTCATCATTTGATATCATTTAAATGAATAACGGCTATGGCTATGAAGTTTGTTAATGTTTTTGATTTTTCTCTTCCAAAGGCGAGTATTACTTGATATTGTTGATTCATTTGTTACCTGCATGCTGCGATACAATTTTTATTTTCTATAATAAACTTTTTAAGAGTTTAAGTAACGTGATAGGCTAAAATATCAGTTGTCTCTCTGTAAATAACCAAATTCTAACAGTCGTATTGTTTGAATTTGGTACGACTGTTTTTTTTCTAGTCTGGTGAAGGTATCTACAGATGTGTTAACAAAATTGTCACTTTTCATTTCATTTGTACTTTATTCACCAAACCACAACTATGTGTTGTCAAGTTTTGAAAAAAAAAAAAAAGAAAAAGTTTCGACTGGCAGTGATATGTTTTTAAACTTTTATCATGTACAAATATTTGAAAAGAAAAGAAAATTGTACCTTCTTTTCTTTTTTACATCAAGCTTTTTTAAGAGTTTGGTAACGTGATGAGTTAATATATCTGCACTCTCTCTCTGTAAAATAACCAAAATTTTATCTTACTTTTTGTGGGAAGTGGTAAAATTTGTATTTGTGTTATCTGGAGATTACAACCTTTTTTCGATACCAAACTTTATGAGTTTAAGTCACGTTTTGGGTAAAATTATCTGCTTTCTCTCTGTAAAATCACCAAATTTTAACAGGTAGGATTTTCGAGTATGCGAACGAAATGTTTTCAGATAACTCAAAAAATCTCAATAGGTAGCATTAGACAAATTTCTAAATAATTAATTACAGGATATCTTTATGTTCCTGGCATTAATTTCACAGTAGTAATTTTTTTTACAATAATTAAACAGAATTGCATTAAGGTATAAAGTTATGGATTTAATTATAAAATTCTTAACTGAATAACTGAGTAAAAATTTCACTGTAGAAAACACAACAACAACACACATCTTTGTTCATTTAAGTTTTACAAATGCTTATTTTATTTTGCTGAAATATTACTTACAAAGAAAAAAAATCGAAACTTGTAATTACCTAAAAATATTTCACAATATTTAGTTTACACTATTTTCCTGAAGAAAGAAAATTTCAAAGACTTTTGTGGTTCACTCATTATTTTACTGTACTGGACACAAACACAATACGATAGCTGCACTGGATGATCGAATTGCAGTAACTGAAAAGACACTGGACTCGATTGTTTTTCCTTATAGTACTGTTTACCTGACCCTTTACCCTGACCGTTCCTTCCAAAATGAAACTTTCGTGCAGATGACTCACAGACATGTTTTCGCATGCTGGTGGATTTGATGTTGATGTGCGTTTATCTTACTTTGTGACATTATGGTACAAACTTTATCTCTGTGGCTCGAATTCATCCAAAGGAAGATGAGCGAGCTACCCATTTGTAGATATCGTTTAGTAATGTCACCTCAAACTGATAACCAATGAGATGAACGATCTCGCCATTTGCGGATGTCCGAAATTGTTGGGATGGAAAAAAAATAGCATTATGTGTTGGGTGTGAAAGGGTAGTCGATAGGTTGACAGTGGTCTTCCCTGCAATGCTCCCCCACCCTCCCTCTCCTCTAGCTCATCTAAGGGAGATGAGCTAGCTTGCCGTTTTCAGATTTCTTTTAGTCATGTCACATCCAACTGATGCTAAATGCTCCGCCACCCCATACTCTAACCCCATCATCCCTCTCTCCTCCAGCAGATGTCTGCTCAGGCTAGCAGAGATGAGCGAGCTTATCATTTGCGGATATCTTTTAGTGATGTTACCTCCAACTGATACTGATAACTTTGGACTAAACGGACAGAAATCTAAGGAACAAAAGTCAAATAGCTTTTCATATTATTACAGAAATTTCGTTCTTTCAAGATTCGGTTTTTGTGTGTTGTGGTGTGGATAAAAATTCAACTATTTTGGAATATCTATTTGCATTAAGAAGAATCATTCTGAAAAACTGTAAGTAAATTTAAATTATCATTAGAATTTCTAGACTACATACAAAAAAGTTATTGCAACCTTTTAAGTCTCCGTTTATTTTTTAAAATACCGTTTGGTTTTTTCTCTTCATGTAAACTAAACAAAACACCATTACCCAATCATTTGTAAACAAGATAACGTTAATTCGAAAAAGATGTTGTCATTTGCCAATAATCTTTTAGTAATGTCACCTCCAACTGATAATGAAAACTTCGGAGCAAAAAAAAAAGTGTATTTTTGAGGGACACCAGCATATAATAAAGTTATTCAGAAAAGCTCGAAACACAGCCGCCACTAGACTGTACTCTAAGAATTCTCACCCTTTAGCAGGAAAGAAATACCCCAAAATGTATTGGGAAATTAGTACAGCCATCTATAGAAGAAAAAAAAACATATGTTTGAGTGACATTAATATATATAATTAAATTATTCAGAAAACCTAAACACGGACGCCATCACAACTCTACTCTACTCTAGGAATTCCCACCTTTAACAGGAAAGAAAGAAAGAAAGAAATACCCCATAATGTATTGGAAATTAGTACACCCATCATTAGACAACCAAACAAAACATGACGACAATGATGGATGTGTGTCACCCTGGGAAAATTCCAACATATCTAATCTCAAAAACATCACCCACAATTCCATAGCCAAACCAAAACAACATGTGATATCACAGAGTGATATATGTTCCCCAGAAATTTCCAAACACATAACGTCACGATTCTTATCTATAAATATCACCAAACACACCACGTGATGTCCCCGACAGATGAGGGCCCAGCGAAATTCCAAACATTCCAAACTCTATAACAACAACTATTCACTTCACGATTCCTTATCTTATCTATCTTCATCTGGTTAAAGGTGTCCAACCAATCACAAAACGAATCCTTATCCACTAATATATCTTCCTTTTCCATTCAAAACAGTAATGTCACTTATTTACAAATAACAAATGACGTCACTTATCTACATCTCATAACAACAAACATTCACGTCACGATTCCTTATCTTATCTTGATCTTCATCTGGTCAGAAGTGTCCACCAATCACAACACGAATCCTTATCTCAATCATCACCCATAATCCCATACGCAAACCAAAACACAATAACTGAAGCCATTGACACATACGCCCACAAGGAAATTCATAACATTCCATACCCATGACGTCACACACAATGATGTTATCAACCAATCACGTCACGATTCCTTATCTTATCTTGATCTTGATCTGGTCACTAGTGATTGGACTACTACTACCGTATAATACACTATACCATGTATTGCTGTGTTCTTTGACAACCACACCGTTAATTTATGTGCCATATAACGAAATATACTTAATTACACGCATATAGCTTCAAATGATATCGTTTGTGTTTGAAAAACATAAAAATAACGCTCCTGTGCGCTTTTGCAAAAAATGTATTTTTTCGTGTTTTTTCTTCAAAAACAGCTTGATTTTACCATTACAGCACACGGCGGCTGATATTCGCTAGGAAATGCCTATAGAGATACAAAACTTTTTCTGTAGGCCTATGGCAGTGCTACGTATCAAACTGTGCTAATAAGTACTTGATTGGGTGATATGCAGATTTTAAAAAAAATTCATCATTAGTTCGATTTCAGCGCCCTCTAACGGCATAATGTCGAAACACCGTATAATGCACTATACTATGTATTGCTGTGTTGTTTAACAACCCTCGCGTTAATTATAATTAATAATACTGAAAAGTATAAATTATTTCATATAATTATCTTGAAAAAGAGGACATGAATTATTTTAAAAGAAAAGGAGCATATGCTTCACATAATCTTATTTTTTGGTGAGGGCAGGAAGGTTATATTGAAGACATTCAATTTGCAGATATTTCAGAGAATTTATTTTATAAATCGTGCGCAAGACAACTGTTACAAACGCAAATCACATGTCCATTCATTTCAATGTAAATAGTAGCAAAAGTTCAGCTACTTGAACAATGCCACATATCTAAACTAGAAGAAAATGTTGTTATGTCTGCTGATGTTAGAACTCTTAGATAAATAATTTTTCTGGGATGAATTCTCTATTAGTTATGATGTAATTAATTTACAGATTTTTGCCCTCTTGTATTCTACCATCTTTTGGGCAGTGATTTCTTCTTTGTACTACAACAAAAAAATTAATATAACACAAGAAAAATATGGAGTATTTTCTTTTTCATTGGGTGAATATACAATGTTCTCTCTTTGTGTTTTGAAAAGAAAGTACAAATGATTTTTTTTCTTACTATTTTTGCCATTATAACATCTGATAAAAATGACAAGATTGATATTTTAGCGTTTTCTCCGACACGAGAAAAAGAAATATGACAAATAATATTGTTGATTCTGTCGAACTTTTGTAGTGGAACCTTTTAATAGAAAATTTTGAAATTTAAATATATATATATATATATTTCAAAATTTTCTAAATATGACAATATTATTTGTCATATTTCTTTTTCTCGTGTGGGAGAAAATGGTAAAATATCAGTCTTGTAATATATATATATATAAATATTTATTTATTTATTTATTTATTTATTTATAACCAATTATATAGGGAAACCAAGAAGGTAAAAGTGCAAAGAACAGTAGATTACAATATAAAGAAAAAAAATTCAATGATATGATTAAAGAATTTCATTATTCTCTATAAAACAAAGTCGCCCAAGCATGTCCTTCAGCAAATCTGTGAATTATTCTTCGAATCATGATTTTGAACAAAAATATAACATAATCTCGAACGTCGGCAGCCGGTTTTTTTAAATGATATTTCAAATAATTGTCATGAATTAATTTCTTTGAGAACAAATAAAATGTTTTTGGAGTAAGCGATTAGAAAAAATTAGCAAAAAAAAAATTAAAAATTAGTTTGGTTCTCGAAGGTAAGGCAATATTTAAGTGAAGAAATTATGCAAGGATCTTTATTTTGTCAAGACATTAAAATTGTATTGTACAATAAAAAGAGACAATAAAAATAATTTCTCTATTTTTAGTTCATCCAATATAACTAAAATTCAGTTACCCAGCATAGAACAAGGAACTGCATTTCTTGTTGTAGGTAACCGAGTCACAGCTATGAGCCTGAGATAATCTTAAGTGCTGTCTTCAGCGTTAGGGATTATCACACCTTCTAATGGACATGCTGGCCAAATTGCACTTCTTATCCATGTTCTTTCAACAGAATAGCATGCATCGTATCCAGATTTAGCTGGACGTCTATAGACGCCCTGGACGGTTGGGAGATTAATAACCGGATAAAATCCAATTCCTTCCTCCTATGTGTCCTCTCCTCCTTCCAATCCATGTAACCTAGTTGAAATCTTCCATAATAATTACCCTCCTTCCACACATTTCTTCTATTTGCTTATGCATACTATATCCACCATTTATTCCATCACCTAGTCTACAGCACCTAACTGTATATTTTGTTCTGCTAGTTTCAATCTCACACCAAATGGCTTCAAATGTGCTCTTTTCTCTTTCCTGCAGTTCCACTTCTATTCTTCTTGGCTGTAGCTCATCAGCTATCATCAATAACACTCCTCCCCCCATTTTATTCTCCCTGTCACTCCTGAACACACCATACCCCTCACATTCAATCCCACTAGCTGTGTCATCTTCTGTCAGCCATGTTTCACTAATGCCAGTACCCAGTGGTCTGGAAGCGCCAACCAAGGCAAAAAATTATTCCTTCTTGTTCCTAATACTTCTGGCATTTGTATACATGAATTGCAAAAGCCGATTTGTCCCATCCCTATTTTGATGCCTTATACTAACTATCCCATTCTTGTGGTCTTTCCTACTCGCTTGGGCATATTACACACATTCACACACTCAACTGCCTCCCTAAAATCTGCATATCATATCTACCACACATCCCCCCTTAATAACTCTAGTTTCCCTGATTCTGCACATTCACTTCGACTACATTCGACAACACCTTTTCAAGTCTACGTACACCAAATCCATTCAAATGTAAACCATCCATTTTATATAAATCCTTTCGCCCATCGAACTCATTCCACACATCCACAAATTCCACACCACTCATCAAACATAATTCACGCATAAAGTCATTAGTAATTATGGCCTCTTTCTATACTCTTCACTGTCATACCGTGGCAACAGACTCACCATCCTAACTCTCTCACTCTTCTCTTTTGCTACCTCAAGCAATTCCTTCACATCCTCACTCATAACCTTTTTGTTTCCTTTCAAATCATTTGTATCTGCTGCCACTATCAATTCTTTCACTCGCTGCTTTTGCATTCTAATTGACTCGCTTACATTCTTACCTTTCGCACCGGGTTGGTACGATTTTGTTAAACTCTCAACTAACACACCTCTTACTAAGAAATCTCCCTACAATACACGCTCTTTCATTTTGTTTACACTCATAATCCTACCCTTATTCTTTCTATCATACTTTTGCCGATTATTAGTCGGTACGCTTGGTAACCATTTTTGCCAACACTCAAGCTGCCGATTTGCCCTATGTATCGTTCTGCGTAATAGAGCGATCTCACTCATTGCGTCAGTGTCATCATTTTTATTCTCCAATGATTCATTCAATCGTTCTGTATGTTTACCTTCATTCTCACTTTCAACGCCACTCCCACAGCTTTCACCTACTACCTAGCAAATATCACCATTCATACCTCGATTATCACTGTTATCTAGATTCTCACTTTCATCAACGATATCATTCACATGACCTGAAGCAATCTTTAAATCCTCACATTCTTTACACTTTTTGCACACATTCACTCACTATCGTTGAGTGAATCTACCTATCACTACTGGACTCAAACCGCTCTCCTCATTGAATACATTTCGCAAACGGTACACTGAATCAAAACAGGGGGAAGATCAATTTTTCGTTCACTGTGATGGGCAAAACTGGTAAAAAGAGATCAGTAGGTGTTTCCACTTTTGCATGGCAAATACCAACGTATACCTCAGGAGAATAGTCGAAATTATCGAGAATAACTTCGGGATTCCCCATAGGAAATACCTGGTATTTCATTACCCATGACATCACAGACCCCTGCAAAATTCCAAGCCTTCCATATTCTATCATATCAACCATCAATTGAGCCAAAGACACAATGTGACGTCAATAACGGATGTATTACCCTGGGAAATTCTAATGATTCCATACTCTATCTTATCTGTAATCATCACTCACAATTCCATACAGAACCATTACCCAGAATGCCATACGCGAATAAAAAGACACAACATGACGTCAATGATGTATGTGTCACCCTGGGAAATTCAAAGGATTCCATACCCTATCATATCTCTAACCATCACCCAAAATTCAATAAGTGAACAAAAACACACAACATGATGTCACACACAGATGTGTCCCTAAGCGAAATTCGAAACTTTCCATATTCATGACATCACTGGTCGAATCACACACAATGACGTCACTGATTTTATCTGCCAATGATGTAGCAAATCCTTATATTATCTTGATCATGATTTTGTTCAGAGTGCCCCCAATACTACTGTCCATTATCCCATACGGGAATAACTAACATTTTCGACTATACATTTGAAAAATACACAAGCGAGCATAAAGTAAAGCATATACATTGGATACAGCGCTTTCAGCAGCAACCTCCCTTGGCAGTCTTAAACATGTCTTCATCAGTCCATCTGTTGTTTTTCTATTTGAGAAATGTGTTATTTGTAAATTTATCATTAAATATTTCGAGATGTTTTGTGAAACATAGCCCCTATATGGCCAATCAAAAAACCTCATGAAGAATCACAGAAAAAGAGGCGAGAATTTAATTTTGAAATGAAGTTTTCTGTACAATGTGACGTCATTGATTTGAAGTGGAAATGAACGTTATCGTAGTGGGTATGTGTGACTTCCTATGTGTAGAATTCTGGGTGATGATTAGAGTATGGAATTCTGACAAGTGAGATGAGTTTTTGTTTGTTTGTTTGTTTGTTTGTTTTTGTTCGCGTGTAGCATTATGGTTTTTTTCCATTCCCAGCATTAATTTCACAATCGTAATATTTTTTTACACTCAGTTATTCTGTTTAGAAGTTGATATATAAAACTTTATATATCAACTGATATACACAACTTTATACCTTAATGGAATTCTGTTTAATTATTTCAAAACAAAACAAGGTTAACATTTCTTTAGGAAAATGTAATGAACTTTTAAGATCTTCTAAATCACAACTACACGAAGACAATATGTAAAAAATTCAGTGACAAAGTAGTCTTTAAGCAGAATCGTTAACACAGATCATAATGCATTTTGTTTTTCTTTACAATTTTAATGTCGATATTGATGTCACATTCTTTTCAAGAAATATGGTAACCCCACTTTCAGTCACATGTAACTTCAAAGTGTTAATTTCTGTTTAGTTATGAATGCAAAAAAAAACAAGTGCAAATTACCAAGTCTTAGTTCAATCTGACACACTACATTGTGAAAATTAACAGAAGATGATAACGGTGACTTTCTTTACTTCCAATCCTTGTTTGTCTTATTTCCTTTCAGTTAACACTTACTAAAGCAAAAGAAAAATACAGGAGTCTAAAGGATAATCTTTGGAAGTTGTAACAGAGGAATTAATTAGAAAATTATGGTATCGGATCTAATATTCAGTTGAAATAGGAGTAAATAATTATTTATTTGTGTTGGAAAAAATACCTCTCATAATAAATGAGTTTTTAAAAACAATATCACTACTGTGAAATTAATGCCGGAATGAAAAAAAAAACATAATGCCACACACTAACAACAACAAAAAAACTCATCTCACTTGTGAGACATCCATACTCTAACCATCACCCAGAATTCCTCACACAGGAAATCACACATAACAATGACAATAACGTCCATTTCCACTTCAACTCAGTAGTACGGGAGGCACTAGTAACCAAATAGGGGTAGCATAAATGGTGGGGGAAGTGACAGCAGAAACGTGACGTCACTCTCAGTTATTCCATGGGAAATTTCAAGCATTCCATACTGATGATATCACTGGTCAGACATCATGAACCAAATAGGGGTAGGGTAAATACGGTTGAGGGACGTGATGCAGAAACCGTGCCATCATTGGTCGGACATTCTGAAGCAGGTCATGCTGTGATTGGTAGGACTCTATAAACCAAATAGGGGTAGGGTAAATGGGGGAAGCCACGTCAGTGTCATGGGTGTGTGGTTATCAGATAGATAAGTGACATAATTTGTTAGTTGTAAATAAGTGACGTCATTGAGTTGAAGTGGAAAGGAAGTTAGAGTAGTAGATAAGGATTCGTGCCATGAGTGGTGGGACACTATAAACCAAATAGGAGTAGGGTAAATGGCGGGAAACGACATCAGTGTCATGGGTGTGTGTTATGAGATGTAGATAAGTGAATGGTTTGCATATGGAATTGTAGGTGATGGTTAGAGATAAGATAGAGTATGGAATGTTTGGAATTTCACTGAGACCCAATCTGTCATTGACGTCACGTTTTGTCTTTGGTTCGAGTGATAATTAGTATGGAATTCTGCGGATATTTTTTCATGTGTTGGGGTCTTTGGTTCGATTGTGGAAGTGTTGGGAAATATTAGTCTATAGTTGGCACCACGAATTTTCCAATATAAGTTCGTGGAATTTCATTCCTAATTTTGATTATGGGAATTTTTAGTTTAGAGTCAAGAGATGGCATCAGCTTTTAGAAATCTCATCTCATCTTCCTTATACCCTCTTTTACCTTGCAGTGTCGAGGGTCCAATGATCATCGGACCTCACTCCGTTTACAGGATAAGGTGGTCAGCCTTATGCCCTGGTGTATCCTATGGCCTGTAGTGTTGAGTTCTCAAGGCCAGTTTGTTTGCTTTGCGGGATGAAAAACCCCAGAATAAACTGGGGGGAAAACCCTGCTGTCCACGCCCAAGACTGGCTAACTAGGCTATGGCTGAGGAAGATCCTTCAGCCCCTCACGTCACCGACGGGAATCGAACCTAGGACACTCCTTCCCCAGGCATATGGTTGCAAAGCGCATAACCACTAGGCTAACCGCGCAGACGCTTTTAGAAATAAAAATGTTAATTTTCACAATGTAGTGAATTGCGAAAATTAACAGAAGAGTAAAGCGGTTACAAGGTGTGGAAAGGAATTTGCACTCGTTATTTTTTTTTTCGCATTCTTAACAAAAACAGAAATTAAGACTTTAAATTTAACAAGTGTCTGAAAGCAGGGTTACCATATTTCTTGAAAACAATATGCAACATCAATGTCAACCATCAAAAAAAGTAAAGAAAAATTGTAAATCAGCTAACGCCTTTTTATTCCCGTATATACGGGAGTAGGCGAGGCCATTTAGCCCTATCTAACTTTTGGAGACTGAGTGGGCAGTTCAATCTCCACTGGTACCCAATCAGAGACAGATGGCCCAAGGCTATCACTAATTAAGCGGTACGCAGTGAAGAGAGACGGCTCAAATGTGCCGCCATCTCGTGGTCTCTAACCCTAACACAATATATTTAATGTCTGAAATAATGTGGGTTCTACGGTCGATTTTCTTGAGTTTACAGGACGAAAAACCCGAGTTTCCGGGAGGAAAAACCTGCTTGCCCGTGCCAGAGATCGACTAACTCGGGAACTGGTCGAAAAAATGCTTAGAAAAATTTCCTCTAGTCGCCGACTAGACTCGAAACCAAGACTTCCCTTGAAATAAATATTAACTTTCGTGCTGTTGTTCTAAGTGTGCAGTTATCAGATGTAGAGAAGTGCCATAACTTGTTAGTTAAAAAAAATATGTGGTCTTACTTAAATGTGCATAACACATCAACGACACCATAAGTTGTTCATTTAAGTTTACACATTTTATTTGGCTGAAATCTTATTTAAATATTATATTTTGTGAATCTAACATACAGAAATTAAATAAACTGAAAAATGCAGTCTATTATTTCCCACACTCATCTTATTTGTAACATTTGTGCTGTTGTTCAAGGGGACGATTTCCCATGATTGTGGATGCTTTCCCACAGTTGCGGAAGTGTCTTGTGACACTCATCTGTTAAAGTTTATTCATTTGTGACTGTGGGAATTTGTTACTGTATTAAAATTAAGTCTTACATTTTAATTTTTTTAAACCAATACATATATTTTTGAGCATTGACATAAGCACAAAATCTTTGGTTATGTTTCCAAAAACATAAAAGTACATGTTATTTTTTCACGTTTTGGGCAACCAATATCATTTAAATCAAGAACAGATCTGCTTATTAACCGCGTTAATGTTTTTGATTTTTCTCTTCCTTTGGCAAGTCCGATCTTAAGACCCTTTTGCATGACCAGTTATTTTGATGTAATGTAATCAAGAAACAGTGAGTAATGAACATTTTCTTTATTGAACTCTTTGGAAATTGTTAAGAGTCTAAATTAAATATTGTGAAATATTTTTAGGTACTTATATGTTTCGAATTTGTCTCTGTAAATAATAATATTTCCGCAAAATAAAATATGCATTTGTAAACTTAAATGTACAAAGATATGAGTTGTGTTTTCTGCAGTGAAATGTTTTACTCAGTTATTCTGTTTAGAAGTCGATATATAAATCCATAACTTTATACCTTAATGCAAATCTGTTTAATTATTGTAAAAATTATATCCCTGCTGTGAAATTAATGCTGGGAACTGGGGAAAAAGAGTTGGGAAAACTGATATCATGTAATTAATTCTTTTAGAAAATTATCTAATGTTACCTATTGATATTGTTTGAGTTATCTGTAAACATTTCGCTCACATACTCGAAAACCCAAACTGATAATTTCAAATAGAATGTTGGTGTCATTAGCATCACAGAAAGATCGTGCATAAACATCAAAAAGGTAGGACATGAGTCATGATTAGAAAACAATGAGTTTTATGCTCACCTAAACATATCACTACACTATAGTCTAAAGTTTTAAATGTTTGGAACTTTGTAACATAGTAATTAACAAACTATACTACAGAGCTAATATTCATTTGAAATAATAAGAAATAAATTTTTATTTGTACTGGAAAAAGAAGTTTCTAAATAAGAAATCGCTAACAGAGAGTTCCAAAACATTGTTTGTCTCATATCCTTTACTTAACTTACTAATACTAAAGAAAAATATAAAATAAAATTTTCAGTTACAGAAATAGGTTTGAATCACTAGGAATCGAAATTAAAATTAATAGTCAGAGAAGGACAACCAGTTCATCGTAGTTTTGCAAGCAAACGCAGTTTGTATATGTCAACGAAGGAGTCATAAAACTAGATTTTGAAAAGCATACTTGGAATTTTTAAAAGTAAAATAGAGAAAAACAACCAATCAGATTGAAAAAAATATATAGAACCATATCAAAAGTCCACATCGAGATGCGAATTTTCGGGTCATGGGAGGGAGGATGTGAGTCATCATCAGACATGTTGAGTTTTATGCTCACCTAAACATATTACAATAGTCTAAAGTTTTAAATGTTTGGAAAACTATTAAGGAACATACCAAATAACGTAATTGTGGGTTTTGTTAATGGATCTAGTACAAAATGAATTAAATAGTGACAATTTTGTTACTATGTTAGATGTGGCCATCAGACTAGAATAGAAAAATATATAGAATTTTAACCCATCATGTTACTGAAACTCTTAAAACGTTTCATGTAGAAAATAAAAAGTATTTTGCAGATAACACAAATACAAATTTTGGGGAGTGAGAAGACAGGATAAATTAATGTTCATACAATGTAACAAGAAGAAATAGGCAGAAAACTTTTATGCTGCTTTCAAAAATAAAGATAAGGTTCATTTTCTTTTCTTTTCACACAGTTGTACATGATAAAGTTAAAATCAAGTGACTGCGAGTCGAAACTTATTTAAAAACTTTACCACCCATACTATTCTAGTGTTGGGGAATTATCAACAGAGGCTATAGCAAATAACAGAATTGCAGTTTTGTGAATAAAGTACAAATGAACTGAAAAGTGACAAGTTTGTTACTATATCTGTAGATACCTCCACCAGACCAGAATATAATTGTCGTACCAATTTCTATCATTACGAATGCTAGAATTTGGTTATTTTACAGAGACAGTAGATATTTTAACCCATCACGTTACTAAACCTCTTAAAAAGTTTGGTGTAGAAAATAAAAAAAAAGGTATCATACTCTGCAGATAATACAAATACAAATACAAAAACAAATACAAATTTTGGGGAGTGAGAAGACAGGATATATTAATGTTTGGACAATGTCAGAAGAAGAAATAGGGAGAAAATGTCTATGCTGCTTTTAAAAATAAAGAGAAAGTACATTTTATTTCATTTTTACACATTTTTACATGATAAAATTTTAAAAACATGTGACTTAACATAATAAGGATAAATAATAGAGAAACCATTCGAGCCAGGAGTTAAAAAACAAACTTGGATAATAATATATAATCATCAGCTGAACTGGGAAATTGGTTCTCTATCTCTTGACAAACTAAGAGATTGGATAATAGAATCAACATAAAAATATCAAATATTGCTCGCAAAGGAAGAGAAAAATCAAAAACATTAACAGGTTAATAGGCATACCTGTTCTTGATTTAAATGATATTGGTCGCCCAAAACGTGAAAAAATACCATGTACTTTTATATGTTTTTAGAAACATTACCAAAGATTTTGTGCTTATATTCTTTTGTGAGGTGGGGAGGGACATTGCATGAAAGGAGAAAGAAAATGTGTTTGTGTGTTTGAGGGTGGTGAGGAGGAAACCAGTGAAATCCATTAACTAATTATTTTAGAAAATGTCTACTGGAATATTGAGAAATAGTTTTCCATAGTTCCACAATCGATCCAGAGACCTTAGTACTTGACCAAGTATCCTCCTAGAAATCCAATCTCTAATCATTACCCATAATACCACATGCAAACGAAAAGCTCATCTCACATCACTGAAAAAACTGCCACTTCCCAGAATTCTACACTCTGACCATTATCCATAATTTCATGCAAGAACCAAAGACACAATGTTGTGTCATTGACGGTTGGTCCACCAGGGAAATTCCAAACATTCCCTGGTGGACCAGGGAATGTTTGGAATTTCCTGGAAGGTGGAAGGTGGAAAAACAACCCTCCCTCGAACCAAAATCACAACATGATGTCAATAACAGAAGTGTCACCGAGGACATTCCAAACATTCCATACTCTATCTTATCTCTAACCATCTCGCACAATTCCATATGCAAACAAAAACACACAATGTGACATCAATGATTGATGTGTCACCCTGGGAAATTCCAAAGATTAAATACTCTATCTTATCTCTAACCATCACCCAGAATTCCATATGCGAACCATTACACAAATTACCATTTGCAAACATAAAGACACAATGTGACATCAATGATGGATGTGTCATCCTGGGAAATTCCAAGGATTCCATTTGTTTTGTTTTGTTTCTACACGAACAAAAACACACAACGTGACGTCACACACAGATGTTTCTCCCCAGCAAAATTCCAAACATTCTACTCATGACGTCACTCATCGAATCACACACAATGAAGTCACTGATCTTATCAGCCAGTGATGTCACCAATCTTTATCTTATCTTGAACTCGATCGTTTTCAGAGTGCCCCACTACTATTGACAATCATTCACAAAAAGCTAAAAATCTATGCCTGGTCTTAAAGCCCATATTACGATTCTGTTAGGGGTAATGTGGCTGGATAAAAACTGAAACCGTTTGTGAAATGGCATAGTGTGAATTCATGAGCGTTCAAAAACTTTAATAAACATATTCTTCCAGTTCGTTATAAGAGCAATAAGAAGTCGCAGATGACTCAAAAAGATGCCTTAATCAACTGTTATGCGAGTGAAATGGAAAACTATTGTCGATATAAAATGTAGAATTTATATTTTTATTAAATCTAGATAATTTTCCGGGTCATACGTCTTATAGCTGTCATCTTCAAGTTCAAGCTCATATTTCTCCCTCCAAACACTACTTCATTGATCCAACCAATGGAATTGGGGGTTCTTGCAGAGTTTAAGGCTTATTATCTATGGAGAACTTTTTCACATGCCATTTCTGCTACTGAAGGAAATGATCAGACTTTCATGCAATTCTGTAAAACATTCAATATTTATCATGCTATTACAAATATTATTGTGGTTTGAGACAAAGTGACCTCATTGTATGAGTGTCATATCGAAAAAGACACTAAAATGGTTTGTACACGATATTGGAAATTTGTAATAGTGGGCCTAGCAAATCTGAATGTGGAAGTGATGACAACATAATTCAACTCAGAGAAATTTCCCCAAGGGTTGACTAACGAATAATTGATCGAACTCGAGGAACAACCTGTTGCAGAAGAAGAAAAACGAGAAAAGGAAGAGGGTGAAGAGAAACAATAAGAGGTAATTAAACAATTCAGAGTGAAGGGTCTTGTAGAAATGTTCTCTGAAATTAGCAGTGTTCTCAAAATTGCTGAACACACGGACCCCAATGTTGAACGCTACTTAATAATAGACACGAAAGTACATGATGCATTTGCTTGCTATGAACAAATTTATGATGAAAAGAAGAAGAGGAATAAGCAAGGCGCATTGGACATTTTCATCAAATAAAAACTTGTTTTTTTGATGAGTCAGAAGAGCCACAGTCTAATCGTTCACACAGGGAAGGTATTGAAGATGTGATTGTGGAGGAAGATTTGACTGATTATTCTCCTGTTTTATAGTGGCAGGAACACACAGGACAGTTTTATAATAAGGTTTAAAAATTAAAATGGCAGTATGCTTATTATGGTTAAGTCCCTAACCCCTATAATTCTATTGATTTAATGTATCGAATTACGTCCCACTCGACGTACGTCCTGCCGGATGAAAAGGAACCTGGACGTAAGTCGAGGGATGACTGTATAGTGCAGTATTTAACATGGCGATTGAAACAGATCCCAACTATATGAGGTGTGGTTATTAAATAACGAAACAAGGTGCGCTGTGAATCGTGTACTGATAGCAGTGGGATGCGTTTGCGACGTGAATGACCTTGAAAGTTCTAGACGCAGTTGAGATAAGCACTGTCTCTGTCGCTCGTAGTTAGTCTGTAGGCACTTATAAAAGAAACGTGTGAAATTACTTTGCTAGATTGTCTAACGTTAAACTCGAGCAGCGCATTAATCTCAAATTTTTTTGTGAAATTGAAGAAATCGCCGACCGAATGTTTGAAACTGTTACAGGAGGTGTACAGTGATAGTGTAATGTCATGTGCGCGAATGTTTGAATTGCACAAACGCTTTGCTGAAGGTCGAGAAAACGTTGAAGATGACCAACGACCAGGCCGCCCTGTCACTGCAGGAACCAAGCAAAACGTTGCAAACATCAATAAAATTGTCCGGATTATAGCAGACACGGCGCACATTGATAAGGAGACTGTACTACAAATTTTGCATGAGCAATTGAACGTGAACAAATACTGTGCCAAAATGGTTCCCAAAAACTTGTGTAAGGGGCAGAAAGCCTTCTGGAAGCAAATTTGCACTGACATCATGGAACCGGTGACAGCGGAGCCGCCCTTGCAGGAGAAGATCATTACATGAGATGAGACGTGGATTTTCTAGTACGATCCTGAAACAAAGAGACGATCGATGCACTGGAAAACTCCAACATCACCGAGAATGAAAAAAGTAAGAATGAGCAAGTGAAAACCGAAGGCAATGCCGATTGTTTTTTTTTTTCGGTTTTTATGGCGTAGTAATGATTGAATGGGTACCAGAGGGTCAGACAGTTAATCAACTTTATTACCTTGAGGTTCTGGCCAAGGTAAGAGAACGAGTGAGGAAGAAGAGACCCGATCTCTGGAAGAACAATTCTCAATCAGGACAACTTCCAGCCAACAGTGCACTTGTCTGTACAAGCAGTATCTGGCTGATAGATCTCAGTGT
Source organism: Typopeltis vanoorti (assembly GCF_054136105.1). Lineage (NCBI taxonomy): Eukaryota > Metazoa > Arthropoda > Arachnida > Uropygi > Thelyphonidae > Typopeltis > Typopeltis vanoorti. The sequence continues at coordinate 81,215,203 of NC_143573.1, read as the reverse complement.
TGGATCATCCACCTTACTCTCCGGACTTAGCTTCATGCGAATTTAACCTTTTTCCAAAGTTGAAATCCGCATTGAAGGGCACTTATTTTCAGTCAGTGGATGAGGTAAAGAAAAAAATGTCAGCGCTGCTGAAGCAGATGACACTGATGACGTGTAGCACTGCTTCCAACAATGGAAAATTCGTAAGCAACGGTGCATAAATAGAGGAGGAGAGTATGTTGAAGGGAATAACAATTAAGTTGTACAATTGTAATAATAAACCACATTTTTGCAACCATTCTCGTTATTACTTTTGCAACTAGCCGCACCTCATACTAGTATGTATGACGATATCTTTGAAATCCCAATTCATGCCGGTAGAGGGCTCTGCGTTCACTCAATTAATTAATTGAGTGAACGCAGAAATATCTCTAAGAACTTAGAGGTATCTCTAAGGAGATCCTTTTATACAATCTTGTGTTCAGCTATGAATTCTGCATTGGAAATTTTGTTTTTTCTCCTGGTTTGTCCACTTTTCATAATCTTTTATTATGTAGATCACTTTGTAATCTTAAGCAAATCGTATTTTTTTTTCAAATTCCGTTGAAAAGTTGCTTTTATTCGTTTTCTTTCCATCTGCTTTGAAGAGTTCCCGTGTGTGTGTGTGTGTGTGTGTGTGTGCAGAGTTATGCTGCTGTTGCAAGATTTTCACTAAGCTATAATATAGCTTAGTGAAAAATCTTGCACTTCAATAATAATTTTTATAACTTCACATCTGGGTTTCAAGAATTGTGAAACTATTTTAAACCATGTATAATTTCCTTTTATACTCTCCATTCTTTCCAAAATTAAACCTGCTTTGGCCAGAGGATAATTCGGATTTCTCAATTTATTATTAACATCTGACCTTCCTAGAATCATACTCATCGTGGTAGGTAGGCTTATGGGTAATGTTTTAGTATGGAATTCTGGGTGATGTTTAGAGTATGGAATATTGAGAATTTCTGAAGGGGACCTTCCATCATTGGCATCACGTTGCGTCTTTGGTTGCAGTGTGGAATTCTAGGTACTGGTTTTCCTATGGCATTGTGGGTGATGGATAGAGATAAGATAAGGATAAGTGATGTCATTGAGCTGATGATGGATAGAGTATGGTATCCTTGGAATTTCCCTGGGGACCCATCCGTCACTGCCGACACATTTTGTCTTTGATTCGAGTGTGGAATTGTGGGAAGGTTCGAGTATGGAATTCTGGGTGATGGTTAGAATAAGGAATCCTGGGTAATGGTTAGAGAATTGAATTCTGACAAGATTGAGATGTTGATAAAATAAGAATTGGATAAGTGACATCAGATTGTGTCTTTATTTCGAATGTGGAATTCTGGGTGATGGTTATAGTATTCAATTCTGACAAGTGAGAAGATTTTGTTATTCTTCACGTGTAACATTATGTTATTTTTCTGTTCCTGGCATTAATTTCACTTTTTTTTAACTCAGTTATTATGTTACGTATTTTTTCCAACATAAATAAATAATAATTAAGGGGATACAAATCCCTTGTTGTTCAACTGCTAGTAAGCAAAACTCTAAGATCGAGAACTACGAATCTATGAGTTTCATATATACCAAAAAACTATCGGCGAATCCAAGTGTAAATGACCACTTGGTAGTACAACACCAAGGCAACTCGAAGCAAAGGTGGAGCAAGCTCCCTCACTATCCTTGATATTTTCTCATAATGTAAAAACACAGCCCTTACGGGATGTAATATTGTAATTACATTATGAGGAGAGGTCACTACCCAGACCGGTTTCAACCGTTTTTGAGGTCTCATCAGTGAGTAGGTAGACCTGGAAGATAACAACCTCGAAGATAACCGTTTGGCTTTCAATTTATAAATAAATAATTCTTTATTATTATTTCAACTGAATATTAGGTCTGGTACTATTATTCTCAACTTAATTTCTCTGTTACAACTTCCAAAGACTGTACTTTAGATCTGCCATATTTTTCTTTAGCATTAGTAAGTTTTAACTCTAAGCATTTCTCAATTGAATTCACTTATTTGAAGAGACGGGGTTTCTGTTTTTTTTTTTAAAAAAAACTATATTTGAACAGATTTCTATTTTCTTCATTCTTATTATGTTATGTATTTTTTCAACACAAATAAATAATTATTTATTATTATTTCAACTGAATATTAGGTCTGGTGCTATAATTTTGAACTTCATTCTTCTGTTAGAACTTCCAAAGATTATACTTTAGAACTGCCGTATTTTTCTTTAGCATTAGTAAGTTTTAACTAAAGGAAATGAGACAAACAAGGGATTAGACTCTCCGTTAGTGTTCCTCATTGGAAATTTCTTGTGCAAACACAAATCAATAGTTATTTATTATTATTTCAACTGAATATTAACTCTGTAGTATATTTTATTAATTTCTATGTTACAAAGTTCCAACCATTTAAACATTTAGACCGTAGTGTTAGCTTCATGTGAGTGTAAAAGTTAACGGTGTCTAATCATAACTCATAAGTCTCTTTTGATGTTTATGCGTGGTTCTTATGTGATGTTAATGACACTAACATTCTAATTGAGATTACCAGTTCTTATTTTCGAGTATAAGAACGAAATGTTTACAGTATAGTTCTTAGCGACAGACTTCTGTTAAGGGATAAAATTATGAAAGGATATATATAAACTTCTAAGCAGAATAACTGTGTAAAAAATTTTAATATTTTTTGCATGCATAATTAAGCATAAATCTAATTATTAATTGACTTAAGGAATTCACAACGTACAATAGCATATAAATTAAATTAAACTTTAATATATATATTACCAATATTTCGGAAAATGCCGAAATATTGGAAATATGCCATTTTCAAAGGAACTTACAATACAGACACGTGCATGTAGGCACTAATACAGTAAATGAGGATGAAGCAGGAAGCTATCGTTTCTCCTAAAAGCCTGATGGTGCCCCTAATGGCATATGTAGGTATTCCTGGCCATTCGGCTGAAAGTCTCCTGATGTATGTCTCCCAAATTTTGGGCAGCCTCATGCAACTCAAATTTGTTGAGGTTTTGTATGTTTCTTAGGGCTGAGGCTGATTCCATGAAAAGTCTTTCAAATTTGAAGTTGCTACAGTGTATTATTGTGGCTTTCTTCCACCGTATTCTGTGGCGTGTATCCAGAGCATGGTCTACAAGACCAGAGTGGCTATACTGGTGAAAACGGATGTAGTCCTTGTATTCTGATAATCGATGTCCTGCCGGTTTGGCCAAAGTAGGACAGTTTCAGTTGCAAGGAACCTGGTATACACCAGGTAGGTCTAGGGGAAGTTGTTGGTCTTTAGTGGAGCAGATATACTGGTTTCACCAGTATAGCTACTCTGGTCTTGCAGACCGTCCTCTGGATACATGCCACAGAATACGGTGGAAGAAAGCCACAATAATACACCATAGCAAGTTCAAATTTGTAAGACTTTTCATGGAATCAGCCTCAGCCCTAAGAAACATGCCAAACCTTAACAAATTTGGTTGCATGAGACTGCCCCAAATTTGGAAGACATATATCAGGAGACCTTCAGCCCAATGGCCAAGAATACCAACATAACCCACTAGGGGGCACCTTCAGGACTTTTAGGAGAAATGATAGCTTCCTGCTTCGTCCTCATTTACTGTATGTAGTGCCTACGTGCACGTGTCTTTATTGCAAGTTCCTTTGAAAATGGCAACGTGACGTTGCGAAATATTAGAAATATATATATATATATATATATATGAAATATATATATATATATGAAAAAGTTTCGAGACTGGGTTTGTAACACGCCAACAGATGGCAGCACAAGGCTGCATGCATAGTCACAGGGAGCACCTACCTTCATAAGTCAGTGTGTCAAAAGACATTGCCCTGTGTACATCGGAAGCTGTGCAACCGATGCTATTCTGACCACCTGCATCACAACATCTGCGATTTCATCATGGACAGCAAGTTAGAACAAAGAGCAAACGTAAAATTCTGCATGAAACTGGGCAAATCTGCAAGATAGACGTTTGATATGATTCAGCAAGTTTACGGCGATGCTGTATGTAAAAAGACTGTTATATGTAACATTATATGTAAAAAGACTCTTGGAAACATAAATTTCTGCTTAATTATGCATGCAAAAATATTTAAGTTCTGTTTTTACACAGTTATTCTGCATAGAAGTTGATATATCATTTCATAATTTTATCCCTCAATACAAGTCTGTCAATAAGAACCATACTGTAAACATTTCGTCCATAGACTCGCAAACCAGAACTGATAATCTCAATTAGAATGTTGGTGTCATTAGCATCACAGAAGGTCCTGCATAAATATCAAAAGGGAGGATATGAGTCATGATTAGACACCATTTACTTTTACATTCACATAAAGATAACACTATAGTCTAAATTTTTGAATGTTTGGAACTTTGAAACATAGAAATTAATAAAATTGAAATAAAAATAAATAACTATTTATTTGTTCTGGAAAAAGAAGTTTCTAATAAGAAGATGCTAATGCAGCATCAAATCCCTTGTTTGTCTCATTTCCTTTAGTTAAAACTTACTAATGCTAAAAAAAATATGGCAGTTCTAAAGTATAATCTTTGGAAGTTGTAACAGAGGAATTAAGTTGAAAATTATAGTACCAGACCTAATATTCAGTTAAATAATAATAAATAATTATTTATTTGTGTTGGAAAAAATACGTAACATAACAAGGATGAAGAAAATCGAAATCCATTCAAATATAGATTTTAAAAAAATGTCTCTTCAAATAAGTGAATTCAATTATAAATTGCTCGAGGGTTTATTTTGCTTTTAAACTAGAAACACTAATCATCTCTTTCAAATAATTGAATTCAATTGTGAATTGCTCAGAGAGTTAAAACTTACAAATTCTAAAGAAAAATACAGCAGTTCTAAAGTATAATCTTTGGAAGTTGTAACAGAGGAAGTAAGTCGAAAGTTATAGTACCAGACCTAATATCCAGTTGAAATAATAATAAATAATTATTTATTTGTGTTGGTAAAAATATGTAACATAATTCAATATGTTACATATTTTTTTAAACTTAGTTAAAAGAGCCTGTGTAGCTCAGTAGAAGTGACGTTTGTACTCTACAGCGCTTGACCGCATGAAGAAAGGATTTGGTGGTTCAAATCTAGTCGCCGACTAGAGGAACTTTTTCTAAGCCCTTTTTCGGCCGGTTCCCGAGTTAGTCGAACTCTGGCACAGGCTAGCGGGTTTTTCGTCCCATAAACTCAAGAAAATCGACCGTAAAACCCACACTATTTTCAGACATTAAAAATATTGTGTTAGGGTTAGAGACCACGAGATGGCGGCACTAGCTTGCCGCCTTCTTCACTACGTACCGATGAATCAGTGATAGCCTTGGGCCAGCTATCTCTCTGATTGGCTACCAGTGGAGAGTGAACTGCCCACTCAGTCTCCAAAAGTTAGTAGGGTAAACGGCCCCGCCTACTCTCTACATACGAGAACAACATAGGCATTAGCTGATTTTTTTGACTTAGTTAAGAAAAATATATCACTGCTGTGAAATTAATGCCAGGAAAGGGAAAACACCATAATGCCACATGCAAACAAAACACAACTCATCTCACTTGTCAGAATTCCATACTCTAACCATTACCTGGTATTCCATCCTGTAATCATCATCCTGAATTCCAAACTCGAACCCAAGACACGTGATATCACTCAGCTAATTCTTATGTTATCAGCATCTCAATCTTGTCAGAATTCCATTCTCTAACCATTACCCAAAATTCCGTACTCGAACCTTTACCCACAATTCCACACTCGAACCAAAGACACAACATGATGTCAGTGATGGATGGGTCCCAAGAGAAATTCGAAGGATTCCATACTCTAACCTTCATCAGCTCAATGACATCACTTACCTTATCTTATCTCTAACCTTTGCCCACAATGCCATATGCAACCAATTATTACCCAGAATTCCATGCTCGAACCAAACACACATCGTGATTTCAACGATGATGGACCCCCCCATGGAAATTCCAAACATTCCGTACTCTAAACATCACAAAGAATTCCATACCAAAACCATTACCCAAAACTCACCACTGAAAACAAACAAAAACAAAACGCTCACACAAATCATGCACACACACACACACATCTCAATCTTGCACAGTCACACATATATACAACAATAACCTCCCTTTACCATTTCAACTCAGTGATGTCATATTGGATACAAACTTATAAGGAACAAGATTCATGTGTATTTTCAGTTTATTTACTGCAGTTCATTCTTTCAAACTGCAGATCGTCTTTGTGTGTGTGTGTGTGTGTGTGTGTGTGTGTGTGTGTGTGTGTGTGTGTGTGTGTGTGTGTGTGTGTGTGTGTGTGTGTGTGTGTGTGTGTGTGTGTGTGTGCGTGCGTGCGTGCGTGCGCGTGCGTGTGTGTGTGTCGTTCTGTACTGTTTTTGTACCCCTTAAAGTAAAAAAATGAGTGAAACTAAAGCCCTTTGAAATTTTTTTCTTCAGGAAAATAACAAGAGACGAATCTTGTGAAATATTTCTAGGTAATTACATGTTTGAATTTTTGCATTGTGAATATACTTATAAATAATATTTCAGTCAAATAATTGTATATTTGTAAACTGAAATGAACAAATTTGGATGTCGTTGACATATATTAGACTATTTATTCTGGTTAGAATTTATAATAACTTAACATTTAATTAGAAAAGTAATGAAGTTTTTAAGATGTTAAACATGACATAGAAGCAGTAAAACTGAAATTCCAGTAATTAATTATTTTAGAAAATGTGAATATGAAGAAAAAACTGTGTGTGTTTGAGGGTGGTGCAGGGGATACCACTGATATCCAGTAGTTAATTATTTTAGAAAATGTGAACATGAAGAAAACAAATGTGTGTGTGTTTGAGGGGGTGAGGAGGGTGTGGGGGACACCACTTATATCCAGTAGTTAATTATTTTAGAAAATGTCTACTGCTATCTATTGACAACAAAATGTGAAAGAAAAAAAATTGTGTGTGTGTGTGTGTGTGTGTGTGTTTGGTGAGGTGGACACCACTGATATCCAGTAGTTTAGACATTTTATCCAGACATTTTAGAAAATGTCTACTGCTATCCATTGAAAAATATTTCCCATAGTTCCACAAATGAGCCAAACACCCCAACACTTGACCAAATGCCTTCCCAGAATTTCAAGCTCTAATAATTACCCATAATGCCACACACATACAAAAAGCTCACCTCACATCACTGACAAATACTGCTACATCCCAGAATTCCATGCTCTGACCCACAGTCAACCACAGTTCCACACTCGAACGAAAGACACAATGTGACATCACTTTCTAATTCTTATCTTATCAACATCTGAATCTTGTCAGAATTCCATACCCTAACCATCACCCAGAATTCCATACTCGAACCTTTTCCCACAATTCCGCACTCAAACCAAAGACACAGCGTGATGTCATTGATGGATGTGTCACCCAGGGAAATACCAATGATTCCATACTCTAACCATCACCCAGAATTCCATGCATGAAGAATTATCCTGACTCCCATACACAAACCATTATCCAGAATCCCATATGGAATTACCCAGAATTTCATACGCCAACAAAAACGTGATGTCACAGACAGATGTGTCCCCCAAGGAAATTCCAAGCATTCCATACTCATGACGTTCCGAATTCTTATCTTATCTTGATCTTGTTCATAGTGCCACCTCTACTACTTGCATCGAATATACACGTTCCCTCTATTAATATGCATGCTGTTAAATGGCATATCTCATAGTATGTGCACTGAATGGGGTACTAAAGTTTTGTACCTTTCTTTTTTGCTCTATATCATATAATTATAATAAAAATTTACTATGCTGTTGATTCATCCATAGCCAAAGAGAAAATCAGATACCCCCCCAACACACATACATATAATACATATTTGAAACATCAAATTCTTAAGATTTCAACCACTGTTTTCAATATTATCATAATGATTTTGAATATGGGCCCTTACCTTCTGTAACTTTTTTAATGATTTGATTTGTTTTAAACTTTGTACAGTTATTTCCTCAATGGGAGTTTATGATGTGCTACCCATAGGGATGTGACTAAGAGTGTGCATACCATTTGTATTACAGCCTTCTGCTGCTGAAAGGGGCAAAAGTACCCTTTGCGAAGGAGTATGCTGGCAAGCCAAGAGGCTGCATTCTTTAGTTACCTCCATTTATGTAACCTCGTGTTTTAGTGGTTTGGTGACTTCAATTCAAATGGCAGATTTTAAGGAGAAAAAAATTTGCATTAAATATTGCTTAAACATTAAAATTGTTGTACACCATCGAATGCTGAAGTGTTTTGAAATAGAATTGACTATGATCGAATAAAGTGTGTCAAGTTTACAGCAGTCTCAAGTCAATGTTTTTTTGTTTGTTTTTTTTTACATCCAAGGAATTCCTTTGACAGTGGCGTAGCTAGAGCTTTTGCCGCCCGGGACGGTCCCTGAGTTTGCCGCTCTTCTCAATACACACCAAAATCCAGACATTAGACCAAACTGGGCAACTTTTTTAAGTGTGCATGGAAAAATCGCCAAATCTTTGATGTAAAATGTTTTCATGTGCCAACCAAAATTTTGGGGTACATATTATTATTTGATGTCTTTTAAGTATTTGGAGATCCTTTTCAAATAATCAAAAATCACATTAGAATGGTAAAATCAAAGAATATTGTAAGAGTGATTATTGTAAGTGATCTAAGATTGAATGAATGTAAAAATTAGTGACGGAATTTTTACTTAAAAGTTCTACCCTGTTGATAGCGTGAATACTTTTCATTTGCATTTAAGTATAATTCTAGCTGCCATATAAGGCCGCACATTTTAACGAAGCAATTTTTAACACCAGCAAAAGAGTAAAAATAATTCAGAATTTTATATATATATATATATATATTAATCTTTACCATTTTTAGCAGAAAACATCAAATCAAAATTAGAGAAAGAAAAATAGTGGACATTTTATTTATTTAGCATCAATGTGATTTCTGTTTCTGCATCACTAATGACAGATAATTTATATCAGGTTTATATTTTGTAACCTTTAGAGATATGCATGTGCTACTAGTTTCATTTGTAAGGCTACTCCAGTTATGACACTTAACAAAGTTCATCATTGAAAACAATGATTCCCAAGAATATGTAGATGCAAAAATGGATAATGCTGTTGCAAGGGTTTTAATATACCAACATCCAAAATAATCCAACATTATTTCAAAGTATAGAAACTACAAGAGTATCGTGCCGAAAATAGAAAGTTTCGGCGAATCCAAGCATAAGCAACCGTTTACGACAGGGGCAACTTGTGGTAATTTCAGCACGAAACTCTTGTAGTTTCTATATATTCGGCTTTGAAATATAACTGGATTCAATATCCACTTAATTTGTATAATTTTGCATCTCCGAAGGGAAGCCTTTTGGCTTTATTTCAGTAATTCTTGGTACCTTTCAAGATGTGACACCTTTTGGCAACTCGTATGGGAAAGTATGAGTTCTGCATGACTTCAACCTGGGTATTTTACATCTCGGTCGGGCTCCCACTGACGAGACCTCAAAGGTCAAAACCGGTCTGGATAGTGACCCCTTCCCATAATGCATAGCATCATACATGTCTGCAAGGAGATGTGCTTTGCATTATGGAGAATACTAAGAAAAGTGAACTGAACTTACACCACCATTATTACGAGTTGCCCCTGTCCTGAAACTCTTGCAATTTCTATATATTTGCCTTTGAAATAATGCTGGATTGATTATCCACTTAATTTGTATAAATAAGCTGTAACCTTTAACATGTTGTATTGCATTTATATAATGTTGTAAGCATTATTTATAAACACAAACAAATTTTAATTTTTCATTTTTTCCTTGGGGGTACTGCAGTGTAACAGTTGACACAACTCTAATGAAGGTTGCCACTTTCGACAACAAAAAGATACAACAGGCGGCACCACTAGTTTCTTCTATTTTGGAAAAGTTCGGTTTCTTTCTGGACAGAGGGTGTACAGTATATCTGCATAGCTAAATCCAATTCTTAAATCTTATTTTTAAGTTAATTCATATACCACTTCATTTTAGCACTGTATAAAAGATCAAAAGTATTATGAAGGAATGATAAAATTCTCATTGTATTTTAACAAGACTAAACATTTACTAGGTTTCTCCAGAAAACAGACTAGTGTTATTTTTTCATATATCTTCTATTTGGAACTGGCTCAGATGGAAATAAAGCTTGTTTGATAAAACTGAGTTGCAAGGTTCTGCATGGATTTTGAAATAAAGGTTGGTGCAATATTAGTATTTTCTATCATCTTATTGTCAAGTTTTATCAGGTGTGGCTCACTGGTTTTTGTTCCCATCACTTCTCTTGAGAGAAAACCTTGGTTCAGATCATATTTGTAGCCGGAAGATCATAGGTCTTCTATCATAGCGTACTGAGGCAACCAGACTTTGATGAAGATTGTTTTACTCATTACATACATACAAACTAGAAGATTCATAATTTACTTAGTGATTATAAAGCAGTGAAAAATAAAACCTATCTTACTGAACCATTTGCAAAGTGATACTTCAAAATCTCATCAGATATATCCACTTCAGAGCTTGAATAACTCTCTTGAATACCAGGGAGAATTCCTAATCCTTTACAATATCATTTTAACTTTTATGTCATCTATATAAGCATGCGATTTGAAGAAATATAACTAGTTTTAAAAACATTGTAAAGTTGATCAGTGTTCTTATTAAACTAAATTAATAATTACGGCACCATTCAGCTATAGAAATTTTTGATAGATTGTAAAACCTAGGGAAATCCTACCATTAGATCAAATGTTAGGATTTCCCTAGGTTTTACAATCTATCAAAAATAGTAGGTCAAACCACGATACAACAATCACACTGTTATAGTATCAGAATAAATTATGAATTCTTCATATTTATTCTGTCCTTGAATATTTATCTTGCAACTAATAAAATGGACTGTTGATCGTTCCCAATTATAACCAAACAGTTGGATTTTAGAACCCATGCCATCTAGAGTATGGCATGGATTATCAGACATTTCATGGTAGCAGGAGATATGTACCATCATTAGCATTGCTTCTTGTAGATCTGAAAGTTTTTGAGATGGATGATTTAAACACTAACTCTCTATAGGTTTCAAATCCAGCAGCCATGGTAACACCTAGAAGTTACTGTTGCGTTTAAACCACTCAAACTATGCGGGCAACAAGGGATGAGGTATTATCCCACGGGAGCACATATGGGATGATAACTACTATGAATTTATGTACATGAATCTCTAGGAATACCAGAACTCCAAGAGATTACTAGTAACATCTCCCTACATACAATGACCATGGCACCCTGTGCGTGTTTCTGTTGGGCTATATGACATTAACGTGATAGATACCTCCTGCATATTTTAAATTGCTATTTAAATTTTAAAATATGAGTGACGGTAGAAAGCAACTTAGTGGTAGTGAATATGAGAAGAGGAGAAAAGAAAAGGAAGCGAAAATTAATGAAGTATCAAAGACACGAAAACTGGACAGTTTTTTTGCGTCTGTACGCCTTTTATTCCCTTACCGGGATTAGGCGAGGCCTGCTAATAGTAATTGTGATTTGGAAAAAAAAAAAAAACAAGAAGTGGGTGAGGAGACGGAAAATGAATCTGTTTCAAATGATGTGCCTACAACAAATCTAGAAGGCAGTGTTAAAACGAGTAGTTGCAGTTGTGAAAACATAGGTCAGTAGAGGACTTGCTTTGTGGAGAAAGGATGACATTTTTGGTTCTGTGCCTAATGGAAATTTAATGATGTGTCTAGAGTTTATTAGTGAATTTGATCCATTTCTTGCTGAACACATTGCCAAAAGCGGGAAAAAAGGAAAAGATTTCATTTCTATCTTTCCTTTGCATGTATGAGGAATTTATTAAAATAATGGGCAAGAAAGTAATCAAATTTATTGTGGAAGAACTTAAAATAGCAAAGTACTATTCCATAAGTGTTGACTCAACACCAGACTTGTCTCATGTTGATCAGCTGTCCTTCATTGTACGATATGTTAAAGAACATGGAACTCATGTAGAGCGTTTCTTGCGTTTCATTTTTAACGTAAGTCACAAATCCGAAGAGTTACAAGAGGTAGTTTTGACTTCACTAAACGAGCTTGGAATTGATGTAGCAAATTGCAGAGGGTAGGCATATGATAATGCTAGTAACATGTCAGGCAAGTGCACAGGACTGCAAACAAGAATTCGTGAAATAAATCCATCGGCAGAATTCACACCGTGCGCTGGACATTCTCTGTCTCTAATTGGTACTCTTCCGCATTTTTTGATATCCTTCAGAAACTGTACGTATCTTTCACATCTTCAACACATCGGTGGAGTGTTCTAAGAAAGTACCTGGAAACTTCTGCATAAGTAATCAAACGTCCTTCGCCTACTCGTTGGTCACCTCGTGATGATGCCTGTCAGCGTCTTCGTGTGGGATGGAAGGAAATAATTTCCACGTTGTCTGAAATTGAAAATGACACCACCCAGAAGAAAGTTACGCGATGTGAAACAAGTGGGATTCTACGGCAACTTCAGTCACTGGAGGTTAAGATCATGACCTGCCTATGGAGTGATATTTTCGCAAGAATGAATACCACAAGTAAGAAATTACAAAGTGTAAATATTGATATAGGAACCGTGTGTGACTGTGCAGGTCCCTCGAAGAATATTTCAAAGAACTATAGTTATTCTATGAATCCTATGTAGAACAGGGCAAGAAATTTAGTGGAGTTGACTTGTATAAGAAAGAGAAAAAGAGGAAGAAAAAGTCCACCAGGTTTTTTGACGACAGCGCTGATGAAAGTAAAGAAAATGAAGACGAATACAATCGATCAGTCAGTTTCAAAACTGATACTTATGACACAATTTTGCATTCTCTCATTCGAAATGAATTGGAGAAAAGTGTCGTATGAAAACCTCTCGAAGGAGTTCCAGTTTCTCACAACAATGCATGTGATATGTAAAAAGGACGTCATAAAAGGAGCAAAAATATTTCAAGAACACTTTTCAACTGATATGGAACCTGAATTTGTAAACGAATGTCTGCACTTCAGAGCATACCTGAAATCAAGTGGCCTAGAAATAAATACATTCTTACAAATTTCACAGAAAATTCGAGTGGAAGCCCTAAGTGTATATATCCCAAACTGGACACTGCTGTTACGATTTTTCTGTGTAAGATGGTAACAAATTTCTCAGCTGAACGATCGTTTTTACGCCCTCAAAAGGTTGAAGGACTACCATAGAACAACTCTGATAGAAGAAAAGCTCAGCTTGGTTCTACAAATTGAGAGCGATATCACAAGGGCACTGGACTACGAGGACGTGATTAATACCTTCGCCGAGCGAGCCGCAAGACGTAGAATATTCTAGGACATTTTGGGTGAGTCATAATATATATATATATATATATATATATATATATATATATATATATATATATATATATATATATAAATATATATATATATATATATATATATATATAAATATATATATATATATATATATATAAAAATATATATATATATATATATATATATATATAAATAAGTCAAAAGTTTTTTACCTTGGGGATAATATATATTAAGGATACCAAGTAATCTTATAAACTTGGTTTTTTCTCCCAAGTAAGCAAAACAGTTAAACAGTTAAATTTAAGCCTGAACGTAGTTCAAATCGAAAGGTAGTGCAACACCAGGACAACTCGTTGTAAAAGTGGGTAAAGCTCTGATCACTATTCTTAGTATTTCCCATAATGTAAAACATATCTCACTAAGAGATGTATACTGTTATACATTATGGGTGGGGGACACGACCCAGACCGGTTTCAACCTTTTTTGAGGTCTCCTCAGTGAGTAGCTAGACTCGGAAATACCAAGGTTTTAGTAATACAGAGCGTTATCAACTTTACCTATACAAGTTGCTTTTACATTGAATAAGAAACTCTGGATGAGATAAAGATGTCAAACGTTTTTTACCTTGGGGATAATATTATGGGAAATACTAAGAATAGTGATCAGACCTTTACCCACATTTACGAGTTTCCCTGGTGTTGCACTACCTTTAGACTTGAACTACGTCCAGGCGCAAACTTAACTGTTTTGCTTACTTGGGAGAAGGAGTAAAAAAACTAAGTTTATAAGATTACTTGGTATCCTTAATATGTATTATCCCCAAGGTAAAAAACTTTTGACATCTTTATCTCATCTCTCATCCAGAGTTTCTTATTCAAAGTAAAAGCACCTTGTAACAACTTGTATAGGTAAAGTTGATAAGGCTCTGTATTGCTAAAACCTTGGTATTTCAGAGTCTAGCTACTCACTGAGGAGACCTCAAAAAAGGTTGAAACCGGTCTAGGTTGTTCCCCCTACCCATAATGTATAACAGCATACATCTCTTAGTGAGATGTGTTTTACATTATGGGAAATACTAAGAATAGTGATCAGAGCTTTACCCACCTTTACAACGAGTTGCCCTGGTGTTGCACTACCTTTAGACTTACTACGTTCAGGCGCAAACTTAACTGTTTTGCTTACTTGGGAGGAGTAAAAAACCAAGTTTATAAGATTACTTGGTGTCCTTAATATAATTAAATGAATAAATAAATATATATATATTGCAAATTTACGATATAAATAGGTTATGCATGTAAATCAATATGTTCATTAAATATGAGAGGCGGCACTTTCTGCGGGCGGGAAATACCTAAATACGCCACTGAGTAGAGGGAAACATGTACTTCAATTGGGAATTGAAGTAGATGCTTGTGCCTATGATCCTTGAAAAGGTTCTAGATAGAAAGAAGTAGAAGAATTTAAGTAATGAGAGAAGGTGGATATAAAGAAACAAACAAAACATATGGTCCTTGTTTGGAGATCTAAATAGCAAAGATGCACAAATTCACATGGAGAGAAGACAAAAGAAATCAAATCTCATTGACTCTGTTAGGTTCATAGTGATGCCTTCGTGCTGGTTGATGACACAAGAGTATACAAGGGTTTTGATATAGGCAGTTATCTACATTCCGTTTTGAGTAGGATAAGGAAGTAGAAAACTGCCTAAGAAAGCATTAAAAAACATCAAAGTTGAGTGGTTTTCAGAGGTGAACAGTAGACTCAAATACAAAAATATAATTCTAGAAATGATCAAAGAGTTTGAAAACGCAAACCAAACATTGGGGATCCAATCAGACACTGAAGAAAATATTGACCGAATTACAGTAGGACTCGAATAGATTGTGTGAATGGAGAGATAAGCAGAACTATTAGTTCAATATTGCAAAGTGTAAGGTTTGAAATTTGGTAAGCAGCAATGAGATGCAAAGTATACACTTTCTGGGGAAACTTTAAAGGAGGTAGAGGAGATGAGATTTGGTGGACAAGGATCTGAAATGTGATGATTCTCAACAGATCGCAGTATGGTCGCTACTCTTCTAAGCACGACACCCACACCAGCCTAGGTCTTGAATACATAATATACCCAAGTTAAAAACTTTCTACATGTGGTTAAGGACAGAAAAATAAGAACTCTATGGCAACCTAGGAGAGTTAAAGAGGCAATCATGGGGAAATAAGGAAGCATAATGGAGTTCCTAGGAAGTGAGATAGCATGTGCTCTGAGTGAATACTAAGAAAAATGCAAAAAAAGCAGAGCAATAGGTAAAAGTTTAACATAAATGAAGGTGACAGATGCAGAAGAGGTTGTCCAACTAATGAGTGTCCGTATTGTTAAAAGCTATCAACCTGATGTATGCAACATTGAACTCACTGCTACCTCTTCAGTGGATGAAAAACTCTAGTGTATTAGAAAGAGGAACGAGGCATAGCGACTGTTTGGAATCCTCTTCTCTAACTATACACTGTTGCATACGAATATTCAATTGTTGGAAGCAGTGCTGCAAGTCATCAGGTGTCATCTGCATCAATAGCACTGACGTTTTCTCCTTTACCTGATCCACTGACTGAAAATGGGTGCCCTTCATTGCGGATTTCAACTTTGGAAAAAGGTACGAGTGATCAGCACTGCCTTACAGTGCTGATCACCGTAAGAGATGAATTGTCTCTTTGTTTCTGGATCGCACTGGAAAATTCACGTCTCATCACATGTAATGATCTTCTCCTGCGAGTCCGGCTCCACTGTTTCCCATTTTCAGTCAGTGAATGAGGTAAAGGAGAAAACGGCAGCGATAATGAAGCAGATAACACTTGATGACTTGCAGCACCTACTTCCAACAATGGAAAATTCGTATTAGAACAGGCATAGGGTAAAACACTTGTAAAAGCCTAAATCAAGGGCGTGATGTAAGTAAATATAGGTTGTCCCAAAATTCACGCAAGATTTAAATTTAGCGCCATTTGTGCGGTAAAGTGTTGCCAACGAGAAAAAAAAAAGACAGCGTGACAGCTGACAGTTCAGGGTTATTAAAAATGGAGCGCTACACGAAAGAACAACGCATTTTCATTGTTGAGCAATATTTTAAAAACAATGAAGGTTTGGCAGCTACAGTTCGCAATTTTCGTACACAATATGGTCGGAATAGTGATTTAACTTCATTAACTGTGAAAAGATTAATTAAAAAATTCAAGGAAACTGGATCAATTAGTGATCTTATACACTCTGGCCGTCCTTCAACAAGTCGCTGAACAGAAAACATCGAAGCAGTTCGTGAGAGGGTTGCTGAGAGTCCAGGAACATCAATTCGGCACCGTGGTCTTGAATTGGGCATTTCGAGCTCTCTACAGCGTATTTTCACGAAAGTTTTGCATCTTTATGCTTACAAAGTTCAATTGACTCAAGAACTGAAGCCTACTGACCACACACACAGCGAAGAGAGTTCGTTGAATGGATTATGGAACAATAAGTGGATGCTCATTTTTCGAACAAAATCATCTTCAGCGATGAGGCTCATTTTCATCTTGATGGCTTCGTTAATCGACAAAATTGTCGCATTTTGGGTTCAGAAAATCCACGAGTGATTGTTGAGAAACAAATGCATCCACAACGTGTCGCTGTTTGGTGCGGATTTTGGGCTGGAGGCATCATTGGTCCATTCTTCTTCGAAAATGCGGCTGGTAAGGCAATAACAGTTAATGGTGCTCGCTATCGCGACATGATAATCCAGTTTTTTGTGCCTAAATTGCAAGATATGGATGTGGAAGACATGTGGTTTCAACAAGACGGTGCTACATGCAATACAGCCCAAGAAACAATTCAATTACTGCATGAGTCATTTCTTGGTCGTGTAATTTCCCGTTTTGGTGATCAAAATTGGACGTTGGACTTTTTTCTTTGGGGTTTTTTGAAGTCTAAGGTTTATGCCAACAAGCCCACGACCACCTACGTCTTGAAGGAGGAAATTGAGCGCTGTATCAACGAAATTCAGCCACATTTATCCAAAACGGTCATGGAAAATTTCGACAAAAGAGTGCGTATATGCCAGCAAAGCCGTGGAGGCCATAACCCTATACTGTATACTTTATAAATCAATAAGAAATTACAATTTTTAATTAAAAACCTGTGTTTTCTATCAAAATTACTTCTTGCGTGAATTTTGGGACACCCTGTAGAAATTTAACAAAAAAATCAGTGCTCTACCACAAGGATAAGTCCTTGGTCCACTGTTATTTCGATCTGTACATTAACTATATTGGAAAGAATTTAACAGGCGATATACAACTATTTGAAGATGATGCAAAGATAGGTAGGGTAATCAGAAATGCTGCTGATATGCATTACTTGCAGAATTATTTGAATAGGCTGGAATTGTGGGCATGAAAACATGGACGTCAGTAAATGCACTTGGTATGATTAGATGTTCAATGTAATATAATATTGGAGTTATGCTAGAAGAAACTGATGTTGAAGTTCAGGGGCAATATAGCAACGATTGCAAATACAACTCAGAAGATTATTACAATGCTGAAATGAACTTTAACATGTACAGATAAGCATGACATTTTGCCTCTTTACAAGCCCTTGATAAGAACTCACTTGGCCTATCATGCACAGGTCTGGTTTCTGTTGCGATTCTGATACAGTGGATAAAATGTAAAAGAGAGTTAAAAATGATATCAGAATTGTTGATCGCTGATTATGAAGACAGATTGATACTTACAAACTTCTGAAAGGGTCATACAGAATTTCAGTTGATGGAATTTTTCATTTTATGGTGGTTGAGGAAAGGACAAGAGGGCTTCTCAGTATCCTTGGAAGCCAAGCTGCACACAAACACACTGATGTTGTGTGTGCAAGCAGTGTGAATGAATTCAACAATAAGTATGATAGTTGGTGGGGGATATGTAATATGTGGTCTCTCTTAATAATAATAAATAATGGGAAGGCTTTGGTAAGAATACAGTAGAAAAATATCAAAGAAAGTGGCCAAACGTTATGTAGCCTACTGAAAAAGCTTAGAAATGGAGGAAAGGGTACTAGTAAAAAGAATCAGAGATGATAAAGGTGACATGAAAAATGAAGATACTCTGGATATTTGGAGTAATAACTTGGAAAGACTTTTAAATGAAACAATACACTACTAAAGAGAGATAGAAAATGTTCAAGAGAAGTGCATTAGTAGATATCAAAAAATGAAGTAAGAAAAAACGCATGAAAAACTGAAAAGAATAGCTGAAGAGGATGATTTAGAAAGGTTATTGTTTTCTAAGAAGGCACAAAGCCAAAACGTTAATGCAGCAAATGATCAGTCTAGTTGTGAAGCAGGTTAGCACAACTAAATAAAGATGGATTATTACACCAGGAGGAAGATGGATATAAAGTTGAAGATGTGGTTGAAGCATATGTGATGGAACACATAAAGGTGAGGATGGGACAGGTAGGAATGGAAATCAGCGTCAGGATCAGGGAAATGGGAGTGTTCAAACTGAAGAGAGAGAGGGGTGTAATGTAGCAGCTAGAATAGAGAATGTTGGTGCTGGCAGAATGGACTCAAGAACACAGGGACCATGGTGTTTAAACACAAATATAAGGAGTATTTGAAACAAGAGAGCTGAGTTTGTTGCATTCGTTGAGTCAGTATGCCCAAAGATAATTGGAATAAGTGAAACTTGATTGTCTGAGGAGAATGTGATGTCGGGAGTAGAAACAGGAACATATCTAATTTCCGGAAGAATAGAAATGTGAAAAGAAGAGGGTAACTGCTATTAATAATTGCAGAGGAATTGTGTCCACAAAGTGTGGAGGTTGATAATGCAGGCAAATTTTGGAATCTGTGTTGTGAAATTGTTATACTTTGCTTTGTCAGATACTGCCTAGTGAGTTTCCATGCATTGCCAACTTCTTTTCTGCTCTGCTTATTTAACCAACGTACTGATGCAAACTGACCTGAGAGCTTCCTATAATCACTTGCTTTATACTTCCACATACATCCATTTTTGGCAGTAGCCTCATGATGACTCTCACCAACCGGCTGCACTGTCAACACTTCATTAATAACTACATCTTGTGAATTTATCACCAAATCCAAATCATTACAGCCTCTAGTGGCTTCAGTCACATGCTGCTTAAGATACTTGAGCAGAAGCAGCATGTAAATATCTCTCAGAAATTCTACAAACTCTTATACTATCTCCTCCTTCCATTCTATATTCCTACAATTAATGTATCCCATCACGATCACATTCTATTTACAAGCTCAATTAATTTGCCTAAACATTTCAAAATCGGCATTATCTGGCCTATAACAGAATCCTATCAGATATACTGACGTGTTTATTTCAACTAGAGGCTGTGATGTTTAGCATTTGGTGATAAATTCACAAGATGTAGTTGTTAATGAGGTGTTGACACTGCTGTTGGTTGTGGTGATATGCTATCATCACTCTCACTGTGGTGGTGATGATGGCATATCACCACAGTGAGAGTGATGATGAGATGCTTGTTTGGGAAGTGATGAAACAAGGTTATACCAAAAATGGATATATGTGGAAGTATAAAGCAGGCAATTAGATGAAGTTCTGTAGTCAGTTAGCATCAGTAAGTTGGGTACATGAGCTGATCAGAAAAGAAGTTAACAATGCATGGAAACTCAGAAGGCAGTATCTGACAAAAGCAATGTATAACTGCATACCAAGGGTTAAGAGAGTAAATAGAGTAAGAGGGAAATGGATGAACAGTGAAATCAAACAAGCTGTGTTGGGGAAAAAACTGCTATGGAAGAGGCACAAGACAATTGGAGGTGATCAGATCCATGAAAAGTATGAAATGCAGACTAGCAAGGTGATGAGCATTGTAAAGAAAGATAAGATGCAGTATGAGAGGAGACTGGCAGGTCAGGCCAAGGTTAACTCAAGGGAAATTTTCTGCTTTTTGGCAAGCAAGAGAAAGAACAATTATGGCAGGTTGACACTGGTGGATAGTCATGGCAGCAAAATAACAGTTGCAAAGGATACAGTGGAATTATTGAAGGGAGACAAGTATTAGACGAATTGGAAGTGAAAGAATCTCGTGTTGGTTGGGTTAGATGTTAATAAGGCTGTGGGAATAGATGGCATATCACCACAGTTGGATATGCACTTGACCTCGTTATTTAATGAAAGTCTTGGACTGGGTAGGGTTCCTAAGGAGTGGAAAGAAGGCAAAATAGTACCACTACACAAGCATGGTTCTAGGACAGAGTCTCCAACAATAAACCAGTCTGTATAACTCTGTCCTAGAACCATGCTTGTGTAGTGGTACCATTTTGCCTTCTTTCCACTCCTTAGGAACCCTACCCAGTCCAAGACTTTCATTAACTAACAACTTGACCTTGTTATTTAATGAAAGTCTTGGACTGGGACATTTAAGGAACAGAATACAGGATTGGTGGACATAGCATTCTTTATGATGGTCAGCATATGTAAAAGGTAGGTCCTGTTTTAGTAATTTACTTGCATTTTATGATAAGGTAAGAAGTGTGTTAGTTAAGGGAGAATCATATACATAGTGATATTCTTGGACTTTGCGTTTGATAGATTACATGGTAAGTTGGTGTACAAGCTGCAGAGGATGGGAATAGATAGTATATTCGTTAGATGGATTAGAGACTGGCTCTCTGAATGATACAGCAGGTTGTGTATAATGGAGCAGTGGCTCAAAAAAGGACGGTAACCAGTGAAGAAAGAAAAGATATGAGAGACGGTTCAGGCCAAGATTAACTCAAGGGAATCTTTCCTTGAAAAATTCTGTTCTTGGGGAACTGTGGAGCTGTTTAATTTGTTTGTAAATGATATATCATGTGGACTTACTAGGGATCTTTGGTTGTTTGCCAACGATGCAAAGTTGGGAAGAATTATAGGTAGCACTGCTTATGTTAATTCTCTTCAGGAAGATTGGAATAGACTTTTTATTTGAACAAAAGAGTAGGGTTGTAGTTTCAACATCAATAAGTGTTGCATTTTGGAGTGCAGAAATATAAGGCTGTGTACTATATTGGTGGTGCTGTACTGCAGGAAGTGAATGAGATTAGAGATTTGGGAGCGATGGTTGACAGTAGACTGAAGTTTAGAGGGCACATTGCTAGTGTTGCAATCGCTGCATATCGTAGTGCTGCCATGACAAGAAATACTCTAGCATGTAGGAATAAGGAAGTGGTTGTGCCACTGTATGTATAAAACACTAATCAGATCACACTTGGACTATTGTGTTCAAATCTGGTCACCTGGTTTTCAATGTGATGTGGAGACATTGGAGAGGGTCCAGAGACAAGTGACTAAGACGATATCGGGACTTTGTAATGCTGGCTATGGAGAAAGGTTGAAGAAATGTGGATTGCAGTTTGGTGGATAGGAGGAAAAAAGAGGTGATATGATAGAGACATTTAAGTTAGAGGATTTTATCAGATTAATCCAGATGAGATTATAAAGAGTAGAAGATAAGAGGTGAAAAACCAGAGTTCATCCCTGGAATTGTGTGAAGATGGGAGTGATGATCGATAGTAGGTTTTTTACATGGAGAATTGTCAATGAATGGAAGGCATTACCAG
The DNA here is from genome assembly GCF_054136105.1 of Typopeltis vanoorti. NCBI lineage: Eukaryota > Metazoa > Arthropoda > Arachnida > Uropygi > Thelyphonidae > Typopeltis > Typopeltis vanoorti. The sequence goes on along the minus strand of NC_143573.1, from coordinate 81,193,068 downwards.
AATGTGTTGTTAATGCAAGCAGTGTTAAGGATTTTAAGATTCAGTATGATAAATATGTTGTCAGTTGAATGAGCCTGCCAATTCCATGGAGGGTGCAATAATAATAATGTCCAAAATTGCTCAAAAAAGCTTTGAAGTTTAACATTGTATGATTGAGGACTGTAACCAGGATAAATCCCATATGATTGGAGGAGAGCTCTCATAGTACTCATCATTTATGACCAAACATGGAATAAAGTGTAAGTTATAATTATTATCCTAAGACCCATGAAGTCAGACTCATCTAGGAGGTCTTCTTTTTGCCATACACACACATCATCATATCTTGCTTTAAATGTATTCAAATTCTCTGCGGACAGCATAGTCTTATACAAGGAATTCCAATCTCTGCATGCAAAAAACCTACATCTTACTCCTTTGTTCACACCCTCTTTATACAGCTTCTAGGAATGACCTCTTGTTCTATCTGATTTCCCACCGTTTTCTGTAAAACCTCTTCAACATTGATTCTATAACAACCCCCTTACTGACTTGTAGGGCTCTATCATGTCACTCCCTCTTCCTCCTAGACTCCGTAGATTGCATCTTTTCAACCTTTCCTCCAGAGATCAGAAACTACCTTAGACAGTTGCCTCTGGACCATTTCCAACATATCTTCATCCTTTGGAAAACCAGGTGACCAAATCTGTGCACAGTAGTCCATGTGTGGCCTAATCAGAACCTTATTAAATGGAGCAAGAATCTCCTTAGAAGTCAGTGTCCTTTGCATCATTCCCAAAATTTGTGTTGTCATCACAATATTTGTAATGTGCCCTCTAAATTTTAAATCCTTATTATCCACCATCACCCCAAGATCTCTTATTTCCACCACCTCCAACAACATACCCCCACCAAGCATAAAATGTACATCCCATCTTTGATAAAATTTAAAATCTTACATTTTGCAACATTGAACTGGCATTCCTAGTCCTGTGCCTATTCACTAAAATCTATTCAAGGCTTCTTGTAAGGCCACAACATCTGCTTTCCTCTCTTCACAGTTCATCCCAACTTTGCATCATCTACAAACAACTAAATATTCCCATCCGAATCCTCGCCAATATCATAGAGGCGCACCACTAGTGACTTTCCTCTTCTGGGATAATGCTTGCCCATACACAACTAGCTAAATATCCAACCCCATCCACTCTAGTTTGACTATTACCTTATCATGTAGTAATCTATCAAAGTCTTTGCAAAATAGAAGTATACTATTGTGTATCCCTCTCTTCTGTCCAATGAAGCAGTCATCATCTTAATGTAATAAGTAGATTACTAAAGCATGATCTCCTTTTAGCAAATCCATGCTGTCCATCAAATATAATACCATTGTTATCAATCCAATTCTTATTTTATCCTATTCTTACCAGCTTCTCCAACACCTTAACCACAACATCTGACACACAGATAGTCCTATAATTTGATGCTTGAGTTCTATTACCTCCCTTATGAAGCTGCACAATCTTGCCCTCCTTCTATTCCTTTGGAACTCACCCCCCGTGCAAGTCATATTAAACAAATGTCAAGGCAGATGTCATCTCCCTGGCACATTCTTTCAAAATACATGGTGACATATTATCAAGTCCAACAGCCTTATTAACATCAAGTTTGCTCAATTTCCCATATACCTCTTTCTCACTTACAAGCCAGTCTCACCTCCTCATCATCAACTGCTCTCGAACTCTCCATATATCACACGACAAGAATGAAAGACATTTATGAACTGCTCATTAAGTATTTCAACTATATCCTCCACAGCAGTTGTTCTTATATCATTTTCTCCAATCAATGTCATCCTTCCATAATCTTTTTTTTTTTTTTTTTTTTTTTTTTTTTGGGCTAGATATCGAAAAAAATTACCTAGGATTTTTTTAGCTTCATTAGCTAACTGCTGCTCATACTTCACTTATACTATCCTTACCAAGTCAGCCAGCCTCCTTGCCAGTTTTCAAGATGGCTTAAGATGTTTTGAGAAATACAGTCCAACTAACCTAAAATGAGAGTTGTGGATGGGATGCTTCATTCGGAGACAGTTTATGACCAAATTTGAAGTGCTGTTGTTTCTTAGGATATGTCAGCTATCTTGGGAATCAATTTCAGTGAAATGCAATTTTATTTCACTTGAGGGGAAAAAAAAAAAAAAAAGAGGGCAATGGAATTAAAAGTTGTGCTGCAGATGCCAGTACAAGTACATCCTTCAATAGATTTTGATAACTTATTTACCAACTGTTTTCCTTGTGTATTCTAAAAAAATGTGCTCTTTCATAAAAGCAATCGTAAGTAAAATAGTCCTGGGGCAGAGCTGACTACTACCGGGTGCGTCCCCAGGTGGCGGATCGGGGAACAGCCTTCAGATATGGAGGCTAGCTGCGATATAAGCAGAGCAATCTGGCGAATAAGCAGCCGTGGACCAACAGCGACTGAGCTATCAGGGCGTGGGGGAGCAGAAGTGGCAACTCTGTTTCACTTAAAACCTCACAAAGCCCAATGACAACTCGGTGACATGGCGAGTAGTGCCGCCATTAAATAAGCACCTGTTGGTGTCACTGCCCCTGACATTGGGAAGCAGCATTGTCAGTACTGACACAAGGTTGAAGCCAAATGATGACGGAAAAGCTTGTGATCAGAGATTTGCAGATGACAATATGATTATATTGTGTACGTCTGTAATACTGCAGAGCAGAAAGCAAACAGAAACTACTGCTCTACCTTATCTCCACAACAACCACCATGGCGAGCAAACCCTTACAATTGGCCCCAAGTTCCCGGCGTCCATTAAATGGGACAGCGGTGCGAAGAATCGCTGGGCTCAAAATGGTGTCCACTTTTAAAATTGCAACTTGGAATGTCAGAACTCTGTATGAAGCTGGCAAATTAAGAAATGCCACAAGAGAAATTAAGAGGCTGGGCATCCGGATTTTGGGAATTTGCGAGACAAGATGGCCAGGATCTGGAAAGTGTCAACAAGATAATACGACAATGTATTACTCTGGGAATGATGAGAACAAACATCGACATGGTGTAGCTGTAATAGTAGATGAAGAAATCAATAAATCAGTGATAAATTGAATTCCATTTTCTGAAAGGATAATGCTGTTACAACTTAAGGGAAACCCCATTAACATAAATATCATCTAAGCTTATGCACCCACAGCTGACAAAAGTGAAGAAGATGTTGAAGAGTTTTATGAACACCTAAAAGAGATTAAAAACCTAACAAAGAACATGATATAAACATAGTGATGGGTGACTTCAATGCAAAAGTGGGAAGAGGGGGTGATGGAGAAATTGTTGGCGAACATGGCTTAGGCACCAGAAACGACAGAGGAGATCGCCTAGTCCAGTTCTGTCAGGAAGAAGATCTAACAATAGCAAATACCTGGTTTAAACTTCCACCCAGAAGACTGTACACTTGGAAATCGCCTCAAGATAACCAACATAACATTGTCAGAAATCAAATTGATTATATACTGATAAATAAAAGATTCCACTGTAGTATAAAGAGTGCAAAGACTTATCCTGGAGCAGATATCTCATCAGACCACAATCCCATAGTTGCAGAAGTACGTCTTAGATTAAAATCAGCTAAAAAATCACAAAAGATGAAAAAGAAAATTGATGTAGAAAAACTGAAAGACCAGAACATAAATAAAATTGCCAAGACACAGCTTAACTTGCGATTACAACAGATTAACATAGAAGAAAATAAAAGTGTGGAATCTCTTTGGAATAGCTTAAAGAATGCCATCGTAACAACAAGTATTGAAGAAGTAGGTTATGTGAATAATATAAAACAACAGGAATGGATGACAGATGAGATTCTTTCTTTTACTGATACATGAAGAATGTACAAAAACAAAGACCTTGCCAGGTATACAGAAACACATATCAAGAAAAAAATAAAAGCCAAGGATGAAAAATTTATATACTGAAATTGAACTGCTTCAGAAGAAACATGATAATTTCACTCTGAATAAGAAAATCAACAAAATTTCTGGAAACCTGAGGAAAAAGCAAATAGTGTCTCTAAGAGACGAAAATGGAAAAATAGTTCTAGAAGAAGAGAATAAAGCACAGATTTGGATAAAATATATAACAGAACTTTTCAATGATACTAGACAGAAGCCTATAAATATAAAAGATAACATTCAAGGACCAGCAATCATGAAATGCGAAATAGAGAATGCTATACGAACAAGTAAAACAGGAAAAGCCAGTGGACCAGAGATGGTATGCAAACAAAATTTTTAAAATTAATAGAACCAGATAACATCAAACTTCTTGAAAAACTATTTAATAAAATATATGAAAGTGATGAATTTCCATCAGATTGGCTCAAATCTACATTTATCACTGTCCCAAAGAAACCCAAAGCGCATTCCTGTGGTGACTTCCGACTTATTAGTCTAATGAGCCAAACATTAAAAATATTTTTGGAAGTAATTCAGAATCGTATTTATAGAAAAAGTGAAGAAACTCTAAGCGAAACACAATTCGGCTTTCGGAATGGTTTTGGTACTAGAGAGGCCCTTTTCTGTACCCAAATATTGATACAAAAATGCATAGAAAAACAGAAATCTGTCTTTATGTGTTTCATAGATTTTGAAAAAGCATTCGACAAAGTCAGACACACTAACTTAATAGAAGTCCTTCAACAAATAAGGCTAGACGAACAAGACATAAGACTAATAACAAATCTGTATTGGAATCAGTCAGCTACCGTTCAATTAGACAACATTACCACCAGTGATATTAACATCAAAAGAGGAGTGAGACAAGGATGTGTGCTGTCACCACTCCTGTTCAACATATATGCAGAGGTAATCTTTAAAAAAGCATTGGAAGAATGTCCAGAGGGAATCACAATAAATGGAAAGATTGTTAACAACCTACGATATGCAGATGACACCGTGCTAATTGCAGATAACATTATGGATCTCCAAAAACTCGTTGACAGAGTATACATAGAAAGCCAAAGAATGGGAATAAATATAAACATCAACAAGACAAAATACATGATCATCAGCAAACATCCAGCATCATCAATGAAACTGACACTCAATGGGAAAAATATTGATCAAGTGTCAAGATATAAATATCTTGGTTGCTGGCTTAATGAACGGTGGGATCCAGAAATAGATATAAAGACAATGATTGAAGTCGCACGGCAGTCCTTCGTGAAAATGAGAACACTATTCTGCAATAAAGACCTAAACATGGAAGTCAGATGCCGAATGCTGAAATGTTACGTGTGGTCTATTCTGCTCTATGGAGTTGAAACATGGACACTGAAGGTGACAACCATCAAGAAAATCGAAGCCTTTGAGATGTGGCTATACAGAAGAATGCTAAAGATATCATGGACAGAAAAAATTACCAATGAAGATGTCTTAAAATCCATTGGCAAAGCTAAACATCTTGTACAAATAATCAAGAAACGAAAAACATCATATCTTGGCCACATCATGAGAAACAGCAAATACCAACTTCTACAAACTATTTTGATACGAAGAATTGGTGGCAAAGGAACTAGAGGAAGAAAAAGAATATCATGGTTTGACAACATCAAGACGTGGACAGGAAAAAGCAGTGCACAACTGCTCAGATTAGCACAAGAACGCAATTTGTTCGCCAAGATGGTTGCTGACCTTCGATAGAAGATAGCACAATAAGAAGTAAAATAGTGAGCCAAGTACTAAAAAAACGGGTTTGCTGCAGTTCAGCAGTAGCTACCTGGTTGTCATTTTTTTCAAAAGTGTAATGTAAATTCTCAAATAATAAATTTATTTTAATCCTTTATCCAAGTGTAAGCAAACAAAGTTTACACCTGAAAATATCTTCAGGACCGAGGTAAGGTGGTACATCCCTTGGCAACTCGTAGCAAAGGTGGACCAAGCTCTCATCGCACCTTGTCTCAGTATCTCCAATAATGCAAAGCACATCTCCTTGCAGACATGTATACTGCTATGCATTAAGGGAAGGGCCACTAACCAGAGGCATAGCTAGGGGAGGGGGCGGTCCACTCAAGGCAGCACTTTGAAACTTTTTGAACTTTTGTAGTTAATTCTAAAATACAGTCTCGAGAACTCATTTCCAAATGTTGCAATACTACTGCGAATTTTCCTCACAATTGCTGTAAGTGTTGCTAGTTGTGAGGAGTTTTTCTAAATAAAATTGATTAAGAATTGCCCACGTTACAATGAAATAGACTTTGCCAATGTCATTGATCATTTTGCTAACAGAAAAACAAGAAAGATAACATTTTAGAATGTTGAAATGAAATTACATGAAAAATAAACAGTGTTTTAATTTATTTCCCTATACTTTGTTTTGACTTTTTAGTATTTTTGGTGTGTATTGAGAGGGGCAGCAAAAGCTCTAGCTACACCACTACCCAGACCGGTTTCAACCTTTAATGAGGTCTCGTCAGTGGGAGGAAGACCCAGAGTGGTGATACTAAGGCAGAAGCAATGAAGAGGTCATATTTACCTATACGAGTTGCCAACCGGTGTACCACCTTATTAATTTACTCTGGATTTAGAGAAAGATGTTGGAAGTTTATTTTGCACTTGGTTAGACTATAATAAATTTAGTTTAATCCTTTATCCAAGTGTAAGCAAACAAAGTTTGCCCCTTTCAGTATGCAAACAAAGTTTATGCATGAAGTATCTTCACAACTAGACTACTTGTATATAGAGATCAATGACTTCAACATTAATTGACTTAATATCCAAACTACGCAAACCACACATCCTTTCAGGTGTGTATAATGCATTTTGGAAAAGGCCTATCCAGACATAGAGTACAAGGTTACTTCAACCAAAGTTGAAGTAATGCAGAGGTCATATAGTTCCAACATACAAGTACTGAAAACGTGTAACATCTTGTTATTAAAATACTATGGATTAGAATTAGTTGTGGAAAGTATGCCTGTGTAGCTCAGTAGAAGTGGCGTTTGCACTCTACAGCGCTTGACTGCACGAAGAAAGGGTTTGGTGGTTCAAATCTAGTCGCCGACTAGAGGAAATTTTTCTAAGCCTTTTTTCGACCGGTTCCCGAGTTAGTCAATCTCTGGCACGGGCGAGTGGGTTTTTCCTCCCGTAAACTCAAGAAAATCGACCGTAGAACCCACATTATTTTCAGACATTAAATATATTGTGTTAAGGTTAGGGACCACGAGATGGCGGCACATTTGAGCCGTCTCTCTTCACTGTGTACCGCTTAATTAGTGATAGCCTTGGGCCATCTATCTCCGATTGGTACCAGTGGAGATTGAACTGCCCACTCAGTCTCCAAAAGTTAGATAGGGCTAAATGACCTCGCCTACTCCCATATACGGGAATAAAAAGGCGTTAGCTGATTTTTTTTTTTTTTTGAAGTTTTCCCACTTAGTTATAAATTAAATTACAGTTAGTTACATAAATTAGTTACTGGCCTTGTAGCACAATTGGAAGAATGACAGTATATTGCAGCCTTTGATTGGAAAAGGCCTAAGTTCGATTCTTGTCATGAAGGTAGGAATCTTTATATGTTTTTTTTTTTTTTTCTGACTGAAAGCGAGTCAGCTAATCTCATATAGAGGTAGCAGGGTTTTTCTCCTGGAAACTTCGGTTTTTCATCCTACATACATACAAATTGGCCTTCAGAACACACGCAATTTACAGACAAAAAATACTAGTAGCGGTTCAGTGTAGTAGTTGGTGGATTAAGCAGTGAAGACTGAATGTTGTAAAGTAGGTGTCCTCTCTATCGATGAGGACACTTTGGAAGTGTTTGAAATAATATTTTTTTTTTATTGTCATAAAATTTTCACCCCAGTATCAAGGCATCTTCATTATGATCTTCAAAATCAAACACCTAAAACATAATAAAGTGGCAAACAACACTCACATCATGTATGTGAGCTACACATACATGATGTACACATAATATGATGTAGTGACATGGTCTGAATACATTAAGGTTCTAATAAAATAACTTTAACAAGAGATTTAAAATTAAAAATAAATTCAATCTAATTAAATAAAATAACCAATAAATAAATTGGTTAGACTATAATAAATTTAGTTTAATCCTTTATCCAAGTGTAAGCAAACAAAGTTTGCCCCTTTCAGTATGCAAACAAAGTTTATGCATGAAGTATCTTCACAACTAGACTACTTGTATATAGAGATCAATGACTTCAACATTAATTGACTTAATTAAACTTGTGAAGAAAACTACTTCTCATAAAAGGAAATTCATTCTGCACAAGTGTCCTTACATCATATTAACAAGATTTCCATTTTTCTAGGCACTGCTGAAGATAAACTTCACCTTTGTGTATCAAATTCTTTAATAGTGTGGATTATCGTATTTTGGCCAAAGAGGTATATAGCAGCTGTACATCATAATGAACATTTAGATTATGTTATGTTCCATAAGCCAGAACGATTGGGACTTGTGGAGCACACTCATCACCGGACATCAAATCCTTTGGAACCTAGTTGACCAAGTGGCTAGCATATCTGCTCTCCAGCCAAAAAAAAGCAGGTTCAAATTCTGCTGCAGACATGGATGTTTGTGATTGTCTGTGAAAATACTAGTGGTGGTAGTGGACAGTAGATGGCATTGGTGTAGATGATGCGTTGTAGCGTAGGTGCCCTCCCTTGATGACTCTTGGACTCCTTGTAGGTATCACATAATAATTAAATTAATAATAAAAATAAATTATGAAGTATCTGAATTATCCCTTTTATGGGAAATAGCTGTTCTTCACAAGTTCCGGAATTAAATTATTATTATTATTATTATTATTATTTAAAAATCTTTTGTTAAAGTTATTTTATTAGAACATTAATATATTCAAGACCATATCACTCTATATCACATAGGTTCATCTCATGTGTTTTCATAGTTGAATCTACCAGTTTATATTCTAGTTGTTTAATGAAAGTCATTCTGAACATACCCTTGATACTGAGTCAAACATTTTCTGCTAATAAAAAATTTAAATAAAATCTGTATTTTGTTTAACTACCGGTACTCATGTCTTACATTCCAATTCATCAAGCTAAATTAAAGTTGCCAAAAATTATATTCTTCTTTAATCCTTTATCCAAGGGTAAGCACACAAAATTTGTGTGCTACATATTTTCACAACTAGACTATTTGTATATAGAGACAATGAGTTCACATTAACTGCCTTAGTATTCCAATACAAAGCACACATCCTTTTTTGGTGTGTTTAATACTATGCATCATCAGATCTGCATTAGTAGAAATCTTCATCGAGGTCTCTACCTGGTATCTTCTCTGGGTCTGTCTCCCACTGCTGAGACCAATTGAAGGTCAAACTAGTCTGGGTAGTGGCCCTTCCTATAATGCATAGCATTATAATACACACCCAGAAGGATGAGTTCTTTGCACTGTGGGTTATTTGCCTTAGTATCCCACAGTGCAAAGAACTCATCCTTCATTGGCCTCTGTATACAAGAAGTCTAGCTGTGAAGACACTTCACATGCAAATTTTGTTTGCTTACACCTAGATAAAGGATTAAACAAGAATATAATTTCATGGCAACTTTAATTTATAACCAAGTGAAAAAACTATCCACAGCTAGTGTATTAACTTGCTTCTGAAATGCAGTTAATTTCCTGCCTTATCCGTTTTTCAAGGAAAGAAAAGAAGAGACTGATTAGTGAAGATTTCACATTGCAGGATTGACGAAGATATAAAATTCTCATGATAATGGTTATCTCAATAAAGAAGTTCAAATATTGTGGACAGTTCATTTTAATAATTTTTTATATAGTGGAAGCAAATACATCCATGGTCAGTGGTTTTTCAATTTGCTGTATTCTCATCTTTCTTTTTATGGTCTCAGTTAATTTAAATGCTGTGGGCAACATTTTTATAGCAGGTTGACTTAAAATTATTTATATAATATATTAAAAGAATGAAATTCAAGACTAATTACTGTTCCAATGATTTTAATAAATTGTTGAGCTACGCAAATCTTGTACAGCCATGGACAGACATTTGTGAATGGATTGGTCAACAAAAGATTACATGATATACAATCATCAGTATTCTGAAGGTGGTGGGAAAGAGAGAGAGAGAGGTAATATTCAAACCCAATCTCAATTTCTTTTCTTTTCTTTTTTTTTTTTTTTTGTTGTGGTTTTGAGATAAATAACTTCCAAGTACATATATCCTGATAAAAATTAGTCTATCATAAAAGTTTTATGTTTCATTCCTATACAGCCTGGACAGTGTTTTCAGCAAATGTATGTACAATAGATGTACAGATAAGTGATTTCAGTTAAGAGAAGTTAACTAATCTGTACTGCGGTCATCAATTGTTTATATGAAATGTGAAAGAGAAAAGTCCTTCACCCCCTTAATGCTTTTTGTATGTTTGCAAGTATAGAATTTTCAGAAAAGTTATAATGCTTTCAAAAAGCATAAAAGCAAAACATCCTCTATAAAGAGAGGAATGTATAGTATTCTATTTATAAATACGTACAAAATGAAACAAAAAAAACTATACTTGCATGATAGCAAAAAGACTCGCTGTTAAAAAATAGTTTTTGATCACATTTTCACATTTAAATGTCTGCAGAACACATACGCAAATAGCTCTTTTGGATTGCATCATTTTACTTACATCTGTCTGATCTGAGCATAAAAAAAAGGGGCAAGCAAAGCTATTATCAAAAAACAGATTTTTTCATTGAAGTTTATGTCACTCATCACAGTTTCAAGAAAAACAGCAAATACTGCTATTTTTTGTTGACTATCTTCTGTTTGGCTTTTGCATAACTGTAATAAATAAGTATTTGCAACTACCAAATAAGCTACAATGCTAGCTTAAACTAAGGGAGTTGAACAATGGGCTTGTAATAGTGACTGCTGTACAAGTGATTTCTTATAATTATACAATAACAGGACTTGACAGCAGTCCTATCTGTAGAAATGTTTATCCTACAGGAATAGCAACCTGTGTATACAACAGCACTTGTAGAAAGTTGAAAGTGAGAAAAAGAGCTAAGCTGTTGCTAGTAATGCAGCTAAGAAACATTTGTTCACCACTTGAGGATGGGCACTTTTGTAAATATTTGCCAATCTATAAGTGGCCAACATACTACTGGCATATTCTACAATAAAGCTACCTCTCCAAAACAATGCTCATGTATCCTTCCTGCTGCATGAGAGGCATGTATAAGAATGTTTTGTCCTGTTTAGGCAATAGAAATACTCTCTTTTCAATAAATTACACTTAATATGCCTTCAAATGTTACAAACAGAGAAATTAACATGAGAATTACTGTTCCTTGGGCATTCTATCCTACCATACATAAAATCTTCTATCAGAAACATGCCTGAAATGTGGCAAGGAAGGTTCCGTGTAGAGCAATGAATGACCTTTACATCCAATAATAATAATAATGGCTTGTGGTCTTTATACACTAGAAGCTACCAGAAAAAGTTTGACATGAACACTTTACAAAACAAACGTCACTAAAAATTGTAATGACATGGTACAGGCAAGATGGGAAAGTGTTGCATATAAATAAAACAACAATTGCTTTTCCTAATATATTCCTATTTTTCTCCTTCTGATGTGCCATCATATAAATAACAATGTGGGGCAAGGACGCACAGATGATCTTCAACAAAAAACCTGTCTGTGATCAATTTGTTCACAAAATCTGCACCAAAATCACTTGGAACATATAACTTGGCAATGATTATGAATGATATGGGAGAAGAGAACACTGACACATGCACATTTGCTGAAATTCTTGCACAACTTGGAACGTTTCATTCAGTTATTGATTCTTCCATTCACTATACAAGAACTTGCACACTTTTCTGATCATGTCTTATACACCAAGTCTTAACATAACACAGTCAATATCTGTAGTTGCAGGTGTGCTGCCATATGAACTAGAAAGTCTGGGGAAAATAACGTATGAAAGCATACACCTGATTGTATGTGGTCATATGATGTATTATATACAGTTCACCCAATTTCTCCTTTCACAAGTAAACATGCTCGTATATTTTAAATACATCCCTTAGCAGAATGAAAGATAAGCAGCAGTAGTCAATCACCAGATTTGAGACACCTGGTAATACATTGTAGCAAGACAAACTATGAAAACCAGACTTGTCGAATAGTAATCCCTCCTCTGCTAAAGATTTGTGTCCTTAGTGGAAATTCTGTTTTTTCTCAAAAGCATTTCCTTTCTACAGATCAAATGCACTTACACAGCCTGCAGAGATGAGTTCCTGTACATCACAAACAGTGTGGTACAATATTCAGTTGTCAATGGAAGCAACTCATGTGATTTCAAGTCTCTTAAATTCACAAGACATGCTTACTGTTCGTTCCTGCTCTTCTAGTTATTAACTTGTTTTCTAACTTTTATTGCATGAAATAGTCAGGATGGTCAGAGGGTGTGTCCTTCTCAAACCTCTTAGCCTCTTCTTGCATGCTTTCTTTGATCTTCAGTATTGCTGCTGACTCATTCTGGTCCTACAGAAAATGAACTAATTAAACATTTATTCACAAATGATGAAAACAATATAACATACAAGTTCTAGAATAATAATAATTAAAAGATTATTTTTAAAGATTTTTAATGGAATGTAAGACAATTTTAAGTCAATCGTTAAAAGGGATATTTTAATGCATTTTTTAATTTTAAAAATTTTTTAACTTTAATTTTTTCTTATTAAAGAGTAATTATGAATTTTATTGTTTATGCATAAGCAAGTGTAAAAAATAAATTGTGTGTACGTGTGCACATTTGCATTAAATAGAATATACTGGCCCTTGATAAAACAAATAATAAAAATCAGTCAAAATTCCAAATTGAAATTCACTCACTGGAAAAAAAAGGCTAATTTAAATCAATCTTTAGAAAGAATATTTTGTTAATGAACAATTTTTTCCCTCATTACAGAGTAATTTGAATTTTATTGTTTATGTATAAGCTACTGTATTTACTTGAATATAACTCGTCCTCACATATATCTCAACAACCCTGATTTTACTTTATGAAAAAAGAAATTAAACACTTTTGCGCATATCTCGTGCATGAAAAAAGGTTTAAAACTTTAAGAAATAGATAATGAATGTTGTTATGGCAGTTTCAGATATTTTGGAATTCAGTTGAAGAGAATCAGTATTTCAACTCAACAATCATCGGCTTGAATTTGTCATTGAGTCTCATGATCTTTTGTTAATACTACACAAATCATATGCATAGAGATGGAAGCAATTAGTAGAGGAAATGTGGGAGTGAGAGCATTAACTTCTACTCTATCTTGGATTAAGTGTGAGTGGTGCAGTGATGTTTAGGCTTTATATGGAGTAGATGATTTCTTCAGAAATAATTGCCAAGAGTTTTTTAAAAATTGCCATCTCTAATGCCCTGGATGGGAGTGAATATGATGCTTTTTCAGTGGATGACCATTTTCTTTTAATTTAATTACAGAAGTATTGTCACTAGACATTCAAATATATCGCATAAATAACGTCGATGATTAAAATTTAAATGCATTCATTTTATAAATAATGAGCAATTACAAATTATAATGAATAAATACTGAGGATTTATTTATAAACATCGATTTAGTTTTTTACAAAAAACTTAGTTTTCAAAAATTCCCAAATCTTGCATAACGATTTTTAAACTTTAATTTTGAGGAAAAAAGTGTGAGTTATATTTGAGTATATACAGTATTGTAAAAATACACTGTGTATGTGTTTGTGTATGCTTGTGTTCATGAGAAACACTGGTCACTAGAGAAAATTAAATTAAACAGTAGTGTTGCAATTCTTCCCAAATCATTGAGGAAAAATGAATAAAAAAAAATAAAAAACTAATTTGAGTCAATCTTTAAAAAAGGATATTTTGTAATACGAATTTTATTTATGCATATGCAGTTGTAAAAATAAATTGGGTACATGCGTACGCACACATGTTCATAAGAAACACTAACCACTTGACAAAATATATGAAACAACATATTGCAATTTCTGAATGACAACCACTGGCAAAACAGAATAATAAAAAAAAGGGTAATTTCTTTCAAGCTTTGGTTTTTTTTTTTTTTTTTTTCACATATAAAAAGCAAATACACACTTCAGACTTTTTATTAGAAGAGATGTACATTTTAATGCAAGCCAGTTTTGATCCAAAGCAGGATGAAAGGATTATAGATAAACAGAGAGAATGCTATCTGTATATTATTACACATAAAACCAGCACCTCAGCATAACATACATTAGCAAACACACACACAAAAACATGCAATACAACCAATTAAAAGAGATACCTATAGTTTTAATTGCAGAACATAAAATGCTATGAAAGATCATTTTGATAAGGCACAGATAAACAGGGAAAAGATAGCATAAACGTCTGAAGTGTTAAGTGTTAAAACTAATTTAGTGACAATAGTCGCAAGCAACAAAAACCACCACAATATATTACAGTATAATCTGTTAAAAATAGTCTTAGTTTTGCAATAAAACAAACACACAGTAGAATTGCTGATAAAACAATGAAAAATTATATTAGCAAACAAAAACAAACAAACAAAACAGAATTTTGAAACTGAGCTGAGCTGAGGCCAACAAAACATTCTTCCACTAAGTCTTCCAATGAGACTGGGAAAAAAGAACAGTGAAAGGGGAAAGCAAACAAATAACTATACAACCTTTATTATTAGAACAATAACTTGTTCCACAGGCTCAGCAGTGATTTTTTTTAATGAAATTTAAGTGCAGTATTTGTAATGAAAGAAATCTTAAGTGAAGCTATCACCAAATTTACCTCTTAACTGAGCAATGGGTCACTGCATACAGTCATACAAAAAAGGATGCAGATTTTCTGTTCTGAACAAATTTTTTAGTTAAAAACATTTTTAGACAGAATATCCCAAGTGTTAAGTTACTTTTGCTTATAAGTAAATCTGGCACTGATTGGATTAACTTCTGTTTACTCTCACAATTAAGATATTCTGTTTTTGATGCATGCAAAATCAAAACAAATTTAGAGGTATCTGATATTATTATTATTATTCAGGCCTCCATGGAGTCAAAAGACTCATCGTGGAAGGCTTCCTAGGAAACACAAAGTCTATCATACCACTCCTTGAACTCATTGACAGTTCTTGCTCTCACCACTCTATCAGGCAATGCATTCCACGGTTCAACCACCCTCCACGCAAAGAAATCACTCCTCACATTCACTTTTTTTTTTTTAAATTCATATTCGCTAGATTTTCCAAACACTTGTTTCTTTAATAAATTTAGTTTAATCCTTTATCCAAGTGTAAGCAAACAAAGTTTGCGCCTGAAGTATCTTCAGGACTGAGACAACTTGTTGTAAAGGTGGACCAAGCTCTCATCACTGCTTGTCTCAGTATCTTCCATAATGCAAAGCACATCTCCTTGCAGACATGTATAATGCTATGCATTAAGGAAAGGACCACTACCCAGACTGGTTTCGACCTGTATTGAGATCTCGTCAGTGGGAGTCAGACCCAGAGGTGGTGATACTGAGGTGGAAGTAATGTAGAAGTCATATTTACCTGTACGAGTTGCCAAAAGGTGTCTTATCTTGTTATATAATTACTCTGGATTTAGAGAAAGATGTTGGAAGTTCATTTTCCACTTGGTTAGACTATAATAAATTTAGTTTAATCCTTTATCCAACTGCGTTGCTCTCAAAAGAATGTTTTAAAAAACTGACTTTTGAAATAATAAATTTAGTTTAATCCTTTATCCAAGTGTGAGCAAACAAAGTTTGTGCCTGAAAGTATCTTCAGGACTGGGATAAGGTGGTACAACACCAGGACAACTGGTTGCAAAGGTGGAGCAAGCTACCAACACTCCTATCTCAGTATCTCCCATAATGCAAAACACATCTCCTTGCGGATATGTCTAATGTTATGCATTAAGGGAAGGGCCACAACCCAGACTAGTTTCGACCTTTATTGAGGTCTCTTCAGTGGGAGCCAGGCCCAAGTGGAGATACCAGGCAGAAGCATTAGCAGGTCATCTCTACCTATAGGAGTTGCCAAATGGTGTGCCACCCTTTTTTAATAAATTACTCTGGATTTAGAGAAAGATTTTTAAACTAAATTTATTATACTCTAACCAAGTGAAAAATAAACTTTCAATGACTTTTGAAAATTGATCATTATTATTATTCTTGGCTTCGATGGAGTCATGAGACTTATTGTGAGAGATTCATATTAGACACTGCTTCCCATCAATTTTAGCAATTAAAAAAAAAAGTGTACACAGTTTTCACATTGCCTAATTAAGCAACTATGTTCTGCATGGTCATTTAAAGGTTTAGAAAGATTTATTTCAGATTTAATTTAAGAAATCCTAAAAAATGAATAAATCTTTGTATCTAATCATCTGACAATGTTGGTCATGCAACTCAGCTACAGTTTCAGTTTGAAAATTCTGAGGGTGTCAGCAACCACTCACAAACCAGAAGTGAGTGCACATTACAGGTGAGGGATTGCAGCCAAAGACCAACTGCTAACATACCTGGCCCATAGATTCTTGCACTTAAATTTCACAAGGGTGTAGACTGAGGGCTGGCACTAGCCTGCAAATGGCACTGCATGTCAATTCCTTGTGTACTAACCAAAATATCTATGCCCAACAATATGCCAGCAATCTTCATGAAGAAACCAACTAGAATCCTTGTCTTCAAAATTATATGGCTTTGCTTCAAATAAAAAAAATCATTAATATATGAAACGGTACACTGTCTACAGCGAAAGAGTTACATTATGCTCAATGAACTTTAAGAAGTTTAGGTGTAAGAAAACAAGGAATCCAGTGAGCTTCCAAAATGCCATCTTCTACTAAATCTCAACTCTTACATTTTCTTGTCCATAACCAGGAATGCCATAATCACCCATTGGTGGACCATCTTCTCGAGGCGTGCCAGGACCATTAGCAGGGGAATTCTTCATGCCATCTAATGTATCACCTAACACAGAAACAAAAATTAGTAGTTAGAATATATCTCACATTCAGTAATTCACTAATCATACACAGTATAAACAAAGAGTTATAATACAAATATAAGACTAAAGGGAAGGTATATTTTATAGTAGATACTGAAGAAATTTAACAAAACAGGAGAAAACAGGAGCCAACCAAGAATGTCATGTAAGAATATGATTAAAGGCTAGATATTTTGCTTTGAGAGTGGTGAATTAGTGGAAAGCACTCATGAACACCTGCCACAGGAATCCAAAGCACTCATGAACACCTGCCACAGGTGTTCATGAGTGCTTTGTCAATGAATAAGTTTAAAGAGAGATGAGATGAAAAAAGTCAGTTTGTAATTAATTGTTATAATTTTGTCCAAACACAGCACTCTTGTGTGTTGGAAATGAATTTCATTGAATTTATTCAATGAAATTTTAAATCATTCATTTAATAGTTTTTAAACTTCATCAAGAAAATTAGATCAATTCATATGATATAAATCCAGGGAATTGATGTAGGCTAGGCTGGTTAACAGAAATTTATATGCTAGTTTGAATCTTCAAACTTTGATCAAGTGCATATTTTGTACCAATAAATAAATATAAATAAATAATAGTAATAAATAGAATTAAATAATGATTATTATTAAAAAATTGAAAAATTATTATTAATAAAAATTGAGCAGCTCTCAGATGTGAACTGTAGACAAAAATACACAAACATTATTCAAGAAAAATGAAAGAGTTTGAGAACAGGAACCAAACCTTGGAGATTCAGTGGCAAGCCATGAAGAAAACACTGATTGATTCAGCCATAGAGCCATGTGATGAGGTTGTCTGCAAGGGATAGAAAAATCAAAACTCCATGGTGGACACAGGAAGTTAAAGAGGCAGTGAAGGAAAAGAAGAAAGCATATCAAAAGTTCCTGGCAAATAAGTCAGTTTGTGCTCTTAGAGAATACAGAGACAAATGTAAGAAAGCTAAACACAGTGTAAAACTAGTTAAACAAAAGTCATGGGAGAAGTTTAGTTCATAGAAAATAAATATCAAGAAGGTGACAAAATATTCTGGAGGTTGCTGAAGAAGCTTAGAAATGGAGGAAAAAGTAAAAGGAATTAGAGATGATAAAAGTGACATGAAAACAGGAGAAAAAGATATCCTTAAAGTATGGAGCAATTACTTTGAAAAATTGCTAAATGAAACATGCAGTGATGAGAGCACAGTGGTAAAAACACTGACCAGACATGCAGTCAGGAATACATATCCATACTTGAAGTAGAAAAAGCCATCAAAGGCTTGAAATTTGGAAAGGCAGCAGGAGTAGATGATATTATTATATTACCCCAAGACCTCATGGAGTCAAAGACTCATCTGGGAGGTCCTTTTATCACACACACACACACACGCACACATCTCATCATACCGTGTCTTAAACACACTCAAACTCCTTGCAGACATCACACTCTCAGGCAAAGCCAATCATTCACAACTCTGCACGAAAAAAACCTGAATCTCACTCCCCTACTCACACCCTCTTTATACAGTTTCCAGGGATGACGCCTGGTTCTCCCTTGATCTCCCACTATTCTCTGTAGAACTTCTCCACCATTGATCCTATAACAACCCCTCACCAACTTGTAGGTCTCTATCATATCTCCCCTCTTCCTCCTCTCCACCAGACTCTACAAATTACATCTTCTCAATCTTTCCTCATACTTAACATTCCAGAGATCAGAAACTACCTTAGTCAGTCGCCTTTGGACCCTTTCCAATATCTCTTCATCCTTTTGAAAACCCGGTGACCAAATCTGGGCACAACAGTCCATGTGTGGCCTAATCAAAGCCTTATACAACGGTACAAGAATCTCCCTACTTCTACACGTCAGTGTCTTCTGCATCATTCCCAAAAGCCTTTGTGTTGTCTTCACAATTTTGGCGATGTATACCCTAAATTTTAGATCCTTATCCACTGTCACCCCCAGATCTCTTATTTCCTCTACCTCCAACAATACATTCTCACCAAGCATAAATTCTACATCCCATCTTTGTTTTCCAAATTTTAAAACCTTACATTTTGCAACATTGAACTCGCATCCCCATTTCTGTGCCAAATCACTCAATTTATTGAAGTCTTGTTGTAAGGCCACAACATCTTCACTACTCTTTATGGTTCGTCCCAACTTTGCATCATCTGCAAACAACGGAATATCTCCATCCAAATCTTCGCCAATATCATTAATATACAAGTTAAACAGTAATGGCCCTAAAACAGAACCCTGAGGCACTCCACTAGTGACTTTCCTTTTCCTGGATATCGCACCCCTATACACAACTTGTTAATACCTATCAAATAGCCAGTTTCCAATCCAATGCACCAATCTAATATCCAACACCATCTGCTCTAGTTTGACTGTCAACTGATCATGAGGTATGCCATCAAAAGCCTTTGCAAAATCCAAGTATATTACTCTGTATCCTTTTCCTCTGTCCAAGGAAGCAATCACTTTGTTGTAATAAGTAAGTAGATTACTAAAACATGACCTCCCTTTAGCAAATCCATGCTGTCCATTAAAGATAATACCATTGTTGTCAACCCAACTCTGGATCCTAGTTCTCACAAGCTTCTCCAACAACTTAACCACAACACCTAACACACAGATAGGCCTATAGTTTGATGCTTGAGTTCGATCACCTCCTTTATGAAGTGGACCAGAAATCTGCACTGCATAGTTCAAAAGGCCTGGACAGAGGGACGAATTCCCGATGATTGTAGTAGAGCTCTCACAGTACCCATATATAAAAAGGGAAATAAAACTGAATGTGAGAATTACAGAGGTATTTCCCTACTGAGTGTTCCTGGTAACATTTATGCTAGTATACTTGAGAAGAGGTTGAGAAGAATTGTGGAAGAAAAGCTTGGTGAAGAACAAGCTGGATTCAGGCCAAACAGAGGCTGCCAGGATCAGATCTTCACTCTACGACAAATAGTCAAGAAATCATGGGAATATAACAAAGATCTGTATTTAAGTTTTTTCGATTTGGAAAAGGCATATGAGAAGGTGCCAAGAGAGAAGCTATTCAATACGCTACAGTTATATGGTGCCAAAGGGACATTATATCAAGCAATACTTAGTCTTGATTTGAGTTGTAAGTCAGAAGTTAGAATTGAAGGAAGTACAGGAAGATGGTTTAATGTAAAATCAGGGGTAAGACAAGGATGAACTACTAGTTTGAATAAGATGGCTGAGTGATAGATATCAAAAATGGCATATGCAAGATGTGAGTATACAATATTTAAGGTGACCAGTGGTATACTTCAGGGTTCAGGTCTGCAATTTAATCTTTATATAAATGATATTAAGAAAGATTTGACAGGAGATATACACCTGTTGCTGATGGTGCAAAGACAGGCATCAGCAAATCAAGAATGTAAAAGATATGCAGCACTTGTACAATTAAACAGGTGACTAGTGATGTGCCGCAAGGTTCAGTGCTGGGATCACTACTGTTTATTTTTTACATAAATGATATAGGAAGTAACCTGGAAGGAAATAATCAGTTGTTTGCTGAATATGCAGAATTAATTAGAGTAATAGTTAATCAACATGATCTGGAGAGCTTGCAGGACGATTTAAATAGACTGTCAGTATGGGCAAAAGATGAGTATCAGTTTAATCTGGAGAAATGTAAAGTTATGCATTCTGGGATGAATAGATTACAAGCTGTGTATCACGTTGATGGAACTGTATTCCAGGAAATAGATGAAGCTAGAGATTTAGGGATAGTATAGGACATATTGCTGCAGTTGCTTAAGTAGTTCATCAGATTACTTGGCTGCTGAAGAAGACACTAAGAAGTGAAGATAAGGAATTTGTTATTCCTTTTTATAAGGCTTTGATATGTCCATATTTGGATTACTGTGCTCAATTCTGGTCTCCTGGGTTTCTTGGGGTTGAGAAAGTGGTGGAGAAGATTCAGAGGTGAGTGACCAAGATGGTGAGTGGTCTGTTGATTGTTCCCTCTGCAATTTACTAGCTCTCTTGTTACCTCGATACCAAATGCTCTCTCTGTCAGCTGTCAATCACCCATCAAACTCCTCGCTGAGCATGTGCATTCCATGTAAGTGACAAGGAAGAAATTAGGTATAATGGCTGACACGTTGTCTCTGTTAGCGTAATGAGAATGTCTTTTATTATTATTATTATTCCTGACACCTCCAACTGTCTCAACCACTACACCGAACCTCTACTACGAATCATCTCCTCCTACTGCCCACCTCCACTAGTATTTTATGAATGTAAATCGCATGTGTTCTGAAGGACTGATATGTCTGTATGCGGGATGAAAATTCCAAGTTTCTGGGAGAAAAATGCAATATTTCCTTTTCAAAACACAATATTTAATAATTTTAAATTATAATAAGAGGATTGAAGGAAACAAAATTATCAGAATCAAGTAAATACATCAATATTTCAAATGCTTTACATTTCATTTTTACAATAATAATATCAATAATGGGTACATCGCAAGTGCCGATACACGTTATGAAACCAGAACTAACATAAACAATTTGTAAAAATATTCATAATTTTAAATTATGATTATTTTTACACTATCCCTACGAGTATAAAAAGACATTTGCTTATTATTATTATATAACGAAACCAATGAGAAGGTTATGGATGAATGGATGAGAACAAGGTATCAAAATGGCTTAAAAAAATAGTTTCCCAAAGCTGTCTCCAGCTTTGGGAAACCAAATCTATACTGTTAAAATCCAATCAACATGTGTGACATACACATAAGCCTTTCCACATGGTTTATATGATGGTATGTGTAGATCATCTTATCGAAGTAAAAAGATCCACACATATCAGCCACTGAATTTAGATGCCTTTATGCAGATGTACATAAACGTCACTTATGCAGTGCATATGCACTGTAGGCTTGCCAGACGTCCCATATACACACACGAACAAAGAAATTAGCACACCTGGAAGAAAACATGGTACAATGGCAAAACTAAGCAAATAGCTAGAGTGCGGGGTGGGATGCAAATGATCCAAGTTTGGTGCAATTGCACATGCCCACACACCCTGCAGTGGTGCTGCAAGCACGAACCGGCAGCCTTATAAAGCTGGCATGTAGTCGATAGCCGATTAAAGCGAAAAACACCAGCGACGCAAGCTAGAGTACAGAGTGACAATAATGCCAGAGACGTCGATTCAAGCAACTTATAAACTTTGACAGAGGCATGATCACCGACCTGAAAACCGGGGTGGGGGGGGGGGGTCGGCACGCCATATAGGCATGCACATGAACCGTTCTGACCATACCATCCGACAGCGTTGGGAGCAGTGGACACGTTCCAGCACTGCCACACACAACAGAGCGGCACCAGTCAGATCAGGAGGACCAATGCTAGAGAGGATCGTCAGATTGTGTGGCAAGCACGGAGAGATCCCACGGTGACCCGGTCCACAATACAGGCAGATGTAGGGGCTCCTGTGTGCCCACGAACCATTTCCCGATGCCTCGCAGAGGTGAATCTATGATCCTAGTGCCCCTTATGTGCGCTCCCATTAACACCACAATATCGCCGACATGTGGTCTTCAGCGATGAGTGCCGCTTCTTCTTGGGGACAGATGATCATCGTGTCCGGGTGTGGAGGACCCCTGATCAAGAACACAATCCTGACCTCGCTATCCAGAGCCACACCTCCCACACAGCAGGCATTATGGTCTGCTGAGCCATAGCCTACGATAGCCGATCACCCCTCATAGTGGTACGTGGTGCATTGATGGGGCAGTGGTATGTGGACGACATCCTATGGCCTCACGATCTCCCACTCCTGGCCAGGATACCAGGAGTGCTATACCAGCAGCATATGCCCGTTCGTACATAGCTCGGGTTGCTGAGGCCTGCCTACGTCATGTACAGACACTTCCATGGCCTGTCTGCTCCCCAGACTTGTCCCCTATCAAGCATGTTTGGGAGGAGCTGAAACGGCAGCTCCCACCACGCCGCATTATCCGGGATTTGGAGCACAGAATGCAACATGTGGGCCAGTATGCCGCAGGACAACATCAGGCGTCTGTTCGCCACCATGCCGGACCATATTGCAGCATGTAATGCCTCATGAGGCAGTGCAACGTGCTATTGATGATGACCGGATCGCGTATCACAGATCCCTTTGTAATTGTCCTTCAGCTCTGTTTTTGCCATCATGTGCATCACTCACCTGTATCATTACACCAATAAAATTTCAGTTGAATCCTATGCTTCCTTCTTGGTGCGCTAATTTCTTTGTCCGTGTGTGTATATGGGACCATCCTATATTTTATGTCGAATTTTGCAGTCACGTATTGTACTTGTAGGGACAGCCTAATGTACCATACTTTTAATGAAAAGATAAAATTAAGCAATTGTTAAGCGATTGTAATTTTCAATATTCTTTTCAAATAATCCAACTTAAATTGATTTGTAAGCCATAAAAACTGACAATTTGTGGAAATTAATTGTGTTTGCAGTTTACATTGGTCACTTTTTATTTAGTATATGCATTTTATTTATAATTCTGTACAGATATATTGTATTTGCTTATTTTCAAACACCGCACAATGTCTTATTTGGACATTGTGCGGTGCAGTATTAGTACGGTATGTGGATGTTATTTCAATAATTATTAAAAAATAATATCTCGCCTTTTTCATTTGGTTACTATATAAAATATATAATTAATGGTCAATTAAATTCTGTTTCTTCCTTAAGCCCTTAATAATGCCAAAATGAAAGTGTGTTTTCAACGATGATTATTCAAAAGAATGGAATTTTATTGTAAAGGGAAAACATAACGATGCATTCGAATGCAAAACCTGTAGACGAATGTTTAGTTTTGCACATGGGGGACGATCGGATATTACACAGCACATTAACTCTCAGAAACAAACTGAGCATTTCGAGTTCCAGTTCAACAAGTATTGCTATTTTGTAATTTTTGTAAATTCAAGAATGAAAGAAAAGTTATCGCTGCCAAAATAACTATGGCATAAAGCATCATCATTCTTTTGGTCACCCATATCCTGTATTTGGTTTTTCAAAATACAGGACATGGCAATTGAATAAAGAGCTTAGGTGCCCATCTGCCTGGAGCCACGATTTTGAAAACAGCAGAGCTGACCAGCTACTCAAAAGGTGAGTTATCCCAGTGTTTAATCAGTGGAAAAATAACCTAATTGCTTGTCAGAGATTTATTCCTCCTGTGGTCCAAAAACAGTCTGCCAGGAACGAAATCACTGTCGTCTGAGAAGGCTTGAATGGACAAACAAAACTTCCTATGTGCAGCAATTGACCAAAGCATTTAATGAAGGCTGATCCTGACCCATATGTCACCGAACTATGGGCAAGGAATTGAAGAGGATCAGTATTGGTTGCAGTGGTGTCAAGAATACCATCAGAAAAGTCATGGCACCTTGTTTTGCAGCGATGGTAAGCAGTTTGGTGGGAGCCCCATGAAGCAATGAACCCAGTGCCTTGTAAACAACTCGTGTTGGACATGTTCTGTTGGTAAGGAGCACATCCCTTGATATTGCTTGGAAGGTTAAGTGTTCTCCAAGGAATATCTGAACATTTTTGTAAATCAAATCCAGCCTACAACGTTGAGTTTTTATCCAGCAGGTGATGATTGTTTATTGGAAGACAGTGCTACTGTCCAGCATGCAAGAATTGTTCAGCAGTGGTTCAACAACCATAACAGTGACTTTCATCATCTTCTCTGGCCTCCATTAAGCCTAGATTCTGAACACTATTGAAAATGTATGGGGCATGTTAGAAAAACAGATCCTGCGGCAAAGTCCTCTTCCGTCAAATCTGAGCCAGTTAAAGGACTATCTGTTGAACATATGGTTCAACAGACAGTCAAGAGCATTATAGACACAGATTTAATCCAGCACCTTGTGAAATCTGTGCCAAGTCACATATGTGCTCTAATTCGAGCTAAAGGCAATCCAACACAGTATTAAACAAAAAATTTTTAATTCAAGGGCTGGTATGTTACTATGGATCCTGAATCATGAAATTCATGCTCAGAGCCACCATTTAGCTTATAGTTCTCCAGGTGATGGAGAGTTGACTGTTGACTTCCTCCATTTTTAGCAAGGTCTTAGATATGCCACCAAACATGTTTTCTGGAACCTTTCTCCTATACAACTTTCATTCTCTCTTGAATTCGCGCAGAAGAAAGACTAACAGAAAAATTACTCTCTATATGACTGCAATGTAAGACAATCAAATTCTTCTTGCATCCTAAAATCACAGAATACTAAATAAAAACTTATCTTTGCTTAACTCACTTCAATAACTTTAAAAGTAGCAACAAACTTCACTGAATGAACTACTGAAAACATATCAACAGTTTCATCACCTCAGAACAACATTGCCTTTTATATGAAAGTTTCTGATGAAATAATTAACACCATCAGCAATTTAAATAACTTTTAAGACTGAAAATACTAAATAAAATGAACTTTTCTGGGCCCATTGTATATGAACTGGAGATCAATTAACTTCCTTTCAGCTTTGAATTAAATCCTATATCAATTAATAACTACACAAAAGACACAAACTCCACAGTTTCTGTAGAAATTAGAGCAATTTCTGCTCCAGTCCACCATTGTGTGCTGCCATTACTATTTTTAGTGCCATGCTTGAAATGACAATATAGTTATTTTTGTACTGCAGAATAGTTAAGTAGAATTTTGTTATGAAACAAGCAGAATTTATAACAGTTCATCATTTTACAGTCTCTTATACACTAAGGTAAATTCACTTAATTATTTTCACAACTGAATACTGCAGTAACTTTTGTTTTCTTGTAAATGACAAGATGTTTTGCAAATGTTTTCTAGATATTGTAAGTTTCTACTTGGTTAGACTATAATAAATTTAGTTTAATCCTTTATCCAAGTCAAAGTTTGTGCCTGAAGGACTGAGGAAACTCGTGGTAAAGGTGGGCCAAGCTCTCATCACTACTAGTCTTAGTATCTCCCATCATCTCCTTGCTGGTATGTATAATGCTATGCATTAAGGGAAGGGCCACTACCAAGACCTGTTTCAACCTTTATTAAGGTCTCGTCAGTGGGAGCCAGACCCAGAGGTCGTGATACTAAGCAATGGAGGTGGAAGTAATGGAGAAGTCATATTTACCTATACGAATTGCCAAATTGTGTCTCACCTTATTATTAAATTACTCTGGATTTAGAAAAAAGATGTTGGAAGTTTTTTTCCCACTTGGTTAGACTATAATAAATTTAGTTTAATCCTTTATCCAAGTGTAAGCAAACAAAGTTTGTGCCTGAAGTATCTTCAGGACTGAGGCAACTCATGGTAAAGGTGTACCAAGCTCTCATCACTTCTTGTCTTAGTATCTCCCATAATGTAAAACACATCTCCTTGCTGACATGTATAATGTTATGCAATAAGGGAAGGGCTACTACCCAGACCAGTTTCAACCTTTATTGGGGTCTCATCAGTGGGAGCCAGACCCAGAGGTAGATACTAAGACAAGTAGTGATGAGAGTTTGGTTCACCTTTACCACGAGTTGCCTAAGTAGTACATAGTTTATGTTAGTTCTCATTTCATAACATGTGTATCGGCACTTGCGATGTACCCATTGTTATTATCAAAATGAAATGTAAAGCATTTGAAAAATTGATGTACTTACTAGATTGTGATAATTATGTTTCCTTCAATTCTCTTATTGTAATTTAAAATTATTAAATATTGTATTTTGAAAAGACATTCTCATTACGCTAACAGAGACAACATGTCAGCCATTATACCTAACTTCTTGCTTGCTACTTACATGGAGTGCACATGCTCAGCGAGGAGTTTGATGGGTGATCGACAGCTGACAGAGAGAGCATTTGGTATCGAGGTAACAAGAGAGCTAGTAAATCACAGACCAGAGAAATTTCTTTGTTAGAAAGTTTTTACATGACAGTCATAAGAATATTAATAGAAGATTCCGAAAAGGAATCGTAGAACTGTGAGTTTTAAACTGGAGGAGTTGAGAATGTCGAGTATTTAGTAAATAAAATAAAATATTGCAGTCGACGTTCTAATTAAATTAAATATTCCTCGAATATTTAATTAGAAGCTGATTGGAAAGTTTCATCTGTCTTAAGGACACTGGATGTATTTGTTATTTCTACTGGAAAAAGCGATGGAATTAGGGCAACTTAGATATGTGTTTCATAAAGTAGTAGAAGAAACTTTGTTCCCTCCGGTACAAAAATTAGTAAATTGTGCGTCAAATTGAACTGCAAGAGTTGTGTGCTACATAAGAGTGATAAGAAAGGATCCTATGCTAAAGAAGAAGGGAATTTTATATTTTTGGAAAAAGGCCCTAGCAAAGAAACTGACTATGAACGTTTTGTTGTTGTTTTCACAACAACAAAAGACGTGATTAAGTATATGTTAAACAATCCAGTAATAGAATGAGTCAGAGAACAGGTAATTTTAATATTTTTGGATAAGAAAATTTCTAAAGTGTAAATTTATTTTAGAAGGCCTTGGATCCAGTATTTGTAGTTATGTAATTTTATTGCAAGTGTATATGTTGTTTTAGTTTTTATTAAATGTGTGTATTTTTTTTTTTTATTTGGTCTTGAGTCAGTGATTTTGCATTCTAAAAGCAACAGTAAAAAGTCATTGCAGTATTCGAACTGAACCCTTCTGCAGAATACAATACTCGAAATATATAATATCTTTATAGAGTAATATTAAACCATATTAAATATGGTTTAATATTACTTTTTAATAAATATAAAAAAGTAATCTCATTACATTAGATGAGGCCTTTAAACCCTAGCTTTTGGAGACTGAGTGGGTAGTTCAATCTTCACCAGTAGCCAATCAGAGATACTTGGCCCATGTCTCACTAATTATAGGTGGCCACCGATGAAGAGACCAGCAAACAAGTGCTGTCATCTCTTGGTATCTAATCCTAACAGGATATATTATTGTTTGAAATAATGTGAGTTCTGCAGTCAATTTTCTTGAGTTTACAGGACAAAAAATCCAGAGTTTCTGGGAGAAAAAACCTGCTTTCCCATGCCAGCGATTGACTAACTTGGGAACAGGTCAAAGAAAGGCTTAGAAAAAGTTCCTCCACTCGGCGACTAGACTTGAACTATAAATCTATCTTTGGGTGGCCTAGCACAGAGGATGCAAGCATCACTTCTATTGAGCTACAAAGGCCTCTGCTTTCATTATCTTGATTTTTTTTTTTTTTTGTTATTTGGCGTTATTCTGAAAATGAACTTACTACTTTCCTACAATGGATCACTAGCCTTCATCTGCGCATTCAATTCACCATGGAAAAAAAAATGCTGGTCGTTTACCATTCTTTGACATTATTCTTACTTGCACAGCCTCTGGTAATTTGTCAACCAGTGTTTTATCAAAAACCCACCTTTACTGGAAGCTCTGCTCATCACACATCTCACAAAATTGGTGTTATCAAGTCTTTATTTAATAGAGCACATAGCATTATTATTAAGTCACTGAGGCAGATATCCACACTTCTTCTGTCTGTCCATAGTAGGCTCGATGACATGAACATGGCACTTCATAGACTCCTGGATGTGATAACGGAGAGATCTGTCCTTAGGTGAACAAATGAAAGTTGCCAATTTCACATAAGGTTTAAATATGGTTTAAACACCAACTACGCACTATATTTAAACCCTATCTGAAATTGGCAACTCTCATCCATTCACCTAAGGACAGATTCTCTCCGTTATCACATTCAGGAGTCTATGAAGTGCCCTGTTCATGTCATTGAGTCTACTATGGACATCCGCCTCAGTGAACACAAAAAATATTCTGGCACTTTTGCTATGGCAAGTTGGGTCTAACAGACATGCTTTGGATACTCCTGCACACAGGATCAATTGGAAAAAAAACAAAAGTGCTGCACAGAAGCTTTTGCAAGTCAGAGAGGTTGTTCCTGGAATCAACAGAAGCCTTGAAACAAAAACTTCAACAAGTATGGCTGTATAAATCTATCAAAGATTTGGGACACAGTCATCCTAAGACCAAATTAATACCTGCTTTCTCTCTCTCGTTTTTTTTTTCCAACTTAGATGGTGCCTAATTAGGACTTTAGTCTTTGTGTTGCACCATTACTCATACTAGTCCCACTGTTACACCTGATTGCGATAGTCTCACTACCGTAACAAACTTTACTTGTGTGCTCTGAAGATGCTGGATAAATACCAGCAAAATATTAGCAATTAAGTCAATAAATAGTTATTTTCTTATCAATCTGTGTTCAACTCTATACCGTTAAAATCCAATCAACATACCAGCATATAGAACTTTGAATAGGCTAAGATCTTTGCATAGCACATGTCCAGAAGTACACGTGCTATGCAAAAGTTCAGGACTGTCGCCAGCTGCTGTCGTATATATGGTAAGTTTTTGGATTCTTTCTTCTATAACTATTTCTGGGGGTTTATTTAGCAGAATTGACATTCATCATACCCTACCCCATTTCCCAGTTTCTGTTAACCCTATAATAACATGGATCACAGCTTCTCAGCTTTCAGTTGGATTATTGACTCACAGAACCTTCTTTTCTCATTTATCTTTCATTCAATACCTCAGTTCTGTGGAACAGCATTCTCCAACAATTATCTCCAAAGACTGCAACCATGTAGTTGACATATTTGTCTAAATATGTCACTCTAGTGCAAGTTTTTTTTTTTTCATTCCTAGAGACAAAGAATTCAAAATCTCATGCTTCAAGATCATCTAAAATCAGTACCCTAAACAATAAAATCTTTCCAATCCCCACTGGGGGATGATAACCCTCAATGGCATTGATGACATTTTGCAATCAGGTTAAAAGGAATGTGTTCAGGTACTGATAATGTGATGGATTGGCTTTCTAATTAAAAATGTTGCAAACAGAAGGATCCCAAATGAATTGGAAGGATGAGGTAGTGTCATTCCATAAGAGGGGTGATAAAATGGAAAGAGAATCTTGCCGCTACTAAGACTTTGGAAAAATTAGTAACAGACTATATGGAACCCGGCAGATTACGGCAACATTACTTATGGAGGTCAGCATGGATTTAATAAGGAACACATTTTGCTAATCTAGCATTTCCTTTTACAAGAAAGTAATAAGAGCAGTTCATTAGGGTACACATATATGGAAACTTTTTCTGGATTTTGCAAAGTATTTGACAAGCTACCATTTGAGAAATTGATATTTAAGTTGCAATACATAGCTTTAGACATCAGGCTAGTTAGAACAGATTTGAAATTAACTGAATGCAAGATGGCACAGATATTTACATCAGAATAATATCAAGGAAAAGAAAGGATACAAAAGCACGACTGAGATGAAATTTGAATCATCTCACAAGATTGCATAGAGTTATTCAGTTAACTCAGGATGCTGCTGCTCTGCAAGAAGACCTGTATATGATGTGCGGGTACTATTTATGTATTTGAGTATGTAAATGAGGTAAGCAAATAAGTATGTATTTACCATTTTTATTTTTCAAGAATATCTTCTCGCCAGGGAGATTTTTTGAAAGATAGACAAAGGGATAAAAACTACCCACAGAAGTTACATAACACAGTGGTGAGCAAGACAGCGAGAAGTGGCTTTAATGTATGGGTTTAAGAAGGGATGTAATGAACTATGTTATGAGCATGGAGGCCTTGTGATATTAATAATAAAAACAATTCTTACCTTCATTAAAAGCTAAACTTATATGCTTTTAGTACTGTAGCATCTTAAGAGCTGGATAATCTGGAAACCCTATGGACCAAACATACAACTGTTTCGTCAGTCACGTCACGCCTTCATTATCACATTCCTTTCTGTATTAGGCAGGCACATTTTTGCAGATTCATCAATATATGTGGCAATCAGGTTTAAACTTTTTTCAGTAGAATCTTCATTTAAATGAAAAAATAATATTTATGAACTGTCTTCGCTGTACAGAAAGGCATGGAACTTTATCAACAGAATTAGGAAGGATTTCACTAAGCTATATGAGCATCCACAGGAAACAGCTAATGAAATTGCTCACCAGCTGCTGCTGAATGGAAAATTCCCTAAAAAAGCACCCAAAACATAGGATACTTAGAACCCCAAATGAGGAACAAAACATGATAACTCTGACTTCACCATCACTGAACTCAACACTGCCATAAACCTATTAAAACCTAGAAAATCTGCAGGCCTTGGTGATATCTGTAATGAAAAAATTAAGCATTTTGGACCTAGACTAAAGAGTGGTTATTAAACCTATACAACACTTGCCTCAGAACCGCAAGGATACCAACTATCTGGAGGCATGCTAAAGTGGTCACCTTTCCGAAACCAGGAAAAACTCCAACCAAAGCAAAAAATTACATACCTACATCACTACTCAGCAACCTCTTTAAACTCTATGAATGATTAATTTTGAATAGGCTACAACTCCTAATTGAACCCCATCTTATTGCTGAGCAGGCTGGTTTTAGACCAGGCAAATCCTGTACATCACAAATTCTCAACCTCCCTCAATACTTCTACTTCCTACATATCTAAAAAACTCTCTAGGGTTTTTTAGATATGTGGCAAGCAGAAGGAAGAATGATCATGGAAAGATGAAGTTAAAGGAAGAAAGTGATAGAATGATAACTGCTGCAGAAGACATTGTTGAGGTATTCAGTGATCAATTTATAAGTGTGCTTCATCCTGATCAGGGTAGAATCATGAGGAACTTGAGTGTAGAGGACATAGGAGAGGATAGCTTAATTGTGAGTGAGCAGGAGGTATTTGAGGAAATAAATAACCTTGATGTTAATAAGGCAATAGAATTTGATGAAATATCACCATGCACATTAAGAGAATGTTCCAGGGAACTGGCAGTAGCATTGGCATGCCTGTTTAACAAGTTTTGCAACAGCACAGATTCCAAGTGAGTGGAAGAAGGGTAAAATTGTTCCACTGCATAAAGGTGGTGATAAAGCTGTAGCTTTAAATTATAGACCGGTCTGTGTATCTGGAGTTCCAAAGACCACTGACTACCTTTGTGAATCTTCTCTGTACCCTTTCCAACATAGATTGGTGAGAAGTAGGATACAGAAATGGGTTGATAACAGCAGTATTCTCCGTGGTAATCAGCATTGGATTGTTAAGGGGAGATCATGATTCACTAACTTACTTATGTACTATAACAAGGTGACAAATACCTTGGACAGCGGAGATGCATATACAGTGGTGTACTTGGATTGTGCAAAGGCTTTTGATAGACTGTCACATGATAAATAAGCTCTTAATTAAATTGAAAGAGATGGGATTGGATAAGAGACTCCTGTGTTGGATCAGTGACTGGCTGTCAGATAGGTATCAGAAAGTTGTATATGAGGGTGCAGTATCTCGATATCTCGAAAGAGAAAGGTCACCAGTAGTGCCACAGGGGTCAGTTTTGGGGCCATTGTTGTTCAATTTGTATGTTAATGATATTGGGTTGGGTTTAACTAGTGATATCCAGCTGTTTGCAGATGATGCAAAACTGGGGAGAGAGCGATGCACAGGCAGGCTGATGTTAATACCTTACAAGAGGACTTGAATAGATTGCATGAATGGGCAGGTAAGTGGAACTGTCAGTTCAATGTTGCCAAGTGTAAGGTTTCGAAATTTGGTAAGCAACGATGGGGTACCAAGTATACACTTGGTGGGGAAACATTCACAGAAGTAGAGGAGATGAGCGATCTAGGTGTGATGGTGGACAAGGACCTGAAATTCAGGGGCCACATTGCACAAGATGTGAAGACATCACATCGAATAATGGCAATGATGCGAAGAACCCTGACATGCAGAAATAGAGAGGTTATGATTCCATTGTACAAGGCCTTGATCAGGCCTCATATGGATTACTGTGCACAGATTTGGTGGCCGGGTTTTCATGGTGACGAGGATATGTTGGAAAGGGTACAGAGAAGATTCACAGTGGTCTTTGGAATGTGGAGTACGAGGACAGATTGAGGGAATGCAAGTTGCAGAACCTCGTGAATAGGAAGAAGAGGGGGAGGATATGATTGAGACATATAAACTGGTCAAGGGTTGTTATCAGGTAGACATGGAAGAGATTTTTCATAGAATTGGAGAGGGAAACTGTATAAGGAAGTTGTGAGCAGAGGAGTGAGAAGCAGGTTCTTTGCATGGAGGGTGGTTGGTGAGTGGAATGCATTGCCTCAGTGTGTTGTGAATGTGGATGCACTGAATCAGTTTAAGACGTGGTTGGATGAGCATTGCATGCAATAGTGAGTACCTCCCACGATGAGTCTCTGACTCCATGGAGGTCGGGTGTTGATGATGATAATAATAATATATAGAAAATTGTTATGAGCAAAAACTAGCCACAGGAGCAATCTTTGTAGACTCAACTGCAGCATATGATACCATAAACCATCTCACACTCAGAAATAAAATATACAGAATAACTAGAGACTATTGCCTTGTCCTAATGATCGAATCACTCTTGGAAAACAGATGCTTTTTTGTGGACCTAGAGGATAGGAAGCGTCGCTGGCATCCCCCAAGGGAAGTGTGTTATCACCATTACTTTTCAACATCTATGTCAATGATCTCCCCATCTTTCCAGGAACTAGAAATTTTATCTATGCTGATGACATTGCCATAGCTACTCAATCAAAAAAATTTCAAGTCCATTGAAACAACTCTATCACTTGCCTTAAATAGTCTAATCACATATTATAGCAGTAACCAATTAAAACCAAACCCCTTGAAAACCCAGACTGGCCTTTTCCACCTTAACAATAAGGAGGCCAACAGGAAGCTACAGATTTCTTGGGAAGGCTCTAATATAGAACATTCCTAGAACCCAGTCTACCTGGGTGTGACTCTCGATTGCACTCTTTCATATAAAGCACACAGAAAAAACAAAGGCAAAAGTGAATGCAAGAAACAATATACCAAGAAAGCTTACTTCCTCAAATGGGATGCAGACCCAAGCACACTGAGATCTTCTGCCTTGGCCCTTTGCTATTCTTCTGTTTTGATATTGCACCCCCTTCAAATCGAAGATCTGCATTCTCAGCCGATGAAAGAAGCAGACAAATGAATAATGAACACCACTCATTATTCAGCTAGACCACAGTGCCCCAAATATTATGATCCCGACATAGCTTCCTAACTGCTGAACTACTTAAAAACCCCTCAGAGACAAGACTTCAACAATGGCTTGCACTATACCCAGAGAATAATATTGGTATTCCAACAGCTGAACATCTTCCATGTGGTGTCCACTTGGACTGGAATACTTGGAAAAGACTCAACAGACTTCGAACAACAGGACGCTGCAAACAGAACTTCATCAAATAGGGCTACTTCACTGGACCAGATAACTGTGAGTGCGGGACAACCCAGTCCATGGGGCACCTTTCTTGTCCCTTTCTTCAATTACCTTGTACCAAAGAGGACCTTATATCCTGTACAGAAAGAGCAGTTGATTGTGCAAGATACTGGATGAACATCTGACCATATTTATTGAGATAACTTATGTATGGTTACTTTTTCCCTCATATTTTACTTATTAGTCCCAGTGTAATTCACCTAACAAATTTAAGCTGTTCTCATTTGTAAAGTATCCTAATTTGTTGTAAATAATGTTGTACCACTTGTGTTTGGATACGAAATAAATAACTGTACAAAAAATGTTTCCTTATTTCAAATTTATAAACACATATACATTTCCTTTTAAAAACATTATGCCTTACATAAATGCTGCTATTGACCTATCAGTATTTCTGGAGTGGTTGAAGATTCTGGAAAAGTCAGTAAAAGCTTGTGTACAGGAATGGGTTGACAGAGAATCTATACTTTGTGATGAATGGCATGGGTTTACTATGGAGAGGTAATGTTTGAGCAACTTGCTCACATTTAATAATGTTACTGCACAATGGAAATGGATGCACCATGATATTTTTGGACTTTGCAAAGGTTTTCACAGGATACAGTATGGAAGACTTGCATAAATTGGATGGATAAAATATTAGTGTGGATAAGAGGATGGCTGACTGACAGATATCAAAACGTGGTATTGTGGGGTATCTGAGACTGCAAGATTTAAGGTAACCAGTACTGTACCACTGGATCATTAATGACATTGGGAAAGACATGGCAGATGACATACAGCTGTATGTCACCTGTCCTGCATCATGACTCATTGTTTGCTGATGATGCAAAGATAGGAAGGCTAATCAGAAATGCAGGTGATGTGCAGTACCTGCAGAATGATTTGAATGGGCAGGAACTGTGGGCTGATGAAAATGGATATCAGTCCAATGTTAGTAAATGTAAAATTATGCATTTTGGTGTAATGAGAGATCCAATGTCAATGGTATTATGCTAGAAGAAACTCATCAGGCTAGGAATCCTGAAGCTTTAATAAATAAGACATTGAAATTCAAGGGACATATGGCAAAGAATGCAAATAGAGGATAACTACAATGCTGAAACGAAGCTTAACATGTAAAGATAAGGAAGTCATTTTGCCTCTTTAAAAGCCCATGATGCGACTTTAGACTTTTGTGTACAGATTTGATCTGATTTCTGTAGTGATTCTGATACAGTGGAGAGTGCACAAGAGAATGTTAAAGATGATATTGGGATTATGGAATACAAATTATGAAGACTGATTGAGAATTTGATGACTGTAGACAGTACAGAATAAAAGAAAGAGGGGGATAATATGACTGAGACTAACAAATTTCTGAATGGATCATACAGGATACCAATAGGTGCAATTTTTCATTTTATGGAGGGTGGGGAGAGGACAAGGTTCCATTCGTAGAAACTGAAAACGAATGCAATGAAGAGGGGACTGAGAGAGCTAGGTTTTTCTCTCCTAGTGGTGCGTGAATGGACTGGTCCCTGTGAGGCAGGTAGTGTGAATGAATTCCAGAACAGATACAACAGCTGGTGTGGTGATATGTGGCCTCTCTCACATTTCTGACTTCCTAGTGGTCTCTCTTAATAATAATAATAATAATAAATGGGTTGGTTTCTGAGTCACATGAAGTATATATTTAGCAATAGTTTTGTTTTATAATTATATCACGCTGCATTATCTATAAAAACATCAAAAGAAAACAAAGGTGATCATTGTAATCACTAGTCCTCTCCCTTTTATCTCGAAGAGAATACAGGATTGCAGTTTCATATGGTAGTGCGATAAATCACTGTGAACTATACTTTCAACTATTTCTCTCTCTCTTATTTATATTTAATAGAACTTTGATATATGGTATATTCTAATCATCGATCAATTCTTTGAACTTACACAATTATTTCATATACTGGTATTGAAAATTACTGTTTGCATAATGGCTAGTTTCTATTCATTAAATTTCATTTGTTATCAAAAATAAATAAAACAGAAAACTAGTAATTGCTTTCATAAAACAATCAGATAATTTTTTTTTTTTTAAAAATATCATTTACAAAAGACATATTCAAAATTCTGTAACATTTAATTTCCCATATTTAAGTTTTAATGAAAGTGTTTGGATGGCACCTGGTTTAAAAATCAGATTTGCCTCAAGTCATTCCAAAAACATGATAAGTCTTACTCAACTTTCAGGAATTATCCAGGCTGGATTTGTTGGAAATAAACTCCTTAAATTATGCAGGAGGAGTGATGTGGAATGAGTTTGACGGGTAAAAGGACTTATACAAGAAGGATGGTTTGCATCTGAATGGATTTGGTGTTCGGAGATTGGAAAAATTGTTGCTGAATGAAGTGAAAGTGGATGTGCAGAATCATGGAAACAACGGCTTTTAGGGAGGGTGGACACGTAGACATCAATGAGGCAGTTGAGTGTAAGAATGTGTATAATATGCCTAGGAAGGAGGATACCAAACCAAAATGGAATAGTTAGTATAAGGTGTCAAAATAGGGGTGGGGCTAGGGAACTTCTGCACTTTATGCACACTAATCTTTTTCTTCTTATTCTTCTGCAGCTTCTCCCACTTAAGAGGGGTCACTGTTTGTAATGAGTCTCCTCCACACCTTCCAGTCTTGGGCTGTCACTACATCCAAGTTCTTCATCTTCAAGTCCTCTTCTACCAGCTCCCTCCATCTCTTCTTTGGCCGCCCACGCTTCCGCCTTCCTTGCACATCCATCTGCATGACCCTTCTTCCCACATATTGGTCCTCCCTCCTCATCACATGACCAAACCATCTCAACCTTGCCTCCTGTATTTTCGCTCCTAAGTTCGTAACTTTCACTGTTCCCCTGACATAGTCATTTCTCAGACGATCCTTTCTGGTCACACCGCACATCCACCTAAGCATTCTCATCTCTGCTACTTTCATCCTGCTGATATTATTTTTCCTCAGGACCACAGTTTCTATAGCATATGTCATAGCTGGCCTCACTACTGTCCTATAAATTTTGCTTTTCAGATTGATCGGCACCCTATTATCGCATAACACTCCAGCCATCTCCCTCCAGTTCCTCCAACCCGCTTGTATCCCGCATCCCACTTCCTTCTCAGCTCCTCCATCTTCTTCCACTGTTGAACCTAAGTATCTAAAGTCTCTCACCTTCCTGATGACATTTCCTTCCAGCTCCAGATCTGTCTCCTGGCCGCCGCCCACTGCGCAACACATATACTCTGTCTTACTTCTGCTCAGTCTCATACCTCTCACTTCCAGTACTTTTCTCCATCTTTCCAGTTTAGTTCCCGCTTCTTCTCTTGAATCTACACACAACAAGATGTCATCTGCATACAACATTGTCCAAGTCGCATCTTCTCTCACCTCCTCTGTTACCACCTCCATCACAATATTAAACAGAAACGGACTTAATGCTGACCCTTGATGCAAGCCAACTGTTACTTGAAAACTTTCTGTCTGTCCCAAACAGGTCCAAACACTTGTCTTCACATTTCTGTACATTTCCCGCACCAACCTGACATATTTCTCCGGCACCTTCTTCTACCTCAGACACCTCCAGATCAATAAATACCAGATGTAGCTCCCTTTGTTTCTCTTGATATTTTCCCATCATCTGCCGTAACCCAAAGATAGTATCTGTTGTTGATCTACCAGGCATGAAGCCAAATTGTTCCTTTACAATCTCCACCTCCTTCCTCAATCTACCATCAAGAACCCTTTCTAGGATCTTCATTGTGTGGGACATCAACTTTATTCCTCTGTAAATTTTACAATCTTGTGCATCCCCTTTACTCTTGTAGATGGAGACAAGAGTACTCTCCCTCCATTCCTCGGGTATATTTTCCTGTTGGCAAACTTTCATGAACAGGTCCCACAGCAGGTCAATTCCCTCTTCCCCCAGTGCCTTCCATGCCTCCAATGGAATTCTGTCAGGGCCCACCGATTTTCCATTCCTCATTCTCTTCATGGCCTCCGTCACTTCCACTCTACTGATGTTCTGCACCATCCCCTCAGAAGGCTGCCCATCTCCTCTGAGAGTCCTTGCATTTTCCTCATTCAAAAGTCCCTCAAAGTATATTTTCCATTTATTTCTTATGTCCACATCCCTCCATAATACTCTTCCTTCAGCATCTTTGATCTGCCTCACATGTAAGATGTCCTTTGCTGCTTTATTTCTACATTTCGCTAGTTGGTAAATTTTTCTCTGTCCTTCCATTGTTTCTAATTAATCATACAGATCTTGATATGCCATGGCCTTTGCCTGTGCCACAACTCTCTTGGCTTCTTGCTTTCTCTCTTTGTACACCTCCCTGTCCTCTTCCATTCTTGACTCATCCCACTTCTGCTTTGCCTTCCTCTTAGCTGTCACTGCCACTTGTACATCATTATTCCACAACCAACCCTCCTTCTGCTCTCTAAACTTTCCAGATGTCTCACCAAGCACCTCGATTGCACAACTCAGGATTACTTTTGAATTATGTTTCCACCAATCCTGTACACTTTCCAGTCCATCCGAAATCCTCTCTAACACCCTCTCCCTAAAACGATTCCTCACTCTCCTCTTTTAAGCGAAACCACTTAATTGTCTTCATCCCACAGCATCCAGAAGTTCTTTATGTACACTAATGCCAGGAGTATTTGGAATAATAATAATTATTATTATTATTATTATTCAGGCCTCCATGGAGTCAAAAGACTCATCGTGGGAGTTACTTCCTAAGAACATAAAGTCTGTCAAGACTCATCGAGGGGAGGTCTCCCCTAAGAAACAAAAAGTCTATCATACCACTCCTTAAACTCATTGACCGTTCTCGCTCTCACCACTCCATCAGGCAATGCATTCCACAGTTCAACCACTCTCCATGCAAAGAAACCACTCCACACCCTCTTGCTCACAGTTTCCTTTCGTAACTTCCAGGGATGGCCTCTTGTCATCACTCATCAACCAAGCAAAAGAACTCCGCAGTGTCTACCCTGTAACCACCTCTCAACAGTTTAAAAGTCTCAATCATATCAAATCATATCACCAAACTCTGCGGTCCATATTCCCTCAGCCGATCCTCATAACCAAAATTGTACTGTCTTGAAACAATCTTTGTCATCCGTCTTTGTACCCTTTCCACAGTTAATTTATCCCCTTCAAATCCTGGGGACCAAATCTGAGAACAATAGTTTAAGTGTAGTCTGATTAGAGACTTATACAACGGAATGATAAGCCCTTTATCTCTGCAGGTCAGTGTCCTTCTCATAATTGCAGCAATCCTCTGTGTTACCTTCACCACCTTTGCAATATGTCCCCTAAATTTCAGGTTTCTATCAATCATCAATCCCAGATCTCGTCTCCCCTACTTCCTCCCATAGAGTATGCAGCATCCCATCGATGTTTCCCAAACCTGAAGACCTTACATTTTGCTGCATTAAACTGAGACCCCCATTCATTTGCCCATCTATCTAGCTTATTCAAATCCTCTTGCAGGCTACCACATCTGCACCATTACTAATAATCTTTCCCAGCTTCGCATCATCCGCAAACAATTGAATATCCATATCCCCTTGCAATCCACTGGCAATGTCATTGATATAAAGGTAAAACAATATAGATCCTAGTACTGAGCCCTGTGGGACCCCACTTGTAACCTCTGCCTCCTTGAAACTGTTCCACCATACACAACTCTCTCTGATACCTATCAGACAGCCAATCCTGAATCCAGTTGACCAATCTGACATCCAGACCCATGTGCTGCAACTTAAATTATTATTATTATTTGACACCTCCAGGGAGTCCAAAGACTCATCAAGGGAGAGTGTGCCAACAGCAGCGAACGATTGGGTCCTCTTCCAACTACTAACCGGGCTCAAACTTACTTAACTGAGCCATTAGTAGCAGAGGCTCTACCAATCGACCAACCTTTGCCGGCCAAGTATCAGCTTATCATGTGGCACCCTGTCAAATGCCTTTGCTAAGTCTAAGAAAATTGCAGTATATGCCTTTCCCTCATCTAATGTTCTTGTAACTTTATTATAAAAGGCTAGCATGTTGCTAAAACAAGAGCACCCTTTAACAAATTCATGCTGACTCTCACAGATAACATTACCCTCATCTGCCCAATGTATACGGTCCCTCACTACTTTCTCCAAGATCTTAACAACAACTGATGACACACAAACTGGCCTATAATTAGACAGTTCCAGTCTGTTACCACCCTTATGCAATGGCACTACCTTACCTTCCTTCCATTCCCTGGGCACCTTTCCCGCAGCCAGACTTTCATTGAAAAGCCAGGTTAAAGGCACTGTCAGTTCCCTAGTGCATTCTCTCAAAACTCGTGGTGAAATACCATCCAGTCCCAAAGTTTTACTGACATCCAAAGTACTCAGTATCTGAAACACACACTCTCCTCCTGTACCTCTAAACCTCAAACCTGCCCTATCCCTCCAGCATTAAAATTGACTCCTCTAGGATGAAATACTCCAATAAAGTGTTCAATGAACAATTCCACAATGTCCTCTGCATCAGTCACTTTATTCCCATTTTTATCCCACAATATCATTCTTCCACAGTCATTTCTCCTCCTACTGGCCACTTTGGCCTTGGTTAGTTCTTCCTGGCCACAGGTTATTGGCATTAGTGAGACATGACTAACAGAAGATGATATATTTTGTGGGATAGAATGTGAGGGGTATAGGGTGTTCAGGAAAGACAGAGAAAAAGGAATGGGAGGAGTGTTATTGATGATAGCTGATGAACTACAGCCAAAGAGAACAGAAGTTCAACTTCAGGATAGTGAAAATAGCACATTTGAGGCTATCTGGGAGATTGAGGTCAGCAGAACAAAATTTACAGTTGGGTGCTACTATGGACAAGGTGATGAAATAGACGAAGGAGACAGTATGCATAGGCAAACAGACTCAATGAGTGGAGGACAGGTAATTATTATGGGGGATTTCAACTATGGCAATAGTTGAAACTTTGCATAAACTGTACAAAGCATTGATCGGAGGAAGGAGAAGACAAATGGGAGAAAGAAAATGAATTTTATGGCGTTACTAAGGGATAACTACCTGATACAGCATGTAATGGAATATACTAGGGGTTCGAGAGTGCATGACCTAGTAATTGCATCTGAGAAACCTATTATGAATATGACCATACTGCCATCAACTGGTGAAAGTGATCATAAGGTCTTGACCTGGAAAGTAGCTAAATGTGTGGAATTTTCAATTAAGACGTTGGAGTTTGCTTGGATCAGTGCCATGGCAGGTTAAACTGCAAGGGCTGGATGTTGATAGTGCATGGGAAGTGGTTAAGGAGCGTTTGAGGGAGGTAATGGCTGACTGCATATCTAGAGTCTGGGGAGTAAATCAAGTGGGAGTTAAATGGATGAATAACAATATTAAGTTTGAACTGCAAA
This sequence comes from Typopeltis vanoorti, assembly GCF_054136105.1. NCBI lineage: Eukaryota > Metazoa > Arthropoda > Arachnida > Uropygi > Thelyphonidae > Typopeltis > Typopeltis vanoorti. The sequence continues at coordinate 81,151,099 of NC_143573.1, read as the reverse complement.
AAAAGAAACACCTGTGGATGAAATTTAAGGAGAAAAGTGACCTGCAGGTACAGAAACTGTACAAAGCACAGGCCAGAAGTGTAACTAGTGTGGTAAGAAAAGCAGATTATGAAAGGAAATTAGCAATGCAAGCTAAAGTGAATCCCAAACAGTTCTTTCGATATGTAAGTAAAAGCTGTAAGTAAAAGAAAAAATGTATACGGCAAAATAATTCTAAGGAATGCTGATGTCAGGGAGGTAACTGAATCAGCTGAAATAGTAGAATTACTAAGTGAGCACTTTGCAAGAGTATATCATCCAAGCTGTGATATTGCAAGTATGAGAGAACGAATGGCTGATTGTGGATTTGAAGTGAATGAAATGGAGGTGAATAGTATATTACTGAATCTTAATGTGAATACATCTGTGGATTTGGATGGCATACTAGCTCGAGTCTTACGTGAATCGGCAAAGGAATTGTCAGTTCCCTTGACCATATTGTTTACGTCTCAGCTCTGGGTTAGTCCCGAGGGGGGTGGAAAATAGTTCCATTGCATAAAGGAGGTTCCAAGACTACTGTTGCAAATTACCGACCGATCGGCATATCAGGAATCGTTGTTAAGGTTTTGGAGATTTAAGTCGAGCAAAATACAGGAATGGATAGGTGAAAATGTGATACTGCAATGAGGATAGCATGGTTTTGTGAAGGGTAGATCATGCCTTAGTAACTTGCTCACGTTTTATAATACAGTGACGGCTGAATTGGATAAGGGTAATGGATTTACAGTGATACTGCTGGACTTAGCTGATGCCTCTGACAGGGTACCACATGGAATTCTAATCAGTAAACTGCAGCACATGGGGATGATATAGGGTTGGTGAGATGGATAGGAGGGGTGGTTGATGGAGAGATATCAGAGAGTAGTTTATTCAGGAGTGGAGTCCGAAAGAAAACCTGTTACTAGTGGTGTGCCGCAGGGTTCTGGTTCTTGGACCACTGCTATTTAATTTGTTCATTAATTTGCTGATGATGCAAAGTAATGGGTAGAGCAATATTGAATGCACATGATGTCGAAATTTTGCATGATGATTTGGATAGATTGGCAGTCTGGGTTAATGAGAATGGATGTCAGTTTAAAGTAGCAAAGCATAAGGTTATGCATTTTGTGGTGAAAAGATTAGCAGCAGTATATCACATTTGTGGAACTGCACTCCAGGAGGCTGACGAAGACAGAGATTTGGGTGTATTGGTTGATATGGAGTTGAAGTTTATGGAACACATAGCAAAATCAGCTCATCAGATCACTTGGTTACTGAAGAATATTTTGACGAGCAGAGATAAGCAAGTTATTGTTCCTCTTTATCAAACTTGATAAGACCCCCATCTTGACTACTGTGCCCAGATCTGGGCCCCTAGTGGGGAGTGCATGACCTAGTAATTGGACAGAGAGAGGATCCAGAGGCGAGTGACCAAGATGATAGCTGGTCTATGGAATGAATCTTATGAGAACAGGTTGAAGATCTGTGGGTTACAGAAATTAGTTGATAGGCGGAAAAGGGATGATATGATTGAGACATTCAAATTACTGAAGGGTTTTTACAAGATTAATTCAGAGGAAATTTTTCAGAACAGGTCTAGTGATGGGAGAACTAGGGTCCATCCATAGAAACTGAGTAAGCATATAGTCAGCAAAGGTGTTAGAACCAGTTTTTTTTTCCTTGGAGAGTAGTGAATGAGGGGAATAGGTTGCCAGAGTCTGTTGTGGGTGCCATGACTGTAAATGAATTCAAAGCAAAGTATGATAGATACTGTGCGAATGCAGAAGAATAGTTGTTCTTTATATGATGTTTAGGGCTTCCCTCAATGAGTCTAAGGGCTCCTTGGAGTTGCCAGTAATAATAATAATAAATGAAATTTTTCCTTCTTGGGGACAAAGAACAAAAGGAATAAATCTGAGGTCACTGAAATTATTTTAGAAGAAAAAAAAAAAATCCCTTTCTCCATTATTTTGAAATAAAATTTTAAGGTATTTTACTGTATTTCTTGCTACAGTAAAACATTTACTTTGTTTTGCTGGTATCTGTGTTGTGAGGTAGTGGAGTTTTGGGAGATTTATTCACCTTATTATTTATTCATGCCTCTCCCCCCCCCCCCTTAACCAAAGAATTTTGTAAATGCACAATATAACTTATATAACTACTGTTTATAGAAAGATATCTAATTCTTTGCCTATCAGTGTAATTTACTGCACTACCCAAATACCACAAATGTAAATTGGTTATTTATCTGTAACAAAGAACAGAAGGAATAGATTTGTATTCATGTCTATTTCCTTAGACATGCAAAGAGATATATGATGAAAGCAGGTTGAAATATAATTACCTATATTTCTCAGAAATTTAAACATACCAACCAACAAAAAAATTATCTTAATTATTAGTTATTTATATATCCTGAAAGTAACACAAATCTTATTCCTTCTACAGTTATGGTATCACTGCGATGAACACATGATTTCATTCCATGCCACATGGGTGGATAGGCAATCATACAATTTGTACCATGCCTAGCATGAAAGTGTTAAGCAAGGTTGCTGTTATTATCATTATTAACATCTGACTTTCATGGAGTCAGAGACCCATCATAGGAGTTGAATTCAATGTGTCTACATTCACAACACGCTCAGGCAATGCATTCCACTCACCAACCACTTTCCATGCAAAGAACCTGCTCCTCACGCCTCTTGTTCTACACCCCCCTTGCATTTTATGAAAAATCTCTTCCATGTCAACCTGATAACAACCCCTGACTAGCTTATAAGTTTCAATCATATCTCCCACCTTCTTCCTCCTATTCACGAGGCTTTGCAATTTACATTCTCTCAAATTCCCTCATACTCCACATTCCAAAGACCACTGACAACCTTTGTGAATCTTCTCTAGACTCTTTCCAACATATCCTCGTCACCATGAAAACCCAGCAACCAGATCTGTTCACAATAATCCATATGAGGCCTGATCAAGGCCTTATACAATGGCATCATAACCTCTATTTCTGCATATCAAGGTCCTCTGCATCATTGCCATTATCCGATGTGATGTCTTCATAACTTCTGCAATGTGGCCCCTGAATTTCAGGTCATTGTCCACCACCATTCCCAGATGCCTCATTTTCTATACCTCCTTTAAAGTTTTCCAACCAAGTGCCTACTTTACATCCCATCTTATATAGAGAAATTTGTGGAGTATTCAAAAAACACACTAGTGTTCATGGAGTTGAAAATGTTGCATGAGATTTGATAAGATGGATGTTGTGTTGATGCTTACATTGTAATCCCTCTGTATACAGTGGAGTAGGATTAAAAACTATCAGGCTGCAATTAAGTTAAATTAAAATAACTGATAAATTTATTTTATACAGTTGAGGATAATAATTTCAAAGACTTTTGGGATAGTGAGACAGTCATTACGGTTAAGATTGGGTCTGTGCTGTAAGGCTTCAATACTTTCTTTATACAAACGCTCATGTTGTATGGATCTACGGATAGCGGCTTGGTGTGTTACCAATGGATCCTGTGGTTGACATTTTCAACTCCATGTTGCATGAGACTAGACTTGTGAGATTTGATAAGATGGATGTGGTGTTGATGCACAGAGATGCGTTTATTTACAGATCTTCATATATGCCAGGTAGCATCAGTGGTGAGAGGTTGTCTTTTGGAGAACATAACACATTTTGAATTTGGCTGATTGGTTTATAGGTAGCAGCGAGTTTGTATTTCTTCATAATTTTTGATAAACATTCAAAGATGCCTTTGATATATGGTATATGAGTCTGATGGGCTTCTTCTTGTCTGGGAGGATGTTTTGGAGAGTGGCTAATAATTTGAGTTATTGGATTATATCCATTTAGTAAGGCTGCATCTTTAATAATTTCCAATTCTTGTTTTAAAGATTCTTCAGAGGAACAAAATTTGCTTGCTTTTGATACCAAAGATTTCACGATGCTGTGTTTTTGAGATGGATGGCAAGCCAATGTATTGAGGATATAACGATCTGAAAAAGTTGGTCTGAGTTAGAAGTGGAAATGGAACCATCTTGTTTATGTTGGATGTGTACATCAAGGAAGGAAATATCTTGAGATGATTCTTTTTCTAGTGTTAATTTGATGGAAGGATGTACGTTGATGATATTATTTAGAAATGTATAAAGTTCTCGTTCCATGTGACTCCAGACTGTAAAGACGTCATCAACATATCGTAGCCATACTGTTGATTTTGGTTCATGAGCTAAAATTCTATCTTCTAGGTGTTCAAGAAAAAAGTTGGCTAAGTAATGATAAGGGCGAGCCCATTGCTGTTGCTTCCTCTTGTTTATATATTTTATCTTTCCATGTGAAGTAATGTGATATGATTGTAAATGTGAATTATTCCACAATATCAGATGGAAATTTTTGGGTAACAATTCCATTCTCTTTGTGAGGGATATTAGGGAAGAGAGAGACAATGTCAAAGCTTATTCACATGTGTGTGTATCTGACAATTTAATGTCTTTTATTTTTGTGTGAAATTCTGTGGAATTTTTTAGCAATGAAGCCGAGTGGCCTATGAGGGAATGAAGAAGTTTAGACAAAAATCTTGATATTTTATATGTGTGGATACTTCTAGAATACACAGAATAGGTCTACGTGGACAGTTGCTTTCATGTAATTTAGGTGAACCGTATATTCTAAAGGGATCTTGCATTCTTTCATCCAGTAATTTGTTATGAGCTGTTTTTTGATATGATAGCAATTAAGCTGGGAGTATGTATACAGAGGGATTCCAATAAGCATGTTTTTTTGAATACAATTCCTATTGATGTAACTGTACTGACGATGTCTCAAGATACTTAGCAATTTTCATATTTGACATCCATAGGTGCCGTATAGTCACTGCCGTACCTCACATGGTTTTGGCAATGATGTCTTCTGCTAGAAGAAGTAGTAGGGTCGCAGATTCCCTTTCCACACAAAGTTTGTAAGACAATCACAAACATCCATGTCCACGGCAGGATTCAAACCCACAGCCTCTTGGCTGGAGAGCAGACACACTAACCACTCGGCCGGCTCAATATTTTGTCAAGATACTTAAGACAAAATATTAACATATTATTAAAAAGTTAATTAATGTGGCATCCACAACATCTACTTGACTCTGCATTGCTCTCCTCAATTTTGCATCATCTGCAAACAGCCACATATCACTAGTTAAGCCCATCCCAATATTAATATACAAATTAAACAACAATGGTCTCAAAACTGATCCTTCCTATGGGATCAGTTTTGCGTTATCCCTCCTATGGGATAACGCACTCCCATAAACAACTTTCTGATACCTATCTGACAGCCAGTCACTGATCACCTCAGAAGTTATTCAATCCCATCTGTTTCAAAATTTATTTAATAGTCTGTCACGTTAGAGCCTATCAAAAGCTTTTGCAAAATCCAAGTATGCCACTGTATGTGCATCTCCCCTGTCCAAGGTATTTGTTGCCTTGTTATAGTACATAAGTTAGTAAAACATGATCTCCCCTTAACAAAACCATGCTGATAACCACAAAGAATACTGCTGTTTTCAACCCAAATCTGTATCTTACTTCTCACCAATCCCTCTAGTGCCTTCACCACAATTCCAGATATACAGGAGTTGTGGTGAAGTTGCCTATAATTTGAAGCCATAGCCTTATTACCACCTTTATGCAGTTTTACCTTCTCTCCACTCCCTTGGAACCTGTGCTGTCTTATTAAACAAGCATGCCAATTTCCTAGAACATTCCCTTAAGATGCATTATTTATTTATGAAGGTTATTAATTTCCTCAAATACCTCCTGCTCACTCACAGTTAAGCCATCCTCTCCTATGTCCTATACACTCAAGTTCCTCATGATTCCACCCTGATCGGGATGCAACACCATTATTAATTGATCACTGAATACCTCAACAATGTCTTCTGCACCAGTTACCATTCTACCATTTTCATCCATTAACATCATCCTACTATGATCATTCTTTCTTTTACTTGCCACATATCTAAAAAACTCATTAGGGTTTTTCTTCACCTGATTTGCCAATTTTTGCTCATACTACACTTTTGTTTTCCTTATTAACTGAGTCACTCTCCTGGCTTGTTCTTTATGCTCTTCATGAAACTGATTATTACCATTATTCATCTTGTACTGCTTCCAAAGTACCTTCTTCCAGATTTCATGTTAAGTCCCTCATTCATTCATTCATTGACCACCTACCTTATTTAGCCTTTTGGCCTTTGGAATACATTCACACACAGATGCTTAACAGAATCGATTTCTTTGTATTTCTTTGTGAGTTCCCAAGTAACATTTATTTCCTCACCGCTCAACTCCTCATTCCATGCTATAGCTTCAAGCTGTCTCCTATGCTTGTCATAATCACTAGCCTTATAATTCCACATATACCCTTTCCTCACAGAAGACTGCACGTGGCTAGCCACAACCAGGTGATCACTTCATGATCACTGTCACCAACTGGAGGAAAGCATGGAACCCTAATCACAATTACATTCTCTGATGATATGATCAGATCTAAAACTCTCGATCCTATTGTGCCCTACTTTATATACTACGTGAGATAGTTATCTCTCAAAAACTCAAGAAATTCATTTTCTTTATTCCCAAATGCTATTTCTTCGTTACAATCTATACCGCCATAATTAAAATTGCCCATAATAATTACCCTTCCTTTCTTCACTAATCCAAATTATTTATACATTTCTTCATCACTACCCTCCACATTTCCTGGCTTATAGCAATATCCAATTAAATATTTCTTCCTGTCAACTTCCACATTACACCATACTGCCTGATAACCAGTGCCACTATTTCCCTCTTTCAAGTCTACCTTATATCCCACAGGATGATGAAAATCATCTACCACCTAGAGATTTTCACAAATATTCTGCTACTTTAAGATCTGAACTCATGTCTTATAGGTTGTTTAAACACTATATTACTTCTGTTATCCATTTTGAAATTGGATAGTAGTTGTAGTGTTTAAACTTATTGTGAAAATTTAATTTCACACTAAATACCAAGTTAACCAGATGAATAAATAATTACTCAAGGGAATATACAGCATAAGGTAAGGTAGGAAAACTATGGATAGTGTAATGGATATAAACAACAACTAGATTATAGATGAATTTTCATCATAGATGAATGCCTTCTTACTGGAGGCCCGAAATATCTTTAAAAAAGTTCTCGCTTGGTTTCTAGAGCAGATCATCTAACCTTTAGTCCAATATTTATAGATTAACTAGCATTAAGCATATCTGTGTGTTAACACATTAACACACTAGGCAGTGTCTGCATGTAAGTAAACTGCATGTGAGAACTTGCCATATCATACACTCATGAGCAGTTGAATTAGAGATACCTGACGAGTAGCAGGTAGCACCCCCCCCTTTTTGCCTTGATGACGGCAGCGATGCAGCGTGGCATGGCCTCCGCAAGGCACCGGACGCGATGGGAAGCCAAACTGATCCATGACCGCTGCACAGCCTCCCACAATGCACGGAGATTGATCGGAGCAGGGTCCAGGGTGCGTGAGCTCTCTCGACAGCATCCCAAATGTGTTCAATAGGATTGAGGTCAGGGGACCTCGGAGGGCCAGCCAAGTATCCTCATGTCCGTGGAGTGTTCATCCACCTACTCGGCCACAATTCAGGAGCAGTGGGCCGGTGCATTGTCTTGCTGTAGGTACAGGTCTCCTGCAGGGTGCTGTAGGCACAGAAATGGGTGCACATGATCTGACAGCAGGTCCCTGTATCATTCGCTGTTGAGGGACGATGGTAGATGTACCAGCGGACCCAATTCATCCCATGTAAACAGTCCCCATACGAGGATACCACCACGGTGGTGGTGGTATCCTCGTATGGGGACTGTTACCAGGATACCAACATGCCAGCAGGTTCAGGCCTATACCGGCCTGAACCTGCTGGCATGAGGGATCCATTGCTTCATGTGCTTCGCGATGCACAAGTACTCTGCCATCGGCATGTACCAATGTGTACCTCGACTCATCAGTCCAGGCAAACTTTTTCCATGCATCAAGGATCCAATGGCGGTGTTCCTGCGCCCATGCTAATCGTTGTGACATGCAGTGAGCAGAGGTACCCTAGTCGGGTGGTGGCTTCTGTACCCCATAACGAGGAGATGGTTCTGGATGGTATGGCTGCTCACAAGTCGTTGTTGTCCAGCACTGAATTGGTGAGTGATCTGCAGCACTGTGGCCGATCTATCTGCTGTTACTGTCTGAGCTAGCCGACGGCATCCCCTGTCATCGCCACGTTGCACACCATGGCAGTTTTCCTGGCGGCTGTGGTTTTACTTGATTCCATGTACTCACGGTACACTCTTGACACAGTAGCCTATGAAATGCCCAGTGCGTGCAGGACTTTGGAGATGGAGTGCCCCTATACGCCTGGCTCCGACTATCTGGCCGCGATTGAATCTGCTGAGATCTCGAGTCTTCCCCATTCTGTGCTTGACTATTACTCAGACGGTCAGTACAAGGCCTGACGACATCCCCGTCACGCGCCACTATTCCATTCGCCGGGGTGACCACAGCACCATTTCTCCAACATGGCAGGTATCTCTAATTCAACTGCTCATAAATGTATGTATCTTGTTTCTGAATTGGACAGGTGCCTTTCACAAAGTTTATATGGCATGTTAGTAGAAACTTTTTTGACAGAAATTGTAAAATTAGTATTTTTAAAACTTCCTTGATGGTATCAAAAATCTCAAATGCAATTTTAGCAACAAAGTTCTAGTCGTATATACATGTGTGTGTGTGTGTGTGTTTGTGTGTATGCATGGAGGTTCATTTACCCAGTTGTTAAACATATTTTTTTCAAAAAAATTGAATGACATAAACCGAGATTTTGAGAATAACCATTCAGTCTGAAAGTAGATGTAAGATTTATTCTTGGTTTATGTCATTCAATTCTTTAAAAAGTAGATATATATATATATAGATAGATATTTGTGTTATGTAATTTGCGTTATATATATAATAAAGATATGTTATCTTTATTTGTGTTAGAAAATTACTTCTGCACTATGCTCATTCCCGAGAATTTACGGTCTATCTAAGATACACAAACAAAACACACCACTCTGGCCGATAGTCGTAGGTATAGACAGCCCGAATTATCACCTAGGCAAGAAATTAGCGGCACAACTCAAGGAGTTGGTAGGTCATTCCCCCTCCTATATCAGAAACACACAACACTTCATAAACATAATCAAAGACATTACATTGGAAAAAGATGATTTATTAGCATTGACGTCTCTGCCCTCTTTACGAATGTCCCAATCAATGACACAATTCTTCTTTTACAGAACAAATTCCCTCCAGATATCACGGTGCTCTATGCACATGTATTACGTTCGGGTTATTTTGTATGGCAAAACACTTTCTACCTACAAAAAGAAGGCATAGCCATGGGCTCGCCATTATCCCTCCCTATTGCTAACTTTTATATGGAACATTTTGAGCAACATGTTCTAGATTCCTATCCTTTAAAACCCAAAGTCTGGCTTAGATATGTTGACGATGTTTTCATGATCTGACAGCCATGGGGCCAGATCATGAAACGCCAAATGCATGAAGTTCACAATTGAGATTGAAAAACAGAACACACTTCCATTTCTAGATACACTTGTCACACGTCTTCCTTCTGGCAGTCTTTCCTTCACTGTTTACTCAAAACTGACACATACTGGCCAATATATATATATACATAAACTCCTACCACCACCAACACAAAAACTAGGTGTCATTAATACTTTAAAAAACAGGGCTTTGAAGATCTGCTCCAATGAACAAGCACTGAAAGATGAATTTAAAGTGATCAGCTATACTTTTCTAAAAAATGGTTACAGGCAAAACACCATTAACAAAATTTTGTACAAGACCTCAATAAAAAAAACAAAGATAAACCAGACTACAAACCATTCCTTATATTAAAGGGACATCAGATAACATAAACAGAATACTACAGAAATATAACCTCAAAGCCACCTTTAAACCTCTTGCAAAATTAAAAACCTTACTCAACTCATCCAAAGACCCACTCCCTCTGCTGGCCCACCCTGGTTTATACTGTATTTATTGCACCTGTAATCTACCATACGTATGGGAAACAGGACGGACAATTCCTATCAGACAAAAGGAACATAAACAACACATTAAATATAATAACTATGGTGAAGCTGGCCTTTCTGATGATGACCTGAACACTTCACATAGAATTGACTGGAAAAGCACCAGTTGTTTACATCACACCAAAACATGGTATGAACACTAAGGAAGCCTGTGAGATTCTTATCACCCACCCCAATCTGAACAATAATGATGGTCTAAAAATCCCAAGCATATGGAAGGCACATATTCTACCCATGGAACCTTTCTTCCTAAAAGCTAACTATAAACAGGACTGTAGATAATCCAGAATCTTAAATCTAATATACAACTGTCATGTTAAAAATAGGACATCATTGTTACTCTAAGAAAACTATCAATATGAAAGAATGTTTCTCAAATGTTATCTTAAATAGAATTATTTAGCTTTGATGTAGTTTCTAAATATTTAATTAATTTTATCTGTATCTTTTTTTTTCCCTTTCACTAGCGGTCATGCCAGCAGAATAACCGGTGTTCAAATCATTGTTTCTTTAGCATACTGTGTGAAATGCAACTCAGCTTGTCCTTGTATATTTATATATACTCCAGAAGATGATGACCTTGATATGAAAGTCGACACGTCGGGGAAATTACAACTGTGTTATAAAAATAGTTATTTATAACACAGTTGTAAAGTCCATAATTTCCAAAACGAAATTAGAAAATTTGATTTGCATAAATTGTTTGCTTTCTGCTCTCGACGAGTGCATTATAAACAGGAATTATGAAGTATTTCCTGCAACTGGTACTACAATAAACCTGTTTTTCTGCAATTATTGATGTAATTCGGGTGTGTGTGTGGGATGGTACATATGATTCATTATGAACAGTCATCACCATTATCCCTAATTACACTAATAGCTGCTAAATATAGTGCATAGACTGTAAATGTCTTTGTAATGTATTTACTGATACGATAAAACTACTTGTTTCTTTTGCTTCTGGAGAACAGTGTTTCTGTTGGGATGAAATGTTTTCATGCTACAGCAACATTTTCATTCCAGTATTCAGAAAGAACAATGTAGTGAGTAAAAAAATCCATCTATTCCTGAATAAAAATGAATTCTTCTATGTATTATATAAGAGGCGGACTGTGTCCATTGATCTTCAACAAAATACACATAATGAACGTAGGATTCACCAAAGCGTGGATAAATTCCAATAATTACCAGAAACTATTTATGTATATGTTGAAACTCTTTCTTTTAAGGTTACACAGTGATCAGCATTCATATTTACGAATAACAATTGATGTTTCGACCCCTGTATTGAGGTCATCATCAGAAAAATACATGCGTATATGAAAACAAGCTACACGCTCTTGCACTCTACAAAGATAAATTGAATCTATGCTGTTAATTGATCTTTTACTTAACCTGACCTCTAGTGATCTCAACAGCAACCTGAACTGCACAAGTCCAGAAGAAAATCTTAGTATAGCAACCTGAACTGTACAAATCCTGAAGGAAAGCTTAGTATGGGAGGACTTTAGCAGGGTTCATTGTTTTTTTTTTACCTCACTAGAGGTTAGACTAAGTAAAAGATCAATTAACAGCATAGATTCAATTTACCTTTGTAGAGTGCAAGAGCATATAGCTTGTTTTCATATACACGTGTTTTTCTGATAACCTCAATACAGGGGTCAAAACGTCAGTTGTCATTTTATTAATAATAAGTACAATAATTATTTCAACCCTAAATTCATAAATTATTATTATATGACACCTCCAGGGAGTACAAAGACTCATCGAGGGAGGGCAACTTTACAACTCTCTGTTTCCACCAACTACAACTGCACCAATGTCCAGCACTACCACTAGCATTTTCACAGACAATCACAAACATCCATGCCCACGGCGGGATTCAAACCCGCAGCCTTTTGGCTGGAGTATATGCTAACCACTCAGCCAACCAGGCTGGCAAATGTATATGTCGAACGTTTTTTGCTTCGTTATACTATAAATTAAAGATGTCAAGAAATTATATTCATGGTTTAATCATTTATCCAAGAGTAAAAAAATAATGTTTGCATGTGAAGTATTTTCATGACTGAGCTACTTGTATATCGAGGCTAATGACCACACGAATTGCCTTAGATTTAGCATTAGCAAAGCACACATCCTTTCAGATGTGTATAATGCAATGCATTATGGGAAGGGCTACTATCCAGACTATTTCAACTTTCATTGCAGTCTCATCAGTGGGAGCCAAACCCAGAAGAAATACTTGCATTGGCTATATTACCCATATACAAGTAGTGAAATCGACTACTTGTATATGTAGTAGTCATCTGTGTTATCTGGGTAGTCCCTTTCCATAATCTATAGCATTATACACATCTGAAAGGGTGTGTGTGTGTGTGCTTTGCATTATGGAATAGTAAGGCAAGTAATATGAATACAAGTAGCCATTCGTGAAGACATTTCACAAGCAAACACTGCTTGCACTTAGATAAACGATTAAATTGTGAATATAATTTTCTTGGCATCTGTAATTTAATCAGGTATATATTACTATGTAAAAAGTGTATACTATCACTACATAAAAAGTGTAGAGTGTCATCAGTGAATAAAAGAAAATTCTTAGAAAACCAAGCAAAATATAAATAAAACATAGAAACAAATACACATTACAAATACAAGAAATTGTACAAGATGATTCTGTTTCATCATATCACATATATATATTCCTGCACAAATAGAAGAATCACCTGACAACATTATTAGTTCACTAGATTAGTCCTTCACTACAGTTATTTTATGAGTGACCAAAGGGCTGCTTTTATCATTGGTAAGTTAATTCATATTTTACAAACAAATCACTTTCTCTCTCCTCATAAGCTTTTTTTTTTTTTAATTTATGTCCATCATAAATGCAAATATGCATATCTACAGCTTACAGGATCCTGTTATTTGCTCTGCCCAGCAACTTACAGTATGCACATATATAATAACACAAATGTAAATTAATAACAATTCATTTGTCAGTAATGAAAATATTTCTATATGCAATTGTAATTTCTCTCCCTTATATCTGCATTCTCACATTACTCATAAATTTACACACCTTTTAATAATTCAAATATACAAACTAAATATAGCATTTTTCTCAGTTATTGCTTTTTAATATATCCTAAAACAAATACATCGTCCCCTCCACTCCCACAGATTTGGTTACCATCGAAGAACCCATCACAATATATAGTGCATCCACTATATGCAACATGAAATTGTGGCCAGATGAAGTGTTTTTTCCTACTCCATGAAATGGTCAAGGTGGGGCAAGAGATTTTCAATCATCATGACGTGAACGTGTTAAGGCTAAAGTGTTGGGAGGAACATATGTTGGAGGCTTATGAAGTGAAACAGCACTGAGAAAGGATAAAAAAAAATATTATATTTTTAAGAGTTGATCAACTTAGACTATAAATTAAAGATGCCAAGAAATTATATTCCTGGTTTGATCCATTGTGAAGGGCCCTTCCCATAATGCATAGTATTATACATGTCCTAAAGGGAGTGTTTGCATTATAGGATACCAAGACAACTGATGTGAAGTCATTAACTTCTCTATACGAGTAGCCCAGTCGTGAAGATAATTCACATGCAAACTTTGTTTTCTTACGGTTGGATAACGAATTAAACCAAGAATATAATTTCTTGGCATATTTAATTTACAATATTAAATTCTTCCAATATTTTGTCCCAGTCCAGAGACATCTTTAGAGAGTGCAAGATGAGACTTGTAACACACACACATATACAGGCAACGCAAAACTAACTGAAACACATGGATGAAAGAATACTCCTAACTAGGTGGGACACCCTCTGGGTGGATCCCACTTTACATCTTAGGCACCAGTTGACAGCCTAGGATGTAAACTGGGATCCTGAAGTATTAGTGATTTCTATATTTTATGAAGTTTTACACACCCATATTTATTCAAGGTAGGATGCTTTTTGAGAGCAGCTGCAGATTCTAAAAACAGCCTTTCTCTTCTAAATTTGCTAAAACAGAAACTTTCTGATTCTTTTTCCAATTGATTCTATGAGCTGTATCTAAAGCATGGTTTGCAAGACTAGATTGATTACAATCATGAGAAATTATGCAAAATCCTACTCGTCATGAGAACAAATGTACTCACCAATTATCCCTATTTTTTTTAAATAATGTCTCAGTAAGTCAATAAAAGTTTCATAAACTGATCAGTGGTTTGCATCTTTTTTTTTTTTTTTAAAGTTAAAATACTTTGTGTTTAAAAAGTTATTTTTAATTAAATAAAAAATGTTATATTTTGTTTAGTATGCAAGCTACTCCAGCTGATAAAGTCTACTCATCACAGGAGAGAGTGGCTGAGCACATCTGTCAACCCATGAGCTGTAGATATATTTAAAATTAAAATTAAGGGGATAAAAATCCCTTGTTGTTTTACAGCCAGTAAGCAAAACTCTAAGATCGAGAACTACGATCTATGAGTTTCATGCCGAAGAACTATCGGCGAATCCAAGCATAAGTGCCCACTTGGTAGTACAACACCAAGGCAACACGAAACAAAAGGTGGAGCAAGTTCCCTCACTATCCTTGATATTTTCTCATAATGTAAAAACACAGCTCCTAGGAGATGTAAATACTGTCATTACATTATGAGGAGAGGTCATTATCCAGACCGGTTTCAACCTTTTTTGAGGTCTCATCAGTGAGTAGGTAGACCTGGATCATCCAGGTCTACCTTAGGACATGTATAAACATGTCCACATGTATACACAAAGTCTACCAAACCACTCCTTGAACTCATTAACTGTTTGTATCCTATCAGGCAATGCATTCCATGGTTCAACCATCCTTCAAACATTGCCTGATAAGGTGGTGAGAGTACAAACAGTGAATGAGTTCAAGGAGTGGTTTGGTAGACTTTGTGTTGTCTGGAATGAGTCTCCCACGATGAGTCTTATGACTCCATGAAGGTCCTGAATGATAACAATAATCATTAAAACACTGACCAGTAGAGTCTATAACCTTTGTTCCAATGAGGCCTCTCTTGCAGTAGAACTCAATTATATACACCACACCTTTTTATCTAATGGCTACATTTCCCAACAATCAAAAAGTAATGAATCCTTCCCCAATGCAAGTCCTTCTTTTCAGAAGGATTTTACTAATCTACTTATCAAAAGAACTCCCCAGTCTACCCTGTAACCATCTCTCTCAACAGTTTAAATGACACAATCATATGTACCCTTTTTTTTTATCTACCAATCTTTGCAGTTCATATTCCCTCAATCTATCCTCATAACTAATATTATTTTTGTTATCTGCCTCTATACTTTAACCAAAGTTAATTAATTCCCCCTTCAAATCCTGACAACCGAATGTGAGCAAAATAGACCAAATGTGATCTGATCAGGACTTTATACAATGGAATCACAACACTTATATAGTTCGCCCACCGATTAGAGATCCCCCGACACTTCTGCGCATGTCAGAAAAAGGCGAATCCATTCCAATAATAGGATAATCATTCCGGATTGTGGGATGAGTTCTTTATTATTACAGGTCGGTAAATTAACTTCTCTTTTATGATTATTGTAGATAACTATGTTGCTTGTACAACAGTTGGAAAATTTTACCTATAAAGCACATGATTTCGTGTGTTGGCGACCAATTCCTACGTCCTTCATTTCTTTCTCCCCTTCAGCATGAATCAACTATTCTTGGCAAGACGCCAACCAGAGACCTACAAACGGTAGGCGAACTATCTCTGCTGGTCAGCTTCCATCTCAGTATTGCAGCAATCCTTAGGGGCTACCTCCACCACTTTTGCGGTATGTCCCCTGAACTACAAGTTTCAATCAATCATTTCCCTTGCCTCACATGCTTCATCTAGTACAGTTCCTCCAACAGAGTATGCAGCCTCCCATTGATACATCTCAAGCTTCAAGATGTCACATTCACAACTGATAACCCCAATCACTTTTCGATTTATCCAGCTTATTTACCATCCTCTTGAAAGCAAGGCTATCACATCCGTACTATTACTAATAATCCTTCCCAACTTCACATAATCTGCAAGCAACTGAATACTCCTCTGCAATTCCCATCGATTAATGCACATGTGGTGTATTTTTTCTACTTTTTTTTCTCGTTGAGTCCCCTATGAACAAATCTTTGCTATTTGGTTCTATCTCTGACCATTTCTGTCATCTCTCTGAATCTCGATAATTGTGACCTTTCCTTCAGACTGCAGCCAAGTCCTTTTTAGTCTGCCTCTTGACCATCTTCCTCCAATGATTCCATTCAAGACTATATTTTATAATCTCTAAAAGGACATTCTCCGGAGGTGTCCAAACCATCTTAATTGTTGTTTAAGAATTATAACTATGATACCTTCTCTATAGTTCAATTCATGTTTGACTTGCTAATCTGTTTTGTGTTCTGACCAGTGAGTTATTTATTTTTCTTAAGCATTTTATTTCAAATGCTCTGATTTTCTGTATTTCTTTCTGATTGAGTGTTCCTGTCTTGGCTCCATATGTTGCTGTAGATATAATAATAATGGTTTTACAGAGTTTTACAGGTTTTTCAGGAAATTTTTGTTATTTCCCAAATGTGCTTCAGATTCTGCAAGAATAATAATATCGCCTGCATATTTAATGTGGTTGATATTCATAACATTTATTTGCAGACCTGGTTCTTTGGTATCTTTTGCAGTTGCTTTGGCAATTCTAGTCTGAATCTAATGTCATAGATTTTAAGATGTTTATCATTTTGTTCCTGTCAATGGAATCAAATGCTTGTTTGAAGTCAAGCAGTATATAGGTAAGTTGTAAGCCCAGTACTTTTCAGCCTGCCTATTAATTGTAAAAATATGGTCTAGAGTTGACCTTCCAAGTCTGAAGCGTACTCTATCTTCTCTATTGTTTCATTCATTAAAGTTTGGATTCTATTTTGAATAATGCATGTGAAGATTTTGTGGCTAAGATTTAGCAATGTTATGGGTCTATAATTTTCACACCTTTCTTTTATCTCTTTTTTTTGAAAATTAGTATTATGATGACTGTCTTCTAGTCATCTGGAATTTAACTGGTATATAGTATGTGGTTAAAAAGTTCAAGCAGGAAACTGATGGCTGCTATGCCAACATATTTCCACAGTTCAGTAGGAAGTTCATCATACCAGGTAACACTTAGATAAGCTTATTGCGTTCAAAATTTCTTCTTTTATTATAATCAGTGCTTTTTCTCTTTCTGTCTCTTCATTTGTGTTTTCAAGTCCTCTCTCTCTGAAAAAGTCTCTAGTAGCATTCTTTCTAAATTATTTTAATCTCTTGAATTGTTCCAGTTTCAATATTGTTTATATCTTTCATTTTTAATGGTGCTTTTTGGGGTGTTTTTGTTAATTCTTTATTTTATACAGAATTTATTTATTACAAGGCTCTATATATAAAATATTATTTTATATATAGAGCCTTGCTATCATTTTTTTTTTAATGGACTTCTTCACACATTTTGGCTTTTTTTTCCCTTTTAACCAAGCATTCGTTAGTACATCTGCACTTTCTATCTATTTTGTTTTTCAGTCTTTTAATAACATTGCTTATTTACCTCTGTTCAAAGTATTTTTTGAAGCTATTTTAACTTCAAAATTTTCCAAAATTTTTGCGATTATCCACTTGTCATTTTCTCTAATTGTTGTAACAAGTGCTTTTCTTGCTGCATTTACCATAACTGTTCTGCCCATTTTCCATGTATTTTCTATATTCTCAAAGGTTTTCTTTATTTTATATACAATCCTGCTATCATATTTTTTTTAATGGACTTCTTCACACATTTTGGCTTTTTCTTCTAACCAAGCATTTGTTAGTACATATGCACTTTCTATCTATTTTGTTTTTTAGTCTTTTATAACATTGCTTATTTTCCTCTGTTCAAAGTATTTTTTGAGGCTATTTTTACTTCAAAATTTCTGCGATTATACACTTGTCATTTGCTCTAATTGTTGTAAGAAGTGTATTTCCTGCCACATTTACCATAACTGTTCTGCCTATTTTCCATGTATTTTCTATATTCTCAAAGGTTATTTTCTTTAACACTGGTTCTATTATGTTTCTGTAGTCATTTTGTATAGTTATATCTTTCAGTTTTGTTATGTGAATAACGTTCCTTAGATCTTTGGCTTGCTATTTTTAAATTTTAACTTAATTTTTGCAGCTAGTAATTCATGATCAGAGTCAAAATCTGCTTTCCTTTAAGGATTTCCAGTTATTCAGAATGTAATCGATACAATTTTTAATCATACCATCTGGAAATGTCCACGTGTATTTGTGTGATGGTCTATGGAAACACATGGTATCTGAGCTGAATAGATTGTTGTTTACAGAATTCCAGCAGTCTATTTAGATTTTGAAAAAGCCTTAGTCAATAGTTTCTGAACACTTTCCAACATTTCTGCATCCTTTTGAAAATCAGGTGACCAAATCTGTGCACTGAAATCCATATGTGGTCTAATCCCTCACCATTAGTGGCTCCTTCTCCCTCCATTCAAGTTTTACATCATGTGAAATACCTTAAGAAACTGCTCATAACCACTGAAGAGGATATCATTCTACCATTGTCACTAACCAGTATCATCCTTCTGCAATCATTTTGTCTTTCTACTGGCCGCATATAAAAAAACTCCCTAGGATTTGTTTTGACTTCATTAGTTAAGTGCTGCTCATACTGCATTTCTGCTACCCTTATCATGTGAGTCACCTTTCTTGCTTGCTCTTTCTATTCCTCATGCAAATGAATATTGCCACTGATCTTGTGCTGCTTCCCTAATTCTGCTTTCCCTCAGATTGCAAACTTCACTTCTTCAGTCATCCATTTCATTCAATTTCCTGACCTTCAGAATACATTAAGACATTGCTTCTGCCAAATAGTTCCTGAGTAGGGACCAAGTAACATTCATCTCCTTCCCATCCAATTCCCTCATGGTATTTCTCTCCTCAACTTCCAATTTTCAGAACATATTTTGTTCCATTTTCTTCTCACCATATCTTTGTATGGTGCAAAAATGAAAGTAAAATCATCGCGTGACGTAGTAAACAAGAATACAATTTTTTTTTAACATGAAAACCTCACAGAAAGATTGATATTTTCTACTCTCAAGTTTATGTTACAGAAATTTAAAAAAACTGGAGGCGAGTCCTTTTTACAAAAAAATATTGCAATTAAACAGTTTACAACAGTCTATAACTACACAGATATTTATTTTATACAAAACATTAGGAAATGTATTTATTCTAATTACAAGAAATAATGCATTATCATTATACATTCCTGAAATGTTTACATATATGATAAAACTAAAAGTTATTCTTTCCTTTTTATTTATTTATTCAAAACGGGCTGTCTCTTAAAAAAAAAAGTAAGATAATCTGATATCAAAAAATAGCAGATATCCTACATTATACTGGTACTACACAATCGAGAGTTCATATTATTATTAGCTTCTTATCAATAATTCAAATTACCTCTGTTATTTGTCACTTCTCCAATACTGTCAAATCCTGTATTTTTAGTCTTCTAAGGCAGTGCTTCCCAAACTTATGGATGCCAAGGCCCCTTTTGGAAAAATTAAAATATTTCAAGGCCCCCCATCGAAAAAAAAAAATCGCAATACAGACATATATTATTATAATATTCATTGTCATGTTGGAGGCTTAATGGATTGTATACAGCACTCAGAAAGGATTAAAACAGAATTTAATTCGTCCTATATTTTGTCTCAGTCAATGAGACATCTTCAGGGATTACAAAAAAACTAATGTAACATATATACAAATAACAAACAATACTTAGCCCAACCACGGGGGTGACACTAAAGTCCTATCTAGGTGGAGCACCCTATAAGGGCGGCTATAGGTGGCCTGGAATGTAAAGTCGGACCTCTGGTGATAACCATTTCTCAAATCTTAGGAAGCTTAATGCAACCATATGTGTTAAGATTTGGTTGATTCCTGAGAGCTGCTGTGATTCTAAGAATAGTATCTCTTTTTTTTTTTGAGTTTGCTGTGGTGGAGCATGGTGGTGTTTTTCAATGAGATCCTGTGGGTTGTATCCAAGACATGGTCAGCCAGGCCTGACTGACCATAGTCATAGTTGCAGATGTATGACTTATGTTCCTCCAGGCGGATAGTAGCTCATCTGTCTGTCTTTCCAAAGTACATCAGTTTACAGAAACAGAGTACTTTATAGACTCCAGGCATTGAGAGATGAAGGAGCTGATCTTTTGTAGATCGGATAAGGGTAGCAAGTTTGCAGTGGGGCTTAAATGCTCTGTGTAGGTTGTACTTTTTTAAAATCTTGGCTATTTTTTTGGATGTGCCACAGATGTAGGGTATGGTGACGGCATTTCTGAATTCTTTCTGAAGAAAAGACCGGGGAATGGGGGAGGACCTGATTATTTTTTAATACTGTGATTGCTGTAGCCATTGGAGAGGAAAGTGTCGTGTATGTGGTCAAGCTCAGTTGTAAAGGTGGTTCCACTGGAAAAAAGATTGTGGGCTCTCTTGGTAAGAGTTTTAGTAATGCCATATTGTTGAGCGAGGTGGTGATGGGAGAGATTGTGAATGTATCTGCCTGTTAGCATGGGTTTTCTATATACAGGGTGTTCGGGATAAATTTGACAGTTTCGTAAGGAAAAAGAAAATCTTCTTTGTATCTATTAAATTTAATGAATTTACAAAAAAACCTTACAGGCAGAGTTAATTACAATACTATCAACAAGATTTACTCAAAATAACCACCATTAGCATCGATCACATCTTCAATTCTGCTTTGGAATCTCGAACAAGCTGATGCTACAGTCTCCCTGGGAAGGGCCGCAAAAACTGTTTTAATTTTATCCATTAACTGGGCTTTTGTATTACTGGAAGTGCGATTGGTGTCTTTTTCAACTGCGCCCCATACAAAATAATCCATGGGGTTAAGGTCTGGGGAGTTTGGAGGCCAAACATTTGGACTGGTGAAGTCGTAGAAATTTTCAGACAACCATTTTTGACTTTTCCCAGAGGTGTGGCAAGGGGCCGAATCCTGCTGCCATACATACGGCCTACCATTGGCTACCCTTGTTATCCAGTGCTTGACTACAGTTAGCAACTCCACGAACAAAGCCCGAATTCCAATGCCAGGGTTCTTCAACACCTGTTCCTGCAGATTTGCGAGGAATTCTGCTGTACGAACGCAATCAGATCGTCTGCTAGGGATCTTTCTTCTTGCTACATCCTCGTAGTCACCATTGCAAGTCTCTAGTTCATGTCTGATTGTTTTTACTGTATTCAGGGAGCATTGGGCAGCAGTCGTAATATCCTTATTTTGATGGCGGGCACGAATCATCATGATACAAGTTATTCTCTTCCATGATTCAGGTGGGTTCCAGCTATCCATCCTTTCTGACATCTTGTATATGAATGAAGAAGGGTCCTAACTTTTAAATGAAGAGAAGTGTGTGTTAATACATGTAACTTACGGAAAAATATAATTAATTATAAATATGTCAAATTTATCCCGAACACCCTGTACAGTGAAGGAAAATGTATCGTTGAGAAGGCATGTAACTAAAGGTGTCTAAGTAGGGTAAACAGTTGTTCCTTTCCTTTTCCATCGTAAACTGGATTCTTGGATGTAGGCTGTTCTAATGTGTCTGGGCCATGTGGCCAAATAGAGAACACATCATCTGCATATCTTAGCCAGATAGAAGATTTGAGAAGGGCTAAGTCAATGGCTCGTTTTTCAAAATCTTCCATATAAAAATTGCAAGAGGGGAGAACCCACGATTCCCTCTATATGCTTGTAGATTTTTTTCTTCCAAGAAAAATAACCAGAATTAATGTCAAAAGGATAATCGTTTTTTAAGATTACTGCAACTGCAAATTCAACCACTCCAGACAGTAGTTAACTTATCATCCAAAATGCTCAATGACAATGCCGTCAGTGCTCAAAGCCTCAGGGACAATTTCGCCGTCGCTCCGAAAGAAGTACCAGTGCTTAATATGATGTTCAATGTCAAACACGGGATCGTACCTGTGGCTTAGTGCCGGAGATAGCAAATAACATCAGACTTGTCTTCGCCAACATCCTCGGCCACTCTTCACTTCCAAAAAGTAATTTATTGTCTGCCCAATGCACTGCTCTCATGAAATTACGAAAAGAAAAAGTATCATCATCAGCAGAGCTGATAAGGGTAATGCCACAGTCGTTCTTAATGCCAAGGAATACAATCGAAAAATGGAGATTATCCTCCGGGATCGCTCTACCTATACCCCGCTAAAACACAACCCCACAAAAACATGAGTTAAAAAAATTACTGTATATTATCGCGTATAATGCGCGAAAAATGTATGGTAAAAAATACTACTTAAAGTTAGGGGTTGGTGTAAGAAATGGTAAAAAATACTACTTAAAGTTAGGGGTTCGCATTATATGCGGATCCTAAAAAATATAACATCTTATTAGACTTTCACACACAATATATACTACCTAATGTCTATGCAACCAAATCTACTTGACCCACTCGCATTCGGCGACCAAGCACGCATCGTACCTGTGCATAAAGCTACTTACATTATTTATGTGTAGATACAATGCGTGCTGCTTGGTCGCCGAATGATAGAGCACAGTTAGGTATATCGGTTTAACCACAGTTCATTTTAAATATTATTCGTTAAATAAACCTACCCTGAAAATGAACCAACAGAAACGTATCTTTTGAAGCAGGATTTAAATTGCGTGCCGTGCAGTTTGCAGAAGAAAATAATAACAGTGTTGCTATGAGAGAATTTGGTGTAGCAGAGAGTAATATTAGACTTTGGCGTAAGCAAAAAGACAGTCTTGAAAAAATCCCCAAAACGAAACGTGCCCATCGTGGAGATGTAGCATCCTTTCCAGAACTAGAAGAAGAGCTAAATGAATGGATTTTGACGCAACGACAAGATGGCATTATAGTAACAAGAAATGCAATTCGTTTTCGAGCTCTACAACTCAAGAATGTTAAATTCAAGGACCCACCAGGTATTTCATCTTTTCTTGCTTCGCCTGGGTGGTGCAACAGATTTATGGAACGCAAAGCATTAACATTATGACACCAAACAAAAATTGCGCAGAAGTTATCAAAGCAGCTTGAAGAAAAAGTGCCGTCCTTCCATAAATTTATCATAAAATTACAGAAGTGTCACGGATATGAACTTTCCCAAATTGGCAATATGGATGAGATGCCCATGTACTTTAATATGCCTGGGAATTGAACAGCAAACTCAGTTGGTGAAAAGGGTGTCTTCATAAAAACAACGGGACATGAAAAAAGCGTATTTTACTGTTGTTCTAGCATGCATGGTAGACGGAACCAAATTAAAGCCAACAGTGATATTTAAAAGGAAGAAAATTCCGAAGCATACGAAATTTCCACCAGGTGTAATTGTTTGTGCCAATCAGAAAGGCTGCACGGACGAAGAAGGTGTACAATTGTGGCTGGATCAAGTATGGAACATACGTCCAGGTAGCTTGTTATGTCAACAAAGCATGCTAGTCTGGGATATGCTCCGGGTGCGTCTAACGGAGGCAAGCAAAGAGAAAGCATGTGAGCTACGTACAGACCTAGCAGTCATACCAGCTTGAATAAGCCTTTTAAACATCACTTATGAAAAAATGGAGAGAATGGATGTCATCTGGTTTGTGAAGATGACAAAGGGTCGGAATTTTCAGATGGCTGAGTTCACCCTAGTCACCAGCTGGGTTAAAGAAGCATGGGATTCGATACCATCTGAAATGATTCAATGCTCATTTCTTAAATGTGGAATAAGTAATTCAATAGATGGATCCGAAGATCACGTCATATATGAAAGCGAGGATGATGCACAACAAAATGGAGAGCATGAAAACGATGACGACAACTGCTACACTGATGACGCAATCCCTACAGATGAATTTATAAATGAAATATTTAATGACTCAAAAGATGAAGAATTTAAAGGATTTTGACATTTTCTTTTAAAATAAATATTTCTTTCGTTAATTTGTATTGTATTATTTATAATGTTATGGAACAAGATTAACAGATATGGCATTTTAGGGCTAGTTTTCAAACAAAATTTCAAGTTCGCATTATATGCGATAATATACTGTACTTAAAAAAGTGGTCCCGGAAATCACGAAAAAACACAAACCTTTCTGTTCCTGTTCCCCTGAATATACGGTTCACCAAAAATCCACAAACCCAATTCCCCACTAAGACCTATAGTAGATGCCACTAACGCACCTTGCAACAAACTGACCAAACAGCTGGCCAACTCTCTGACCCCCCCCCCCCCTCACTGGACTTTCCACATCCTATATAAAACTCTCTATCCATTTCAAAACCTTCATAGAAAATTTAACCTTAAAAAACACAGACATATTGGTAAGCTTTGACATGTCCATGCAGTTAGACTAGTGGCTTTGCGCTTCGCAACCATATGCCTGGGGAAGGAGTGTACCAGGTTCGATTCCCGTCAAAGACATGAGGAACTTGAGGATCTTCCTCAGGCATAGCCAAGTTAGCCGGTCTTGGGTGCGGGCAGTAGGGTTTTTTCTGCCAGTTTCTCCGGCGTTTTTCATCCCGCAAGCAGGCAAACTAGACCCGCAAACATATGCTTCTACAGCCAAAAATATACCCCCCCCCCAGCGGCAGACTAGGCGATAGGTCGGTTGGGAGTGGAACTAACAAGTAGTCGCATCTAAGTAACATGCGGACCCTGCATAGGAAGCAAGAATAACAAATAGTGAAAGAAGAATTGGTAAGCTTTGACATCTCATTGTTTACTAATATTCCCTTAATATATACTCAAAAAAACTTAACACTCAAAAAAAAAAACGATTTTCCTTCTGACATCTTAGATCTCTTTTCCTTTGCCATTAATTCGGGTTATTTTTCTTGGAAGAAAAAAATCTACAAGCAGATAGAGGGAATCATGGGTTTACCATAATTCCCTCTTGCCAAGTTTTATACGGAAGATTTTGAAAAACGAGCCACAAACTCAGCCCCTCTCAAACCTTCTATCTGGCTAAGATATGTAGTTGATGTGTTCTCTATTTGGTCACATGGCCCAGACACATTAGAACAGCCTACATCCAAGAATCCAGTTTACGATGGAAAAGGAAAAGAACAAATGTTTACCCTACTTAGTTACACGCCTTCTCAACGGCACATTTTCCTTCGCTGTATATAGAAAACCCATGCACACACGCAGATACATTCACAAACTCTCCCATCACCACCCCGCTCAACAATATGGCATTACTAAAACTCTTACCAATAGAGCCCACAATCTTTTTTCCAGTGGAACCACCTTTACAACTGAGCTTGACCACATACACGACACTTTCCTCTCCAATGGCTACAGCGATCACAGTATTAAAAAAATAATCAGGTCCTCCCCCATTCCCCGGTCTTCTCTTCAGAAAGAATTTAGAAATGCCGTCACCATACCCTACATCTGTGGCACATCCGAAAAAATAGCCAAGATTTTAAAAAAGTACAACCTACACAGAGCATTTAAGCCTCACTGCAAACTTGCTACCCTTATCCGATCTACAAAAGATCAGCTCCTTCATCTCTCAATGCCTGGAGTCTATAAAGTACCCTGTTTCTGTAAACTGGTGTACTTTGGACAGACAGGCAGATCAACTATTATCCGCCTGGAAGAACATAAGCCATACATCTGCAACCATGACTATGGTCAGTCAGGCCTGGCTGACCATGTCTTGAATACAACAGACAGGATCTCATGGGAAAAACCACCATGCTCCACCACAGCAAACTCAAAAAAGAGAGACTATTCTTAGAATCACAGCAGCTCTCAGGAATCAACCAAATCTTAACAAACGTGATTGCATTAAGCTTCCTAAGATTTTGGAAACGCTTATCACCAGAGGTCCCACTTTACATTCCAGGCCACCTACAACCGCCCTTAGAGGGCGCTCCACCTAGATAGGACTTTAATGTCACCCACCTGGTTGGGTTTAGTACTGTTTGTTATTTGTATATATGTTACACTAGTTTTTTTTGTAATCCCTGAAGATGTCTCGTTGACTGAGACGAAATATAGGAAGAATTAAATTCTGTTTTAATCCTTTCTGAGTGCTGTATACAATCCTTTAAGCCTCCAACACGATGTCCTCATAGCACTTAAGCCTCTACACACAAATATTCATTGTATTTATATTCAAGATTTTGGTTTGTAATCTTTTTTGTGTTGCTGATCAATACCTTTGAAATGAAAGTTATATGAATAAGCATATATTTACTAATATTCATTAATCACCGAAATACGCAAGAAGTAAAATTTATTAACCAAAACTAATGTGTGATTTTTTCCATTAAAATATAAAAATGAACAAAAAAGAAATAGTAAATATTAAAAATTAAATAAGTTTCTTTTAGGATTAAAAAAAAATCTTCTGTGTCTTAAAACATTTTAAATTTGTTTTCATTATTTAAATTAAGGGGATATTAAATCCCACATTGTTTCAAAATCGAATAAGAAACTCAAAGATCGGAATCAAAGAGTTTCATGCTGAATATAGTAAACTATAAAAGTATTGGCGGATACTAGCATAAGCCAAAGCATGTAGTACAAACTAGGGCAACTCGTAGCTTGTTTTCATTATTTCACGGCCCCCAAGGGGGCCGCGGCCCGCAGTTTGGGAAACGCTGTTCTAAGGCATTACTAGGTAAAACAATTCAGCTTAGAGATGGTCTCCTTAGCATCCTTTTCCCTAATAATCTTTGCATTTAACCTGTTTTAAAATACTGTTCCTCTAAATTAAAAGGAGCATTTTATGTTACTAATCTTATGGTCTAATTTCTCTCTTATTCCATAAAAATGTATTTAAATACGAGGGTGATATGAAAAGTCCTCGGGCCTAACAATGAAAAAACAAATTTATAATTTCAAAATTATTTTTATTTTCAACATAATCTCCCTTAAGACTAATACATTTATTCCAGCGATGCTCTGGTGCCATTATTAAGTCCCTGTAGTGGTTCACAGTAAGATCTGCAAAATACCCCCCTCCAGCTGCAATCACCTCTTGATTCAAAGAAAAACACTGACCAGCGAGGAAGAGTTTTAGTTTTGGGAAGAGATAGAAGTCAGAGAGAGCCAAATCTGGGGTGGATGTTCCAACAATTCACAGTGCAGATCCCTTAATTTTTCCCATTGCCAAAACATCTTTGTGGGCAAAGATGTTTTGGCAATGAATAATAAGTTGATGCACAAAATCAGTTTTATTCTTGTTAAAATGCTCCAAGCACTGTGCAGAGATTTTCATGCAAGTGCATTTTTGATCTGCTGTGAGCAAGCACAACAACCATTTTGTGCAAAGCTTTTTCATTTGCAATTCTTCATGCAAAATATATCCTATACATTCTTTTTAAATGCCTATAGCCTCAGCAATTTCACGCACTTTGCTCGCCGGTCATCCAATACCATATTGTGCACTTGATCATCGATTCCTGGTGTTGTTATACTTTTTGGACATCCTTCACTTGGATCATCTTCAAGGCTGGTACGGCCACGTTTAAACTTGGCAGCCCATTTCTTAATTGTCGAAAACAAAGGAGAAGGATGCCCATAAACTTTTATGAACCTTGAATGAATTTCTTGTGGTGTTAAACCTTCTTTTACAAAGAATTTTATAACCGCATAATACTCAATTTTATCCATTTCAAGGGATACAGAATACACTTTTGTTTCAGACAGCTGTATAAAACAAACTGCTTGATAGAATGACTTGCAACTTCATATGAATGCTTACAACAGATGTACCTAATTAGAAAATAAAAATCTTGCCAACAGTGTTGCCATCTGTGGTTGAGGCCGAGAACTTTTCAGACCACCCTTGTAGCATCCCATAACACCTGATTTACTTATTCTATTATCTATTTTCATATTCAATTGGCTCTACAGGATTACCACTGAGAATGAAATTAATATTTTTCATGTTCTGCTTATTTGCATCTTTTTTTTTTTTTTAATCTTATCACATTATGAAAGAAAACAGCATTAAACCTAATATCAAATTCAAATGCACACTTTGCTTTATGCAGATGTTATACTCCTAAATAAATCAATTATAAATCTTCAGGACTGTATAGCTAAAGTGTATTTTTGCATGTGTATGTACAAAATGATAATGAAAAGTGATGGCTCAAAATTGATATGGAAGCCATCTGATGCAGCTGTAGAAATGTGTTCATTACCAGTGTGTGAATAAAGGTAACAATTACTACAGAGGATAGCATTTCATTAGCAAAAAGGATGAAAGTGCAGAATTTCATGAGAGAGAAAATCAGTGTAGACGTTTGAGTGAGAAATAGCAGATAAGGACAAATATGAAATCAAATGGAAGTGTAGGAATGAACTGAAGGTGAGAAAACTGTAAAGAGTGATAGTGAAAAGAAACAGATGAAAAAGAGAGAGAGAGAGAATATGAAAGGAGGAGCAGGAAAAAACAGGAGAATGAGTTCTTGTATGTTTTGGTGATGCAAGAAATTTAAACATAGGAGAATGTGTCATAAAATTAAATGTGAGTTAGAGATGGAACAGCACTTGTGAGTTGAAAGAAAGAGGATAAAATGAGTGAAGTGAACAAAAAAAAAAAAAAAAAAAAAAAAAGGATGAATCAGAGCCTAATGATACAGGGGTTTCAAGATGAGAGCAAGTGATGAATGCATGTTATCAGGGTGCAAAATTTCTTGAAATGACAAGTTTGTATTAGTAGCAAGAGCAAGTGGAAGATATACTTGTATTTGTAGAGATGAATGATTTGAGAGAAGAAAGTGACTTAACTGTTGAACAAGCAAGGCTAAAGAAGAGAGTGAAAATAGTGAATGTTACCATGGTATGATAAAAGAGGATGCTCAGAAAATAATGACTATAAATGACTTTAGGTGTAGATTGCACAGAAAGAAGTGAGATGGCTTTTAGAATGATTTTGATGATTAAAAGATCTGTAGGAGAGGATACATATACACTGGTTTGGAATGTTAGAAACTTGTGAGAAACTAATGCTCTGTGGACAGTATTAGTTCAGCACATACTAAATGATGAGTGATTGTACTGAAAGGAAAATGATTGAGGGGGAGAAAAAGATTTCTTATAATGGACAATGACAGATATATATATATATATATATATATATAAAAATAAAAAAATAAAAAAAAAAGCAACAATATTAAAGAGATGAACTTGATGGGGGGGGGGGGGGGGTAGATGCACATAATGTGAGAAGTGATTAATGCCTCTGACAACTCATTTGAATCATTCATTACTCTCCCAGTAAAAATTCCTGTCCTCAATTCCTTGTTAACTACAACACTTTCAGGAATGACTCGTGTTGGTCTTTCCCTTCTTATCATGTATTAAAAATTTCTTTTGCATCAATCTTATAGTAACTCACAAATGTGGACTGTACTCTGATAGAGCACACTGAACAAACCTGTCACCATCTTTTCCACTACTTCCTCATCCATAAGAAATTCAGGTCATGAAATTTCTACACAATTGTCCTGAAATGCATATACAAAGAGGCCTGTACTAAGCAATAAAGAAGGATAATAAACTACATTATCTCTACCTTTCAGCATGTTCTTCAATATCCAAGTAATACAGTAACTGTAAACCCTGAGAGACTAGAGATTTATTATTCATCAAAAGACACTGTACACTATAACAGAGTACGGTGTGTTTTGGTGAATAATAAAAAAAAAATCCATTTCCTAAAAAAATGACATGGAGTAAAATCATAATTGACGATAGAACAATGTATTTGCAGGAACCATAATATAAGCAAACAATAATGGGAGACATTATTGTTTGCATTCCAAAGAATTAAAAGTATGAAATTATAAAAATGACCAAAATTAAAATTTAATTTTGAAATCTTATGTAGCTTAAATTAATGTCACTTACTTAAAATCTGTAGTTATTATCAAATGTCGATAATAACTACATTATCTTTATCTCTCAGCTTAAGTCAAACTTGCCAAGAAATTATATCCCTCCTTAATTCTTTACCTGAATGTAAGCAAACAAAGTGTGTGCATGACTAGGCTGCTTGTATATATACAGGCTGTTGACTACTTCACACCAGTTGTCTTACAGGATGGTCACTACCCAGAAGTCATATATTTCCCATGTACAAGCAGTAAAAAGGTGTATCATTTTAATGATAAAATATTCTGCATCTGGCTCTCATTAATGTGAACTCAATAAAGGTCAAATCCGGTCTGGGTAGTGGTCCATGCAAAAGGAAATGTGCTTTGAACTATGATATACTCAGGCAACTGATGTAAAGTCATCAGTCTCTATATTAGTAGCCTAGCGGTGAAGATACTTCATGCACAAACTTTGTTTGCATACACTTGGATAAAGGATTAGACAGGAATATAATTTCTGTAAATTTGTAACTAAGTGGGAAAGCTCTCTACAGATAGCCCACATTAATGTCAGCCTAAGGGTAACCACAGCTGGTGTGAACAAGTCAGTATGCATGAACAGAGATGTAATGACAGACATTAGGCCTCTGTCAGGTGACTTTTGACTTCCCTTTAGGCTGAGGAATGCAGGCTAATTTCATCAATTGTGTTTCTTACTTCATTGTAATTGAAGGACTGCATTTTCAGGTTATTTTGATATTAACTTAAGCTAATGCAACATTTTGAAATTTAAACTTCTAGTTTAAATTTCAAAATGTCAACTCTTCTTAGTTCTCTTCATATGTCTCACACTATTGTTTGCACGTGTTTTTTTAAGTTATCATTACGTGTGTTCTATGTCATGGCAATCCTTTGCCAATCTAGACAGACAGTTGTTTGTACACAGACAATCTGTCTGTGTACAAACAACTGAAATCACCCACAACTATATTCTAAGATCTAACTCTAGAGGGCGAGTATGAGTGAGTGAGAGTGTGTGTGTACATGTGGTCAACAAGAATGTGAGGTCTAAGCTTTTCTTGTGGATTTGCAGTATAGTGTGTCAATGAAGTTAGTTGCTGCCATGTGACTGGTTAAGGATGTTTATGAATTCAGAAACTTACAAATCAATAACAAAATATTTAGAAGTCAGTTGTTCTTCAGTGAATTAGCTAAATTAGTGAATAAGTACTGGGAGTTAATGAGTCTCCTACAATGAATCGATAGGGGAAACTGATAACTGTACAATTTTTAAGAGAATAACGCACAGAGAAGCACAAGGTCTACATATTTTGAAGACCACACATTACAGAAATTTCAGCACAATACCTAAAATAATGACAAATCTAATAAAACATATGCTATATGGCATCATGAAACTGCTACTAGTATTTTATCATTCTTGTACATTTTCATAATAAATTTAAAATATAATGTTTGGTTTTGGTATACCTATTTTTAATTTCATTGCTTGTTATAAATCTTACCTGCAGAAGACATACCATTCATTACTGGAGGTCCCATTTCAGGTCCCATTGGACCCATTGGGCCTTCAGGACCAGGTCCCATTGGAAACTTAAAAAAAAAGTCATAACACAGAAATTAAGTTTTGAATTAGGAAGAATACAGTTAACTCTCACTATAGCAAACTACTGATAAAGTCCCATAGCATAAATGCTTTTATAAGGAAACTCACTACAAAAAATGTTCCAACTATAACAAACTATTCCTTTGATAACTATAAGTATGTAATAGTGGGAGTTGATAGTATTTCTATATTTCAAGCATAAACTGTACTTAAAGTCAACAATGAAAGAAAATGAACAGGAGTACAGTTTTTTCCAAGTTAATCAACTTTTATTTGTTTACCAAGAAATCTGGTAGTCTATTCCAAAAAAACTTCACTGATGTATGCAAAAAATTGAAAAATTTTGCATTTAAATAAATACAAAAACAAATATGACGATATATACAAACTGAAAGTCAAACTATAACCAGCATAAGGTGATTTGGTCAAATACACAAGGCATGGAAGGGTGGTAATATTTAATGCAAGAATCCAGGTGTAAGTGGTTGTATCTGTCTATTCCAAAACAACTGTTTCTTATATCTCACTCTTATTCTTTAACCTTATCATCTGTTCCCTTTTTTTCCTTGATATTCCTTTCTTATAACTTTCATCATCTGAAATCTGCACTTAATCAACCTAAATATCTTACTCACTCTAAATCAGGAGTTACTCTCTTTATAATTGCTAATGCTCTCCCAAACTAGAGTTGATAAACAGTCACAGAAATAGCTATACCACTCTTTAGTAGG
The DNA here is from genome assembly GCF_054136105.1 of Typopeltis vanoorti. Classification (NCBI taxonomy): domain Eukaryota; kingdom Metazoa; phylum Arthropoda; class Arachnida; order Uropygi; family Thelyphonidae; genus Typopeltis; species Typopeltis vanoorti. The sequence continues at coordinate 81,118,542 of NC_143573.1, read as the reverse complement.
AAGCTAATTTCTTCCAAAAGAAAATCTACCACGACTGATTAAAGGAGGGAGGGGGTAACCGTTATACCCTTTATCCCCCTATGTAAAAGGGAGAGACAGAAGTAGAAAACTGCAGAGACAGAAGTAAAAAAAAAATAAATAAATATATAAAATAAGTCATGGATATCAAGGGGATGTTTAATGATCACAGCTGAATAACTGGGAGGAGACATCCATGGCGCATTCTTAGGAATGGGGAGACATTCCAACCTAACATCCAATCTTCACCTTCTTGTGATGCACCCCGCTAGTAGGTATCTACACAGATAATGAATGAATGAAAATTGGCAGGCAATTAGAGACTTAGCCAACCAAATTGTAGTCATACTGGTTTAAACCAAAATCCAAAATGATGGAACATGACAGAATTTCATGCTGGCTGGGGAATTCATTGGTTAGCCAAGCTCCCATTGTTTTTGTCAGTGAACCAGAGTGAATAGCAACCATCAGCTACTGGAACAAATCCTGGAACATATCCCAAATCAACATCAACAGATTTCAAGATTGACACCAACAACATAAAGGGCATCAACGGTAAAGAAATTGAACTTGCAGAAGAATTGAATAAGTACAAGATTGATATAATAGGCATTCATTACAGAACAAGAACACAGAAGACAAATACAAGATGTTATATGCATCTTGCATTTTGCATGGGAAGTGGTAAAGGAGTGTCTGGGGGACAGAGTAATGGCAGACTGTATACCTAGAGCGAGGCTAGTAAATCAAGTGGAAGTTAAATGGATGAATATCATCATTACGCTGGGGAAAAAAAAAAAATGTGGAGGAAATTTAAGGAGAAAGGTGACCAGGCACATGAACAGTACAAGGCACAGGCCAGAAGAGCAACTAGTATGGTAAGAAAGGCAAAAGCAGAGTATGAAAGGAATTTAGCAAATTCAGCTAAAGATAATCCCAAATAGTTCTTTCGATATGCTGCAAGTAAAAGAAAGAATGTATATGACAGAATGATTTCAATGAATGCTGATGGTAGGGAGGTAACTGAATCAGTTGAAATAGTAGAATTACTAAGTGAACACTTTGCAAGAGTATATAATCCAGGTGGTAATATTGTAGGAATGAGAGAGCCAAAGGCTTATATGGGAACCAATGTAAATGAAATGGAGGTGCATAGCATATTACAGAACCTTAATGAAATGAGAATACAGCTGTGGGATTGGATGGTATACCAGCGAGTTCTCTGTGAAGCAGCAAGAGAATTCAGTGCCCTTGACCATATTGTTTAATCTAAGTCTCAACTCTGGGTTACTTCTGAGGGAAAAATAGTTCCATTGCATAAAGGAAGCTCCAAGAATGATGTAGCAAATTACTGACTGATCAGCATATCAGAAACTGTTGTCAACGTATTGGAGAAGTTGGTCAAGAGCAAAATGCAGGAATGGATAGATGGAAATGGGATACTGTATGGGGACAGCATGGTTTTGTGAAGGATAGGTCATGTCTCAGTAAATTGCTCACGTTTTATAATACAGTAACAGCTGAGTTGGATAAAGGTTTACAGCAATACTGCTAAACTTTGCAAAGAGCTCTGACAGGACACATGGAATTCTATTCAGTAACTGCAGCACATGGAGATGGATATAAGGTTGGTGATATGGATAGGATGGAGATTTGATGGAGAGTTATCATAGAGTAGTTTATTCAGTAGTAGAGTGCAAAAGAGGGCCTGTGACTAGTTGTGTGCCACAGGGTTCTGTTCTAGGACCACTGTTTAATTTTTACATTAACAATATAGGAAAGGATCTGAGAGGAATTGTTTAGTTATTTGTTGATGTCAAAATTTTGCAGGATGATTTTGATAGATTGGCATACTGGGCAAAGAAGAATGGATGTCAGTTTAATGTGGCAAAGTGTAAGATTATGCATTTTGGGGTGAAAAGATTACTAGCTGTATACCACATTGGTTGAACTGGTACTCCAGGAAATTGATGAAGTCAGAGACTTGGGAGTGTTAGTGGAGAGGGATTTCAAGTTTAGGGGGTACATAGCAAAAGTGGGTAAAGCAGCTCATCAGATTACTTTGTTAATGAAGAATACTTTGATCAGCAGAGACAAGCAGGTTCCTCTTCATTGAGCCTTGATAAGATCCCATCTTGACTGCTGCATGCAGATCTGGACGCCAGAATTTCTTGGTGATCAGGAGGAGGTGGTGGAGAGGATCCAGAGGTGAGTGACCAAGATGGTAGCAAGTCTATGGAATGAACCTTAAGAGAACAGGTTGAAGATTTGTGGGTTATGGAAACTGGGTGATAGGTGGAAAAGGTAATATGATTGAGACATCAAATTACTGAGGGATTTTTATAAGATTAATTCAGAGGAAATTTTTCAGGTGGTGGGAGAACTAGGGGCCATCCATAGAAACTGAGTAAGAGTATAGTCAGCAAGGGTATTTAGAACCAGGTTTTTTGCTTGGAGAGTAGTGAATGAGTGGAATAGGTTGCCAGAGTCTGTTGTGGGTGCCATGACTGTGAATGAGTTCAAACCAAAACATGATAGTTACTGCACAAATGTTGGATAGTTCTTGACGTGGCGTTTAGGGCCTCCCTCGATGAGTCTAGGGCCTCCTTGGAGTAGCACGTAATAATAATAATAATAGTATTCAGGCAATAACAATCAGGGAAAAGGAGTATGTATAGTATTCAACTAAATACAAGGATAATCTTAAATGGCAGGCAGTATCAAGTAGAGTGATGTGGGCAAATAGAATGGGAAACTGGACAATGAGATTTAATTAAGCATATGGTCTCACCAGAAGATTCTAGTAAAGCAAAAGTTGAGGAATTTTTCAATGCATTAGAGCTCACAAAATGGGGGAAAAAAACAAAGGAAAAAAAAAAACTTGTTTTTCATTAGAAATCTAGACGGCAGAGTATGAAATGATCGTTAGACATGTAGAAATGTTTTGGGAAAATTCGGAGAAAAAAATCAAAGCTTTATGGTCAGGATATGATTTGTTATTACTAACACGACATTCCAACACAAAGATGTGCACAAATTCACATGGAGTGAAGTTGTAAAAAAATAAGAAAAGCCTCACTGACTATGCTGGATTCTGAATGAAGAGAAATATAGATTATTAATATTCCTTTCAGAATCCAACATAATCCACCATGACAAAAGCTACATTTGTAAATATTATTTTATGTAAATCTCTTGTTATAAATTATTATTCATGTAATTGCCTTGAGTTTATTTATTAAGTTTTATTAATTAATTTAAAATATGTGTTGACAATAATAGAACTCTGTATTGAAATATCACTCTGTTTATTTTGTTTATTTCTGATTTAACATTATGAGAAACTGTATATATAAGCTTAATATACCTTATGTGAATTTTAATATTTTAGTTTTTATTTATTATTACCAGTGTGTAAAGGTATAATGTTATGCAATACTTATGTTTTTATTTTATTTTGGTTGTTACTATGGAGACGGGCGAGAAATAGCTGGTGCGTGCGTGAATGGCAAGATATTGTATTGAACTGAGAGAAGGAATTTGACATAAACAAGAGCATGAGAAACATTTTGGCAGGAAAATAGAAGGGAGGTATATATAAGCTTAGAGCGGAGAAAACCGGGGGTCTTTTTTTTTTTTTATCAGGACGGACCACTCAGGGATAGGAGAGCATTTTAGTATAGCACAGGTAGACGTGGAAAATACGGAGTAGCAGAAAAGGAATGCAAAGGATTGCTTAACTAGAACCTTAGTGCTGTAATTAAGCTATTAAATTACCGGGAAAGTATTAGGCAACTGAGAATAATTCTAGAAGTTAAAGAATTACTGCATGTTCCATTAGTTTCATGGAACTTTAACAGAGTGCTGAATTAATCAAATAGTGTTAAGGAAGGAATGAGCATTTTCCTTTATCCAAATACGTCCATACATGTAAAGTGCAACCATTTAAAGTTCAGTTATCATTGAGAAGATTTATTCTAATTAGTGCTGCCATAGTGTGCAAAATAAATACAGTTATTAAGCGTGCCCATAGTGAAATCGATGAGCAAAGGCTTTACCCGGTAAGAACTGTCCATTTATGTGTTACTTCAGTGCAGAAATATATGTGTGATTCATCCTGTTATTCCCCACATTAACTATAACATTTTTTTTTATTTTGCTGAAATCAGCCAGAGTAAGAAGTATGAAAGTGAATACTTGTGAAGCAGTTGTTGCCACCATTAATGTATTGAGACTTTGCTGACTGTGTGATAATAGTAAAAATTGTTATTAAGAGATTTTGTGATATTGAACTCTATTAGAAGTTAATTCAATGTTCTGAAAGCTGTAAGTTTGACAGCAGAGTGATCATAGATTGAATCTATAAGATATTGTGACCTGTATGCTGAGATATTTATATTATTTTCTTGTCAGAGTTGAGCTTAAGTGTATATTATATGATCCTGAATTAAATATTTTGTTTTATTGATCTTGTTTATTGCACCGTTCATAAAATTATCGGACCTAGTGGGAGCCTTAAAATTAAGAGATAAACTCGGCCTGTATAAGAAATAAAGTTACTATAAAAAAATTTGTTATTGGTTGGTTCCACTATATTCCAATAGACTAATCTAGATATAGAGTGGTGCAGTCTAAAAATATAAATTTCTCTATATTAAAATTAGTAATCAACCAGCAACTAATTACTTGTTAAAAAACTAAGTTAAAACAAGATAGTGGATCGAATACAAGGAAGAAGTACGATCCAACACTATGTTATTGTTGATAACAATATCATCATGATGGTTCAGGACACAAGAGTATACAGAGGATTTAAAATAATAAATCTTTGCTATTTATTTTTGTGCAGGATAAAAATTAATATCATATTTAGATGATGGTTGTTATTATTCCTGATACCGCCAAGGAGTCCGAAGACTCATCACGGGAGGACACCTACAACTGTCTCAATCACTACACCAAAACTCTACTACGAATCATCTCCATCAACCGCCCACCTCCACCACAACTAGTATTTTTTTTTGTCTGTAAATTGCATGTTCTGAAGGGCTGATTTGTCTGTATACGGGATGAAAAACCCGACTTCCAAGAAGAAAAAACCCTGCTACCTCCGTATGAGATCAGCTAACTCACCTTCGATTGAAATCATCCAGATAAAGATTCCTCCCACTGCGACGAGAATCGAACTTAGGCCTATTCCAATCGAAGGGCACAATGTACCGTCATTCCTCCAATTGCGCTATGGAGGTGTTTATGTGTAAGAAAGTTTTAAAAAGATTGAATGATTCAGCCAGAGAGAGAGAGAGACATGTGGTGAGGTTGCCTGCAAGGATGGAAAAATCAGAGTTGTATGATACACTCAGAAACTTAGAGAGGCAGTCAAGGAAAAGAAGAAAGCATATAGAAGAAAGTAAAATGTAAAAAAGCAAAGCATTATATGAAACGAGATAAAGAGAAGTCATGGGAAGATTTTAGTAAGAACAAACAAAATTCTTCAGGTTCTGAAAAGAGGAACTAAAATTTTGGATTTCTTGAAGGCATCATATAGTGGAGGAAATACAAGAACCAAGTGTTCTAGATTGCTTGCACCAATAGAGCATATGAATGTGACTGAGAAGTCATTCTTGACCACTATTGGTGAGAGTGACTATGCAGTCCTGACTTGGAAGATGAATAGGCATGTGGAGTATCAAAACAGAAAGAATTTATGTGGAATTATACGGTAGGTAACTATCATAGACTTAGAAACTGGCTTGCAGCAGTGCAATGGATGAAAGAATTTGAAGGAAGAGGGGGTCATTAGTGAATGAGAGATAATTAAGAAAAAGTTGTTTGACAGCAATAGCAGATTATAGACCTCAAGTGAAGAAGAGAAAGCAGTTTGGAGTCAAATCGATTTATATTCTTAGAAGGATAATAATAACCAGGTCGGCTGACTGAAGAGGATGTATTTCGAATACTGAGTAAACTAAATTAATAAAAGGGAAATTGCAGAAGAAAAAGAGATTATGGAAGACATATAGAACAGTTGCATGAGGAATTTGAGCTCAAGAAAGTGAAATCAGAATACGATAGGAAACTGTGCTGCAATCTAAGGAGAATCCCAAGGAGTTTTTTCACTATCTGGTGACTAGGAGGAAAAATTAGAGGATGGATTACCTTGCTGAAAGGAGATGGGAATCAGGTGACCAAAGCAGATGATAAAGTTGAACTATTTAATGATCGCTTTATTACAGTGTTTCATCCTGGTACAGCAAGCTATATTCCTAGAAGGATAATAATAACCAGGTCGGCTGACAGAAGAGGATGTATTTGAAATACAGAGTAAACTAAACGTTAATAAAGCAGGGAACCTAGATGGAATTTCATGTGTTTTATGGAAATGCACCATTAACTTGGCTGTTTATTGAAGGCCTTGCAATGGGACAGGTTTCCGGAGAGTGGAAGGGAGATAAGATAATACTATTGCATAAGGGTGGCAGCAGCAGAATGGAGACATCAAACTATAGGCCTGTTTATATTTCTTCTGTAGTTAACAGTTTGGAGAAATTGGTAAGAGCTTATATACAAAGTTGGGTAGATGAGGGCAATGTTATTTAGGTAGGTCATCATGGATTTGTTAAAGGTCACTCTTGTTTTAGTAATCTGGTAACCTTTCAAAATATAGTAACAAGATCAGTGGATGAGAATAAGGCATAAATGTTTTTTTTTTTTTTCCAAAGGCATTTATCATATGATAAGTTGATTTTTAAGTTGCAACATATAGGTTTTGATATCAGGTTAGTGGATTGGATTGGTGATTGGCTCTATGCTAGATATCAGAGTTGTATATGGGAGAGCAGTATGAAGGAGTAGGAAGGTTTGAAGTTCCATAGGGTTCAGCCTTTATTGTCAATGATATTGTCACAGGACTACAGGGATATGTTCAGTTGTTTGCAAATAATTTAAAGCTTGGGAGGATTATAATAGTGCTGATGTTTTGGCATTTCAAGAGTAGGCTGGTAAGGTGGACAAAGGAATGGAGATTTAATTAATACAACTAAATGTAAGGTTGAAAATTTGAGATCTACATATAGGATATTTCATACTCAGCTGGTGCGGTTATAATGGAAGAAGTGGAGTAAGCAAGAAATCTCAGAGTGATTGTGGATAGAGATTTGAAGTTCTGAGGAGATACTGCAAACGTTGTGAATACACCTTTAGAGATTAGGCGAATGGAAGAGATGAATGTAATGTGAATCACAGTAGGAGTGAGAGAGTTATGAGAATGATAGAAGATAAGAGAATAGAAACAGCAGGAGAGGAAGAATGAGAAGAATGCAACAGAGTGCTAGGGATAGAGTGATGTCAGGATAGCAGGTAAGCAGAGGAACACAGAGAGAAAGTGTTAGAGGAGAAAGAGTGAGGATGCAGGTGAACAATCAAAGAACAGAGTGGTAAGAGGTGATCCATGGTGAGCAAGGTAAGATGCCAGAAGAGTGTTTGCCTGGGGGAATGATAGAAAGTGTGGCTATGGCAATTAAGCGGGGTGAAAGGATGGATGAGATGATTGTGATGGTGGGGACGAATGACTTGAGAGACTGTGTAAATTATGTGGCAAGAGATATGAGATTCATGCTTGAGGTTGTACAAAATAAAACACAGAGAGGAAAGATAGTGTGTTGCCCAGGTATGATAATGACGAGCTGAGTAGGCAGTAATAATGAAGAGCATGATAGTCAGAAAGTGTCAGAAGAGAGGATTAGAGTACATGGATGATTGGAGAGGATTTGAGGACAGAAAGGAACTGTATGCGAGAGAACACATGCATTTGAATGAGGAAGGATATAGGCATCTGGAGAGACTGCTGTTTTCTGAATGAGTCAGTATGTCAATGCAGGGAAACTAGAATTCCCAGGGTGGATGATAGCAGGGATGGCCTCTTGTGGGAATGGGTGCTTGGGGGAAGGGAGAAGATATCAGGTAACACTGAATCCAGTAGAGTCTGGAGTGGAAAAGGTATAGAAACAGTGACATTTTTATGCTATATACTAATGCCAGGTACAGCATTTTTCAGCAGGATAGGAAGCGAAAATGCGGCTGTGGAGTACTGCTTATAAGTGAGGACTTATTCCCTCTAAGAGGGGAAAGGCTTTGAAAGGCAGTGACACTAATGGTTGTGAAAACATATGGTGTGAGGTAGAGGTGGGCAAGACAGGATATTTAGTGTGGTGTTGCTATAAGCCAAGGAGCAGAAGATGTTTAGGCAGCTGACTTTGGCAAGTGCAAGAAGCAGTGCTTTTTTTTTCTAGAAAAAAAGGTGCCGGAACTCACATCTTGTTAAGCTTTTTATTAAAGAAAATGGTATTCAAATCTTAATTTAAATGAAATATAAAGCAGCTGTTGCTGTCAAGGAGTCGCATAAATGAATTAAATATAATTTATCTTCAGTATTTTTTATTTTAGACATGATCAAATGTAAAATTAAACAAATGAAAATATACAACCAAAGACCAAATATAAAAGTAAAAGTAAATTTGTAAAAACATTATATAGTTTAAGAGAAGTTCATAGTATTTTCCCAAGTTTTGTCCAATTCTCGTTGAACAAATCGTCTTGACTCCATTCTTTGCTCTTAATATCTCAGGCCGAATGTCGTCCTCTAAGCACCCACAGATCAACATACTTTAAAGGATCGAAAAGCCTTAAAGGTGGTCTAACGAGTTTGATGAATAAAAGTGGTGAAACTGTTTTAGTCTTCAATGAAGCTCTTGTTGAGGTGATAATTAAATTCATCTGCAAAAATCCGCGTTCAAATTCACTTGATAAAATGGGAATGGTATTTGGAGCATGTCAAACACAACAGTTTTTCTGGGTATGTCTTATCGAGAATGTATTCGCAGAATCCACGAATCATTTCTCTTTCATTTAGTTGCAGTCTCATTGATAAATTTCTAATTTCCGCCTCTCCGGATGTTACTGAGCATCAATATCTTCAGGCCAATGTTTTTGGTCAAGCACGCGAGCCCAAAGCGCTAGTTCAACATCTTAGCTATCAAGCAACCTTTTTTCAACTGACTCTTTCAATTTGGTATAAAATGTTTTTGGATCAATAGGAGGATTATTTTTTGGAGCTTTTTCATGAAGTAAAACTCCACGAAAGTGCAGATTGCATACAGCAGCTGCAGCACATCTATAATAGGGTCCAAAATTCCATCTTCTTTCTTCAAAAACTTGTACAAGTGCATTTATTTTTTTATTTGCCTTGTGAAGGTTCATGTCACTGTCTTGCAGATCCAAACTTAATTCAGACAATTAATCCTAGATCCAATAAAAAGTCTGTAGATGTTATTTTTCTTTCTTAAGCCATCATAAGTACATTTATCATTTTTCTCTCTCTAGGATCATGCTTTGCATCTTCAAAATGATTCACTAGAGATTTAAAATTATTCCACACAGCCAAAACTGAGCGGAAACTAGATGACATGTATTGAGTACTTAAAATTCCTCCAATTTTCAGCAGCTCAACCTCTAGTGATTCTGCACATAAATGCAACTCTCTACTGTTTTTTTGGCGAAGCATAGTATAGGCATAAAGTTTATCAATAAATGATTTGAATCTATTGATTCCTGAAATTTCCTTTACAGCATCACTTACTGATAATTCTAGTCTGTGATTAGCACAATGCCAAACTATAACAGAAGGAAATTTTCCCCCTCCACTCCTAACAGCAGTGGCATCGCATGCCAGAGAAACTAAATATTTTTTTAAATAATCTTCTGTCATTCCATAATAGTTAAGACATGGAAGTAAGGAATAAAATACACTTTTTGCCATTACATTTTCAAGTTCGATGAAGTCCAAAAATAAATTTATCGATGAATTAATTCCAACACATTCGAGCATCAAATATACACTATGAGAGTGGTTTTATTGCTTATTGTTGTTGATTCATCAATTATCAATGAAATTATATTTTTGGATTGAATAATTTCTTTAAACACATTTTTTCTCATTTCTTCACTTACATAATCCACAATATTAATACATGCATTTGTTGAATGAAGAATATGACCCATTTCAATTCCTTCAGTTCTTGTAGATCAATTCCACTTTCAAAATTATGGAATGATTGGTTTTCCTTTGCTACTTCATATGCAGTTTGAAAATTTTGCAGTTATTTCTTTTTCACGAGATAATGATTTTAAATAAACCCTTTTAAGGGTCTATTTTTTGGCTTCAGAAACAATTTTTAATGCTGCTTTGTGTGCAGCAGATACTCTGTGATCAAACATTTTTTTTTGAAGTGAGCTCATCTCTAGCTTTCTATCTTTTCCAGAATATGTAATCTCATTGTTGGCCCATTCTTCAGAAATTATCATTCCCATCTTTGTTTCAATTCCAAGAGTTCTAACTTTTCCGCAAGGCATAGAGCCAAGTTTCTTTTTTCAAATATACATCCATTCATTTTTCAAGCAAAAAATATATTTTTTTGATCTAATTGTCCAGCAATTCAGCCAGTCATTTTCAATTTGGCCTTGCTCCTCAAGATTAGGTTGAGATGATTTGAAAAGATCAACTGACACCATTATTTCCATATTTTTTGACGTCGTGTCTGTCATTAATCTGGGCTTTTTATTAATGGGACCGGTGGTTGGGAAGTAATTGGAAATCTTTTTCATTTTCAAACTTGGTGTCAGACTTTTACACTAAAAAGTAAAAAAAAAAAAAAAAAATGCTTAAAGGATATGAAAATAATGACGTTACATTTACATCAATTCAATAAAGATATTTTTTAGATAAATAAGTGTTTTACCGAAAATCTTTCGCATGTTGTCAATCACATGTCCATATAGCCACAAACGTAGATGCTAGTGACCTGTTATGTACACGTGAATGTTATTTCAAAAATTACCTTTGAAAAATTGAAAAAACTGTAAAAAAAATAGGTGCTGGAATGCTGTTCTGGTGCGTTAAGCCAGAAAAAAAGCACTGGCAAGAAGAATGATTGTTATGGGAGATTTTACCTACAGCAGTATAAATTGGGAAGGGGGAAATGCATGTTGTAATAAGGGAATAGAATTTGTAGAATTCTTGAGGGACAAATGTCTTAGGCAACATGTAATAGAGGGAACAAGACGTTCAAGAGTTTTGGATTTAGTCATAGCATCAAGTGGTGAGATGACATCTCTCCTCCCAGTTGGAGAGAGTGACTATGTAGTTTTGACTTGGAAGATGAATAGACATGCAGGAGTATCAAAGGGAAGGGAACGTATGTGGAATTATAAGGTGGGCGATTATAATAGTCTTAGATAGCCGGCAAAGGTTGGTCGATTGGTAGAGCCTCTGCTACTAATGGCTCAGTTAAGTAAGTTTGAGCACGGTTAGTAGTTGGAAGGGGTCCAATCGTTCGATGCTGTCGGCACACTCTCCTTCGATGAGTCTTTGGACTCCCTGGAGGTGTCAAAAAATAATAATAATAATATCAACTTGGAGCAGTTCCATGCAGGAACTGTGTAGGAAATTGTGAAGGAACGTTTGTTAGCAGCAATAGTAAGCTGTATTGCATGAGTGAAGAAAAGGACACAATTTGATGTAAATTGGATGACAAACAATATCAAACAGGAACTGCAGGTGAAAAAGAAGTTATGGAAGAGATAAAAGGAGACAGGTGAAAAGCAGATGCATGAAGAATATAAGACTCAGGCAAGGAGAGTGACTAGTATGGTAAGAAAGGCGAAACTGGAATATGAGAAGAGATTGGTCCTAAGATCCAAAGAAAATCCTAGGGAATTTTTTAGCAATGTGGCCAGTAGGAGGCGAAAATGATTGTGGAAGAATGACACTGTGGGATAAAAATGGGAATAGGGTGACTGATGCAGAGGATATAGTGGAGTTGTTCAAACTTTATTGGAGTATTTCATCCTGGAGAAGAAGGTTTTAATACCAGAGGGATAGGGCAGGTTCGAGTTTTAGAGGAGAATGTGTTCCAAATACTGAGTACTCTAGATGTCAGTAAAATTGTGGACTGGATGGTATTTTGCCATGGGTTTTGAGAGAATGTGCTAAAGAACTGACAGCTCCTCTGACTTTTCAATGAAAGCCTGGCTACTGGAAATGTACCCAAGGAATGGAGGGAAAGTAAAATAGTGCCATTGCATAAGGATGGTAGCAGACTGGAAGGGTATAATTATAGGCCAGTTTATGTTTCATCAGTAGTTGCTAAGATCTTGGAGACATTAGTGAGGGACCATATACAGCATTGGGCAGCTGAGAGCAATGTTAGAGTCAACATGGATTTGTTAATGGGTGCTCTTGCTTTAGTAATATGATTGCCTTTTATAATAAAGTGACAAGAGCGGTTGATGAGGAAAAGGCATATACTGCCATTTTTTTTTTTTTTTTGGAAAGGTATTTGACAGGGCTCCACATGATAAGCTGAGTACTGGGACCTGTATTGTTTAACCTTTATATCAATGATATTGTTAGTGGATTGCAGGGAGATATTCAGTTGTTTACAGATGATGTGAAGCTGGGAAGGATTATTAGTAATAGTACAGATGTGGCAGCATTGCTAGAAGATTTGAGTAAACTAGACAGAAGGGCAAATGAATGGGGTAACAGCTTAATGCAGCAAAATTTTTTGAAGTCTGGGATACATCGATGGGAGGCTGCATGCTTGAATGGAGGAGCTGTACTGGAGGAACTAGGGGAGACAAGAGATCTGGGGGTGATGATTAATAAAAAAACTGAAATTCAGTGAGCATATTGCAAAGGTGGTGAAGGTAACCCAGAGGATTGCTGCAATAATGAGAAGGACGTTGAAATAAAATCTCAGAATGGTAGGAGCAATGTTAGATAGATAAAGGTGTTATCATTCCATTGTAGAAGATGAATCAGACCACACTTAGACTATTGTCCTCAAATTTGGTCCCCAGATTTTGAAGGTGATAAATTAACTGATAGAATGGGTACAGAGGCAGATAACAAAGATGGCTTCAGGACTGTACAATGTTAGTTATGAGGATTGGCTGAGGGAATATGGACTGCAGAGTTTGTTGGATAGAAGAAGGAGAGGTGATATGATAGAGACTTTTAAACTGTTGAGAGGAAATTACAGCATTGACATTCAGGGGAGTTCTTTCACTTGGTGGAATAGTGGGTAGGAGCGATGACAAGGAGCCATCCCTGGAAGTTACGAAAGGAAGTTGTGGAGAAGAGGGTGAGGAGTGGTTTCTTTGCATGGAGGGTGGTTGAACCGTGGAATGCAATGCCTGATAGAGTGGTGAGAGCAAGAACTGTCAATGAGTTCAAGGAGTGGTTTGATAGACTTTAAAGGAGTTATCATTCCCACAATGAGTCTTTTGACCCCATGGAGGGCTGAATAATAATAATAATAACAATAATAATCTCAGAGGAATGCTGCAATGTTGAGGACGATATTGATCACATGAGATAAAAGTGTGGTGGTCCCATTGTATAAGGCTTTGATCAGACCACACCTGGATTTCTGTGCTCAGATCTAGTCACCAGGATTTTTGAAGGGTATGAAGCAACCTTGGAGAGGATGTAGAGATTTACTGCACTGTACAACGTTGATGAGAATAGCCTGAGTCAGCAGATGGGGGAGATGAATGGACAAATCGACTATTCCTGGAAGCTGCAAAAGGTAGTGGTGAGTAAAAGAGTAAGAAGTAAGTTTTTTGCATGGAGAATGGTAGGAGCATGAAATGCATTGCCTGAGTCAGACTGTGGATGATTTTAAGGAGTGGTATGATAAGACATTTTGTTGACCTCCCATGATGACTGTTGTGACTCCATGCAGGTGAGGAAAATAACAACAATAATAATATAGCTCAGAAATGGGGAAAACAGTAAATTAAAGGAATCACAGATAATAAAGGTAAAAAACTAAAAATATTCAATATACAGCAATCCCTCGATTAATGCGTTTTCCATTAGTGCAGCATTTTTTTTCACTACTCAAATTCGATTACTACACCCAGTGGCATAGCTAGAGGGGGGGGGGAGGTCTTCCCCGGGAAGCACTTTGAACCTTCTTGAACTTTTACAGTTAATTCTAAAATACAGTCTTGAGAACTCAGTTCCAAATATTGTAATACTACTGCAAATTTTCCTCACAATTGCTGTAAGTGTTGCTAGTTGTGAGAGGAGTTTTTCTAAATAAAAGTGATTAAGAATTACCTACATTACTATGAAATAGACTTCGCCAATGTCATCGATGATTTTGCTAACAGAAAAGCAAGAAATATAACATTTTAAGCAAAAAATAGAAGTGTGAAAATGATTTGAAAAGTAATCTGATTGGAAGAAAAAACTTGAAATAATAAAGAAAAATGAACAAGGCGAGTCCAGAGCAAAGATAGGACAAGAACACAAAAATGGGTGAATCAACTGCTGAATACAAAGAGAAAGGTAAGGCTGCTTCAAGTTATTCATGCATGCATTCGAAATCAAAGTATTATAATGACTGAATTAGAGAGGCTTCTTTTTGCATGGATCGAAGATTGTAACCAAAAACGGATCCCACTAAACACTGGTCTTATTAAATCAAAAGCATTAAACCTCTTTGCAACCTTGAAAGAAAGAGCTATCAATGATGGAAAAGAAAAAGAATTCCATGCTAGTGTTGGGTGATTTAACCGTTTCAAAAAGAGAAATAGCCTACATAATATTCTAATCACAGGCAAAGCTGCAAGTGCAGATAAGGAGATATCCAGAGATTTTGAAGAAAATTGTGTAAGAAGGGGACTATTGTGATCAATGAATATTTAATTTCGATGAAACTTTTTGGAAGCGAATGCCTTCCAAGACTTTTCTAGCCAAATCAGAGAAATCTCAACTGGTTATAAAGTCGCAAAGTCGAATGAAATTACTGCCAGCAAGCCGTTAGGAAGCACATTGTGCAAATGATTTCCAAGACTTTTCTAGCCAAATCAGAAAAATCTCAACTGGTTATAAAGTCGCAAAGTCGAATGAAATTACTGCCAGCAAGCCATTAGGAAGCACATTGTACAAATGATTTTAGAGGATTTCAAACGAATCTAAGTTAATTAAATCTCATTCTGAGAAGTTGAGTGATTCTGACCTGCTAAATTTAGATGCACAGCGGGAAGATCCTTAAGAATATGAAGAAAATTTAATCACTGACAAGCCCAAAGAGGTTTCACAGAAACAATGTGAAAATGTTTTCGTACAATTGAAGTTTTTAAGCAGCAATGCTTAGAGACCGACCCTGGTGAAGAGAGAACCAGTAAAATTTGCAGAAGAGACAATAGGGCCATACCGTCAGTTGTATGAAAAAAAAGAAAACAGAATGTCCGCCATACTACATTTGCGGGCATTCTCTGTTAAGAAGCAGAATAATAAATTTATATTCCGAATATGTTTTATTCCCTTTCAGCTTCATGGTTTTCCTTTAACGAGGCCCTGAGACATACCATAATTCTTTTATAAAAAAACTTAAGGGTCAAAAAAGAAATCTGAGGAATGAATTATATATTTTCCCATAGGTTGCTATATTCGATTAGTGTGTTTTTGATTAATGCCCTGTTTTAAAGAACGCATTAGGTGCATTAATCGAGAGATTGCTGTATCTTTTGAAAGAATGCTAAATGAAAAGAGCAGTGACAGCACCGTGGCCAAAAACTCTCAATAGTAATGCAATCCAGGAATATATATCAGTACTTTTAGTAGAAACAGCTATCAAAAACCTGAAATGCAGAAAGCAAGATGAAGTATATAATATTCAACAAGAAATGCTCAAATAAGAGGCTAAAAGTTTTACAGTGGTTACAATGCATAATATTTAGTCTATATGTGAGATGTAAGTCAGCAGTTAGAACTGAAGGAGGTACAGGAAATATGGTTTGATGTTAAATCAGATATGAGACAAGGGTACACGTTATCTCTACTGTTATTCATTATCTATGAGGATCAATAAGGATCCTCATAGATAATGAAAGGAAAGTGGTATCGAAGTTGGAGATGTTAATGGCAGCTTTTTACTTTACGCAGATATTATACTCATAAATAAATCCTGTACAAGTCTGCAGGATTCCCTGACTAAATGCAACAAAATTTGGTATGAAAATCAGCATTGATAAGACGAAGCCAATGAAAACATCAACTGTTTCCTGTTAGAACCCACAGAACAAGTAAAATATTTCAGCTATTTAGGCATGATTTTAGGGAAGATGGCAAATTAAATATGGTAATAGACAACAGAATCAGCAAAGCTGTTATGGTAAGAAATCAACTGAATAGGTTAATATGGAATAAAAAAGAAATTAGTTAAAAAACTAAACTAGCAGTAAACAAGGGAATGTCAAACCAGTTTTCACTTATGGATTTGAGAATGGGGTTAGAAACAACACACTTAATCAAAGACTGAAGACCACAGATATGATAGTTCTGACAAAGAACTATCATATCTGTCATATTATATATGTTAAAATTATCAAAGTTTTAACATGATAGTTCTATCATGTTAAAATTGAGGATATTAGTAAAAAAAAAACTTGAGGTTGTTAGCAAAGCTAATCTCAGGTGGTCACTAAAATAGAATGGGAGAAGAAAGATCAGCAAATCAAGAGTATTTTGCCAAGATGACAGGAAAAAGATCCAGAGGAATGTGGTGGATTGATACAGTAAGATGTGTCTTATAAGACAGAAATATAGGATCTGACAATATTGATGTTCTTACAGATAACAGATTAATCTGAAGGAAAACTGTTGATATGAAGTTAATAATGAACTAATTTTTCAAGTAGTAATATAATAATAGCCTGATCTCTCATATACAGTGAATCCCCTTTCTAACAAGACAAATTATTATTATTATTATTTGACACCTCCAGGGAGTGCAAAGACCCATCGAGGGAGAGTGTGCCAACAGCATTGAACGATTGTCCCCCTTCCAACTACTAACCATGCTGAAACTTACTTAACTGAGCCATTAGTAGCAGAGGCTCTACCAATCAACCAACCTTTGCCGGCTAATAGTTTCTGTTATCAAATATTTTAATTATGTGACATACATGAGCTTAGATTAAGACATTAAAAAATCTATTATGAAAATGCACACAAGACTTAAGGTCCTAAAATTCTCTTATAATCATTATTTTGCCACAGATTTAAGCCAATATTGTTGAACTTTCATGGAATGTTAAGAATTAAAACATGTAATTAATTATTACTAACAATGAAGCCATTTGAACTAGAAACCTCATGATAAGTGAATATTTCAAAATGTGAACAATAAATAACAGAAAAAACTCACGTAGAAAGATTATTTATTAGTAGAATTTTTTTTTATGAGTTTTTTTCCATTATTTATTGTGTACCGATATGTCTACTCACGGTTTACCTCTTTTAAAACTTAAATGTGAACAAAGCACTTAACACCAGTGTTTGTAAATGAAGAAATTAAACTTAAAATGAAATCTTCATTCAAAAGCTTCAATTAAAGATTTCATTTATTATATGTATATTCTTATTCTTTATGTGTATTTTTTTCTATCATCAGAAGACAAATATAGACCGATACTGAAGAAAGTGATGTGAAGTCAACAGCCTCTAGCCTAATATGATATTTCATGCATAAACTTTGTTTATGCTTGTGCGAAGGATTAAAACAAGAATATAAATTCTTGTGTATGATAATTTGGAAGATAATTATGCGAAGAAATAAGTGAAAACAAAGGGAAGCCCAACTGTGAACTGTAGTTGGATAAATACCATCTGACTTGTAATACATGTGCATTAGTTGTCTGTTCCAATTACAAAACATTTGGAGTATCTTCATTATTACAGATTGCTATAATTAAAGATGATATATATTTTATAGATGCAAGGTGTAGTTTTTAGAAGTTGCACATACCTCCTTCCCTCAAGTATCCCAAGGAACAAGAATTTTATAGTCCTTGAAATGATTTTTCAGTTTCATCCATATGGCATTTATACACAATCCTTCAGACAGTCAAAGAATCAATGCAGAAGATTCACACCTAAATGATACTTCACATTTATTTTCACTATCTCTGCACCCACACCTCTCTCTCTCTGACAATGCATTTGGCTTGGTTATTATCCCCTTGCATAACCTACTCCACAATCTTTTCCTCATTATACAATTACCAAATTTAGGGGGAATGATCCCAAGTTTGTATTCCTATTCCTTATTCTGTCCTTTGAAGGGATTCAGCAGTTCATCCAGTACTATTCTTAATTTATGTATCTCAATCATATTGCTTGTTTTCATTAAATTCACTAAGCTCTGTAGACAAATTCTCTCATCCTATCTTTATGGTTAACATTTCCATATGCCTGGTTATCAACCTTTAAACTATATCCTGGGTTTCTTATCTCTTAGAAATCTAGGTGAACAAATATGACCACAATAATCTGGAATCATCAAAACAATTCACAATACAGTAATGCTTGTTTCTCCATTTCACATTTAGAGAGATTGAACTGTCATCCTCAGTCAACTATTCATCTTGATACCCTAAGAATCCCAAAACTCTGATTATATGCTAATTCAAAAAAGCAAGGCAGTGTTCTCATATAGGATAGCAATAATCCACACTACCTTATCCTTCTTCCATTTCCAGCTGTAAATCCATCCTTAAAATAACAAATTTACTGAGGCCTACTCTAGCCCGTTTTTGTAAAATGTGCACTGAGATGTCATTTGGTCTCAATCAACAGTGCTGAAAATTTAAAATGTCTGGGCTCCAATCACTCAATTCTTCTCCCTTCCCTTGTAATATCACTGCACTTGTTAACTTCCTGACCAAGTGATAATTAAATAGTTCCTACACTAACAAGATAGTCATATTTTAATAATTTCTTCTCCTACTGGCTTCATACTGACAAAATTCTTTGACTTGTTTTGGCTGATTCTTATACTCCATTTTGCCTCCCTTACCGTATATAGTCACTTTTATCTCTGCAATTCCTGCTTAATTTCCAGCATTTAACCATTTCACAACTACTCTATTTTATTCTCCTCACTTATAACAAGCAGCAGTGTTTCCTTCCTTTCAATTCCTGCTTCCATGTTATCTCCTCGAGACATCTCCATAGACTACCATCTTTCCTGCTATATCTTTTTTTTTTTGAGATATACAGTAAAACCCAGACTTAACCTACCCCGACTTACGTGAATCCAGAGTTACGCGGTTTCTTATATGTACATATTCCGTTCCGCTTCACGCCTCACCACTAGTCGTATCTTTCCGGTGCCAGCCGCATTAGCCAGTGTTGCACATGCTGTAAACAAGCACTGATGTGTTTCGCACGGTCTTTATTCATACACGATTTTTATAGTCTACAAACCTTGCGATTGTTTAATGTTATGTTCTTGATAAAAATTTTATCACATAAAAAATAATGATGCCATCCAAAACAAACAAGTCCGATTCTTGTACAGCTAGCAAGAAAAGAAAAACATTGACTTTGGAAACAAAACGCAATATTATTGTTGTTTAATTTATATATAAATAATATAGGATATGGCTTAAAGGGAGATATTCAGTTGTTTGCTGATGATGCAAAGTTTGGTAGCGCAATAAAAAATCAAGCTGATGTTTAGAGTTTGCAGGATGATTTAAATAAGCTGGTAAATTGGGCAAAAGGTAATGGATGTCAGTTCAATGTGGAAAAGTGTAAAGTTATGCATTTTGGGATTAAAAGATTACCAGCTGTGTACTACATTGATGGAACAGTACTCCAAGAGATTCATGAGACTAGGGACTTAGGGGTGTTGGTAGATAGGGAGATTAAGATCAGGGGACACATTGCTAAGGTTTCCAAGATTGCACATAGAATTACTTGGTTGTTGAGGAACACACTGACATCCAGAGATAAAGAGGTTATTATTCCCCTTTATAAAGCATTGATACTTCCACATTTGGATTACTGTGCTCAGGTCTGGTCACCTGGATTCCTTGGAGATGAGGAGGCTGTGGAGAGGGTTCAGAGAAGAGTGACCAAGTTGGTGAGTGATGTAAAAAATGCTCCCTACATTGATAGATTGGGAGCTTGTGGATTGCAGAGGTTGGTTGATAGGTGGAGAAGAGGGGATATGATAAAAACATTTAAATTACTGAAAGGTTTTTATAGGATTGATGCAGGGGAAATGTTTCAGCTGTGTGATAGTGATGGAAGAACAAGAGGTCATCCCTGGAAATTAAAGAAGAGTGTGGTTAACAAGGGTTTCAGAACAAGGTAGGTTTTTTGGCTGGAGGGTGGTGAATGAGTGGAATTCATTGCCTAACTTAGTTGTGAGCTCTTCGTCTGTAAATAAATTCAAGAAGAGATATGACAGATATTGTTTTGCTAGTTTGGGTCTCCCGCAATGAGTCTATTGACTCCATGAAGATACCCATAATAATAATAATTATTAAGGATTTTGAAGGCGGAATGGAAATTTGTGAGCTAGCAAAGAAGTTCAATCTACAGGAATCCACAGTAAGAACAATCATAAAAGATAAAGAAAGAATTCTCGCTGCTGTGAAAAATGTCCAATCATTAAATTCTCGTAAACATCATGGGCTTATTGGTGAGATGGAAACGATGCTTAAATTATGGTGTGGTAATCAAGTGAGAGCAAAAAATTGTCCAGTTAATCAAAAGACAATATGTAGCCAAGCCAAGCTGATTTTTGAGAGGCTAAAAGTAGAAGCTGGAGAAGCAGCCAAAGAAGAAAATTTTGTGGCCAGTAATGGTTGGCTCAACCAATTTAAAAATCGCTGTAACTGGCAGCAAGCTCTGATAAAGAGGCCACGTCTTCTTTTCCCGAGACACTTAAGGCTATCATCGAGGAAGGTGGCTATAGCAGTCAAACCATATTTAATGTAGATGAGACCGGCTTGTTCTGGAAAAAGATGCCTAAGAGAACTTTCATCGCACGTGAAGAAAAAACGTTTCCTGGCTTTAAGGCTTCCTAAGACCAGTTGACAGTAATGTTTGGTTAAAATGCAGCAAGTTAAAACCTCTCTTAATTTATTGCTCTGAAAATCCAAGATCTAAAAAATCTAAAGCTTTTGTCAGCGAGCTGTTAGACTCGCATCACAAGGAGCATACAATTGACGAGCTCATAGAGATGCATGAACAAAGCGCTACTGAAGAGACCGAAACCTTAGATCCAGTTTTACCAGAAAAGCACATGACAATTGCAAAATTAACAGAAGATCTCAGCTTAATTAAGAAAGGTTTACAGATTTTGGAGGACATAGATTCTAATGAGGAATGAATTTTAGCCACAAGGCAAGGAATTAAAAAATCATTGGCTTGCTATGAAGAAATTTTGTGTGACAAGAAAAAGACATTACGCCATCAGACTTATTATATTATATTATTAAATTATATTAGATTTTATGAAACCATCGACATTGAAATAACTTTCTTTTTTTTTATGTACGAAAAACTACAATTATGATTATATTTCTTAAAAAATATAGGTGTTTTTGTAAACCTTTGGTCCCAATTAACTAATATTTTGTATGTTTGTATATATAAATTACACAAAATTATACCTCGAGTAACGCGAATTCGACATAAGCGCTTTTTATTGGTCCCACCTACTGCATAACTTCGGGGTTTTACTGTACTCTCATCTACTTACCTTCAAAGTAGTAAAGACCCATGTCATCACTCTGCCCAAATGTGAGCAAAGTTGACACTTCATCCACAATCATCACTTCAGATGCTATTACAAGTAGTTATCTTTGAGTACTTTTAGCAGCTTGCTCTCTTTATACATCTATTTCAATCTATATAAAAATCATCTATAATGATTATCTTCTTTGTACTACCTACTAGTAGTACAAAAATTATATAAATCTGTTAAATCGGTAACACAAGATTATATAAATTGGTAGTAGCAGACTTATATAATCTGCTAAATTGGTAGTACTGCTATCATTAAATTTCATCACTAAAACCACAAAGCCTTGTGGCTCAGCTATTAGTGAGATTTTAGTGGCTATTGATGATTTTATAGTCAGTGGGATGGACAAAAGTATAGAAAAGAACTGCTACCATCTCATTATCCTAAACTCTGGCATTTGAATTCACACTGGGTTTTTCTAACTAATGAGTATCATACTATTCACCCAGCTATAGAGACTATGGTGTGTCTGTAGAATTTAAGTTAACAAAACCATTTAAGTAAAATAACTATTCCAAAGCTACTTTCTTCTCATGTCTGACTTTTCATTCTTCATTAGTCTTTTAAGTAACTAAACTTTTAAAAGAACTAATAATTGTTAACCCATGCAGTTACTCCATTCAGAGTACTGCCTAATTGCTTTGTTGAATAACTTTCACTTCTCTTCCTATAATATCCATATTGATGATGTTAAACAGGGGGAAAAAAAACTACAGTGGATCTACTATGGGTAGTAAAGAGACTATTTCTGCCTATTTTTGAAGAAGTGACCAACTTGGTCATTTATCAACTGGACACTTTAATAGGTGTTTTCTTCTGGAGTTTCCTCTCCAACATGGAAAAGCAGTTATTTCAAAGCTCTCCTGAAATCAGATGTGGGTGAGACTTAATTTTGCTACCTTTTTTTTTTTTTTCATGTTGGGCCCATATACGAGAGGTTGGATGGTCAACCTATGTACGTTAGTACTGTATATGGGATATGGGTTGGGAAAGGAGAAACTTGTTTACATTTGATTTGGGAAACACGTCAGGGAGAAGACTGTTCCATAATACAGCAGTAGCAGGGATGAAAGAGGAGGAAAAGAAACTTGTTCTGTGGGTTTCGAGGTGTACTGTGAAAGGATGTTGAGAAGCAGCTGTACATGTTCCAATGGGCTTAGTACAGAGTGGGAGAATTATTGATACTGTTTCAGATGAAATATTTCCATGGGAAATATTTATAGAATATACAAATGAGTGAATGAGTAGAGTGAATTGGTAAGAGATGAGTCATTTATCAGTCTAATTACTCTCCTCTATATTGAGTCAAGCATTTTGAGGGCGCTTTTAGGAGCCCCACTCCAAATGTGAGAGCAATATTCGATAGCTGGGCAGATTTGTGATTTGTATAAGGTTAACAGCTGGTTAGAAGTTAAGTAACATCTTGAGCAAAAGATAAAACCTAGTTTTTTGGAAACTGAGGATGCAATGGTTGTGATGTGTTTATGCCAGGAGAGGCTTGATGTCAGGGTAATTCCGAGAAGAGAAATTTCATCTTGTCTGGGAATTTGAGTGTTATCAAAAATAATGCTAGGGAAAAATGGTTCTTTTTTGTGAGAAATAAGACAGAACTAGGTTTTACTGGCATTGAAGTTGATGAGGTTATATGAGGCCAATCAGAGGATGGCTTGGAGATCAGAATTAAGGGCAGTGGTGGGTGATGCTCAGTGGGTTGAAGTGAGTTGTGTAGAGTAGGCTGTCAAATGAAAGAGAGGAGTGCAATGTGCTGTTGTCTGCAAAACCATGTATCAGGTTGGAGGTCAACTGAAGTAGGTCATTGATATACAGAAGGAAGAGGGTCGGTGAGAGAACTGAACCTTGTGGAATTCCAGCATTAGTTGGATGGTGAGAGGATAGGGAGTTTGCTACCATCACACTCAGGGTTTAATCTTGGGGGGAGGAGGGGGTTGAGTAGAATTTGAGAATACACACCAGGCATCGCATACGACCTATGATCGAGCACCTGAAGTGATTGCTAATTCATAAGTAGTATCCTATTTCTATCAGAAAGCCAGTTACCCATCCAATCTACTAACCTGATATTCAAATCCATATGTTGCAGTTTAAAAAACAATTTGTTATGTGGCACCCTATCAAATGCCTTACCCTCAACCTCTGATCTTGTTACTGTATTGTAAAAGGTAACTAAAGATTACTAAACAAAAGTACTCTTTAACAAATCCATGTTGACCTGCACAAATAAGTTTGCCCTCATCTGCCCAATTCTGTATGTGAGTTCTTACTAATTTCTCGAAAATCTTAAAATCTACAGAAGAAATACAAACAGGCCTCTAGTTTGATCCCTCTATTCTACCACCACTTTATGCAATGGTGCTATCCACTCTCCAGCATTTCCCTAAGACTTTAATTTAAACATCCAAGTTCCACAGAACATTGCCTTGAAACGTGGTGAACTTCCATCTAGCCCATGTGCCTTACTGACAGTGTATGCAGTACTGGAATAAATTCTCTTCATTCACTTCTGACGCATCACCACTACTTATTATTCAAGGAATAAAACCTGCTCAAACAGGAAGGAACACTCTAATAAAGCTTGAATAATAAGTTTGTTACATTAATTGAATTCAAACTGAATTCCATCTAATCTTTGCTATAGTCTTTTACTTCGAAATACTGGAAATGTGTAAACTCCAAAAGCTTTTCTGCTTTTCAAAAGCTTCAGTAGTATTTTTTTTACAAACCTTTCACAATTAATACCAAATAAGTATTGAGCTTTTATTACATATGCTTATTTATGTTCCAACTCACACAAATCTCAGTGTCCTCAGAGGTATACAATACAGTCCATATAGTTGACTAGAAAATCTTGGGGTGACCAGAATTTTGGGTACAAGGACTGAACTACTAAGAAACACTGATAACTTTGCACTGGTCTTTATTAACATTATGAAAACTTGATATTTTCTAAATACTGATGTCCACTGTAAATAATATAAATCTTCTGTGAATGTGAAAATATGTTTTTCCTGCCTTATGTAATATTAAGAACCTTACACAATGTAATATTGTAATCTGATGTGCAATCTCGCATTGCCATTTTCATGAAAAACTGTTCATAACTATACAAAACAGTGTTGTATATCAATGCTGAATAACCATTCAAAATTTGAACATTATCCAGTTTTGCATAACTAATGGACTGGTGAGCAAGTAGAGGTCAGTTACTCTTGGTAACTCAGACCATAATCTTGTATAAGTCTCCTCTCTCCCATAACATCCTTCCTCAAGCCACTCCTGACGTTGCATCCTCTGGCACTACAAAGGTGCCACATGGGATGACATTCTGAAACTTCTACTCCTCCTTTCCATGGTTAGACTATTGCTTAAGCTTATCTGACTCTAACACCTGTTCTGAATGAGTCACAGAAATTATCCTCACTGGCATGAAGGAATTCATTCCCCATTCTACCCAACATCCTCTTCTGCTCTCCAAGCCCTAGTTCAACAGAAAGTGTATCAGGACAGTTGAAGACAAAAATTCAGCTTACTGCAGGCAACATGCACCATGAACTCTAGCTTCATACTTTGCCTATACCAAAGCATGCAACAAATGCAAAACAGTCACCAGCAGATCCAAAATTGATATCATAAAGGCCAGAAAACTTACCTCCTGCCCAAATGAAAGCTGTGCCTTCTGATCCCTTGCTAAGGGCATTTAATGCAACTTCTGCTTGCCTGCACTTCCACCTCTCCCTTATCCTGATAGCACCACTGTTACTTCATACAAAGATAAAGCTGACCTCCTACCATTGCTCTTCTTCTAACTCCTGCATTGATGAGCAAGGGAAATCATCACATACCATACTGGAATCCAAGCACTGTATGCCTCCTATAGTTTTTTGACAAAAAGACATCAGAAAATTACTAAATAACTTTACACATAAAAGTATCTTGGTCTCCTGATGGCATCTCTCCATTTGTTCTCAAACACTGTGCTCCAGAACTAACACTCACCCTACATCTTCTCTACAATGTATTATACATGACAGATAGTTATCCCAATGTGAGGAAGCAATCTCATATACATCTTATTCCAATAAAGGGAGAGAGAAGTCTACTGTCAAACTACTGACTAATTGTCATCACCTCAGTCCTTTCCAAACTAATGGAGAAAGTCACCAAAGTATGGATTCAGCCATTCAAAATCCACTTCTTAGCTTACATCACCCACCCAGTAGTGCACTCAGGGTTTAATCTTGAGGGTGGGGGGAGTTGAGTAGACGATTTGAGAATACACACCAGGCATCGCATACGACCTATGACCGAGCATCTGCAACGATCGCTAATTCATAAGCAGTATTGAAATAGAAGACACAACACAACATAAATAAAAAAAAAATGAATTTTAATTAAGAAAGGATTTTTGGAAAATTTTCTAGTGTTTTTTTTCCTTTTTCTTAGGGGGGCAGGGCCCTTGCCCCCCCCCCCTCTGGGTGAGCCACTACCCACCACTAGACATGTACAATAGACAGGTTTGGCAAAACTTGTGCTGTCACTCTTAACATTTCTAGAGCTTTTGATCATGTCTGGCAATGAGGCCTGCTAAACAAACTACCATCCTTTGGTATACCTGGCAACCTCTGTGATTGAGTTATTAGCTTCCTCTTTCATTGTAAGCTGCATGTTATGGTTGATAGCCCCCTCTCTAGTTGTTAACTACATGTTATGGTTGATAGCTCCCTCTATTTGAGCTTCACCATCAATGTGGGAGTATCTCAGGGCTCTGTCCTATCATCAATCCTCTTTCTCTTGTACATGACCTACTTTCAATCACAACTAATCCTATCCACAACTTTGCAGACAATAGTGCTCTCCATTCATTCTACTTTATATGACAAACCACACAGGTGATCATCTACATTTCTATAACGTGCTTTTAAACACTATGTACTATCCTTCAATGAGGTAAGAACAATCTGGTTACGCTCAGTGACACCAAACACGCACACACACACCGTCTTGCCTCTTCTCTCACAAAAGAAATCTCAACTTACATTCCCTAACCCTCAGTAATACACAAATCACCAGACAAGATCAGATCTCTCTGCCTGGACAAACACTCACCTCCATGGCAAAAACACATCTCAACAATAGCTTCCTCAGCATCCAACCAACTCTTAACGATATACATATCCCAAATCTACCCATGCTTAGAATACTGCTCACATGTTTGGGGTGGAGCACCTAAAACTTCTCTAAAAAATTTTGATGTGTCCAGAGGAGAGCAATTTATCATACAGATGACCCTCTCTTACAGATTCACTTCAATCTCTCCTACACAGATCCAGTGTTTCAGTTCTGCATCTATTCTGAAGCTACTTCAATGTTTATTGCTCCACTGAACTGGCAACCATCCTTTCTCCATTTTCTGTTGCACCTGTTAATACCAGAAATCCCAGCCCCTTTACTGTGCATTTACAAACACAATGAATCTGCTTTTCTTCTTCTTCCTCTTTTATTCCATTTACGTCTATCCTCTGGAACAGCCTACTATAAGAAGCATTTCCACACTTCCAACTGTGTAAAGGGTCAATAAACTTCTATATAACTTCTCACCTGCATCCCAAACACAGCACTGATGTGCTTATAGGTCCTTCGACCTTTCATGTATGGGATTAATAAATGACAGTGCACTGGACTGAATCTGATAATAATGAATCAGGAAATTCCCAACCAGCTAGCAGATAATCTTGCTGTCATTTACTGTGCCAGAGAGTGCATGGAGGGATGTTTGAGAGTAATGTTATGCTGGAAGCATACTGGCCATGCATGAAAAGGATCTGAATGCTGTGTGGAAGAAACGTTCA
This sequence comes from Typopeltis vanoorti, assembly GCF_054136105.1. Taxonomy (NCBI): domain Eukaryota; kingdom Metazoa; phylum Arthropoda; class Arachnida; order Uropygi; family Thelyphonidae; genus Typopeltis; species Typopeltis vanoorti. Next base: position 81,090,980 of record NC_143573.1, on the reverse strand, counting down.
CGGCCCAGTTTTCTGTAATTAATTTTCTGACATCACAAAACTGTTTCCAAGTTTTTCCTGGATTTGGGAGACAAAGACAATTGTCATATATCATGAATCTGGAAACTGCTTCTCAGTAAATATTCTGTTCTATAGGAGGAGGAGTCCATGAAAGATCACGGGAAATGTTTTGTTATCTCATAATTGATGTCAACAGGCCTTACAGCACTGGCATTGGAGAGTAAACTGCTTTTTAAAGTTCCTCATTAACAAATGGCTGACAGCATAATTATAACACATATGCAGACACTGCCATTTCTTTTGTTGTTGTTTGGATATCAACAAATCAGGAGGATATAAAGTTGATGCTAAAATTTTAGCAAAGCTAAAGTGTCTGCAATTCCTTTAGGTTTAATAAATGCATGTCCAATTATTCGAGGAGAGACGAACGGTGTTTTCCATACCTACCCCTCATTTTCCAGATTCTGTTCAATACTATTTTTGCACTGGTTGTATGACTGATGAATGACAAACTGGATCACAGACTGTTTTCAATTCTAACATCCAACTTAACAGCACAAACAAGGTTAAAGATTTGATGCGGTGTGGTATCTCGGAATTATATCTCATACTCTCTCTTGATCTTATTTATTTATTTAAATTACTGCTTAATATTCAGTTTTCCACTATGGTTTGGGATGGAGTAGAAATCAAGATAATGTTTTTTGGAATTCCAGTTGTCACTGACTAGACAATACAGCCTGTTATCCACAATGCTTTGTTCATATGTATTTGTTAATTGTCTGAGGATTAAATTTTGTAAGAATGAAAAAGATACAGCAGTCAACCTGGTCCATCTGGTAGTCTAACCAGAACATGGTTCCTGTGATGATATACTGGAAATGACTGGAAAGTGATTCCCAATATATATTCTCTTTAACATACCATATAAATAGTGGAAGAACAGCAAGGGAAAGGGGCGAGATTATAAGATCAATATAGGAGCATATAGGCACATGAAAGAAGATATAGTATTTATTATTAAGAAAAACAAGGTTGTTATTGTCAAGCATATGCCAACCAATCCTGCCTCACCCATTAGTGTTCATACAATCCCACAGAATATTGTGTCCATTACAGTTGACCATAATAAGTAGGGATGGAGGAGTTGCGACCAGAGCTCAACAAATTATACAAAAACTGTACTCTCCCAAGACCAACCCCATCCCATTTTATTAATGACATGTCTCAGTAAGTCAACAGGAGAATCAAAAAATGATCAACAGTACTATCCTAGTGGGAGATGTTTTTAATTAAATAAAAAATATTTTATTTTATCCAGCCTGCAGCTACTCTCCAGCTAACAAAGTCTGCTCACCACAAGTAAATGGGCAAGCATATCTGTTAAGCCCTGATTGCAACATAAGATTATCAAGGCTGAGCTGAGTTAACTCAGAACCTGATGGTAAATAAGCAGAACATAATGTAATACGAAATACCACTGAGAGGCAGATGGCTAGAGCTTCCAGAGTTTAGTTTTTGGTTGTTTAGTTCAATGTGCTAAAAAGGGATAGTATGGTTGCCTGAAAAGATACCAACTCCTCCACAAGCAAGTTTGTCTCCATTAACATATAGCTTCTGTGGATTCTGTTATCAATTGCGTGGTATAAATATATTATCAGTATGAATATTTCATCATGAATAAATTAAATATCAATTTGAAAACATAAAAAAACAGAATTATTTTAATAATTGATTTGATGTAGTTGACATTAGAATCATTAAACTAAAAGAACATACCATGTTGAGATATCACATATATGCATCATTGTTAATCTGTACTGTTCAACATAATCATAGAGTTTTTTCACTTGGTTTTAAATTAAATTAAAAACACCAAGAAATTATGTTCTTGTTTGATCCTTTATCCAAATGTAAGCAAACAAATTTTGAGCAACAAAGAGATAATATTAGTAAATATGTTATGTACAAAAAAATTAAGCTATGCAATGCAGTATCTACATATAAAATTTATAATCAAATGTGTTTATATACATTAATTCCATTTAAAAACTTCATGCAATTTATCCAAGACTAATAAGAACTGCCTGCACATATGTGGCTCAAACAGACTAGTTAAAAATTCGTTCCAAGTGCTGGCACTCCACCAGAACATGAAGAACAGTGAGCTGTATGTTGCACTGTTCACACATACAGGTGGGTCATAAGCCCTCAGTAAATATGAATTTGTAAGAGATGACTGTGATCTATGTAGCACCTAGCATGAACAACTTCCTCTCTTCTGTTTCAACAATGGCCAGACTACCAGTGCTTAATCTCTTGCAAATTATTTGTCAGTGCTTCCTGCCATGATGACTGCCACTGGGTTATTATATTTGATCTTATAAACCGGCTATAGTTTGTCTACAGGACTGAAAAACAGTACGGAGAAAACTTATCAGCTGCATACGCAGTCTCATTACCCTCAAATGCAATGTGGATTAGAATTCAGCACAGCTGAATATCAAAATTAAGGACCTTCAATTTGTAAAACCTCACAAATTGAGATGCTGTCACTTAACCATACAATGAAAATGTCATAGGTAAAACAGCCATCACATTAAAATAGTATGGCCTCAAAGTTACTTTCAAACATGTGAAAAAATCTCCAGTGTTTAAGTCCCACAAACAAATGTATTCATCTCACAAGAAATTAGCTGTTTATAAAATTTTCTCTGAGTGCAACGTGTTATGTTAGAAAACAGGATATATCAAATAAATTTGAAGGAAAAACATTTGAAGAAGACGACAAAGGAGAAAAAACAAAACAAAACATAAGTCATGGCTTTTCAATAATACTAAGGAAATACCAGTAGTATTTCCTTAGTATTAACAAAACTGTCACATATTGAATTTAACCACTCCTGATTTATGCTCATGTGTAGATCCACACTTCACTGTGTGGACATTTGAAACCGATATCCTACAGAATAGGTAGGTTAATCCTCATTCCATCACTATACAGTGGAACCTCGGTTGCCAAACATAATTTGCTCCTAAAGGCTGTTTGGAAACCGATTTGTTTGAAAACTGAAACCATTTTCCCATAAGAATTAATGTAAAAGGATTAATCCGTACCAAACCCCAGATGATTGCTTATTTAAACCTTTATAACAGTACTTCATGCATAGAATTGTACATAAAAAAAAAAACAATGAAAATGCATAAAATCTTACACAAAAAGAATAAACACAATAAATAGATAAAATATAGACAAAAATTTAACTTCACTTTATATCAGTCATGTGTCTGATAGTCCTCCATGCCTGAGGCAACGTATTATATTCTAATGAGTGATTAATCTCAGTACAAACTTTCCAACATTCTTCCTTACAATTATATACTTTTTTTTTTTTTTTACTTTCCTTTATTATCTTGATACTTTTCCTGATTCTGCTGTTTTCCAGAACTAAGCCAAGCTTTATATGGGTCTTTCTTCTTATGAGTAACAGCCTCAACAGTCTCTTCGGTCATCCATTCCAACTTACTGTGACTCAAATTCCTTTCGAAACAAGTGCCTCTTCACTGCTTCACGATTATAGATTTCATCAGCAACCCAGCCCTCACATGCATTCAATCGTTGACTGATTGATCCTACACGGTCCTCTCATACTCTCATCTTGAAGAATGCTGAGCATATAGCATATCTAGCTTGACATTACATACTATTCCTTTCTCCTTTTGCTCCTCCCAGGCACAATTATCTGCATCTCTAAATACTCACATATCATTACAATGCATCGTTTCTAATCACGTGGTTTATAATAGAACATAAATCTCTTGTATGCTGACCCCAAGTAAATTGGTGTATACCTTTATGCTTGAAGTATGAATTCATCAAATGGCATTACTGAGCTTCACACAATGCAATCGATCTTTTACCATTATCGTTTCCTACGTCTTCACCAGAATGTCCAACTGTTAAATCCCTAACCCTTCAACCAGTTTGACTGTTTAAGCCACCGAGGTACAAAAGGCTATTGGTTATCTTTACATGTTTATGTCAATTCACTCAAACTGCTCAAAATACTCATCTTTCAGCTACATCGGTGCATCCTCTGTTAGAGTATATTTCCTATGATAACCATTTCTACTCCATGAATATTGAGTATTATTTTTAATAGCAACTCATTAACTTCTTCCCAGTTTTTAATAAAGGTTTTCCACTTCTTTTTAATCCACAATGATACCCCAGCTCTTGCTCTGCTCATATGCATGCCATTCCCACCATGACCCTTGCAACTGGTATTTTTATTTTTTTGTTTCTGTCAAAATGACCAAATCTAAGTTTCTGTTAGTAAACTTTTTTAATACTTCTTCCAATTTTCCAGTTAAACTGTTCCAAAAAAATCTGGAACAGTTAAATGCTGTTCCAAATCTCAAAATCCATGTTCATAGCAAATTTCGTTCCTTAAATTTCTACCAGTTTCATTTTTCTTTTGAGGATATATAGCAATTAGTTTTTTATAAGAAAGGTGTGCCAGGCTTGCAGCCCATCTAACAGAATATGAAAGCAAAATGCACACACTTTTACAAGATTAGTCTACAAACCAAATCGTAGATCTTGATCCTACTAACTCAGAAAAAATTAAGTTTGCAATTTACTAAAGAAAATCACTTCCTGAGCAAAAGAAACAGGTAACAAATTCAAGCTTTTTAATGTAAAATCACATTGAATATATATGGAGCACCAAAAATTCAAACACAAGATACATCCCTACACCCAATTGGGGATGGCATAAAGAGTCCTACATACAAACTTTCTAAACATTTAGCTAAACTACTAGACAAAATCACAGGTAATTCTTCCTCCTTTGATAAAAATTCTGTTCACCTAAAATGTATATTTAAAGACTATATTTAAAAAAAGTTCAGACAATGATTAGTTTTTATATTGCTTCACTATTTGCCAATGTACCATTAATCGAAACCCTGGATTTGCTAAAGTCATATTTCTCCCAGACATAAATGAATTATTTAAATTTACATTACATGCAGGTTATTTAGCATGGAAAGGGAAGATATACAAACAATTAGATGAGACAGCAGTGGACTCCCATCCTCTTTCTTTCCCTTTCTACATAGAACACTTAGAAAACCAAGCTATGAATACAGCCATTCTCAAACCAGTGGTCTGGCTGCACCATGACGATGATGTGTAAATAGCCTTTTATAGGTTAAGCTTCTGTCTAGGTTCACTCCAAGGTATTTTGGGTGAGGCTTGTGTTCTACCATTTTTCAACAGAAAGAAAGGTTCAGGTGTTGATTTGCCTCTGCATTGTTCAGGTGAAATACTGTGGACACAGTTTTTGTTAGATTTGGCTTCAAGTACCACTGCTTGAAGTACTCTTCCAGGATGTTCAGGTCTGTGTTCAAGGTTGAATCCAGGTTGGCAAAGGAGGTAGATTGATGTAGAATTGTTAGGTCATCGGCCTACATATTCTTGCTTGAGCTGGTATGTGATAAGTCATACACGTAGATGTTAAAGAGTAAAGGGGCTAACACAGAGCCCTGTGGGAGACCGTTGTGAAGGAATCTGGGCCTACTCTTTTTTCCACCAATATGGACCCAGATCTTTCTGTTGGAGAGAATGAATTCAAAAAGCTGGAAAGTTTTTTTGCACCTTATAATATTTCCTAACTTTATGAGGAGGCTCCTGATCCAGACTGTGTCATAAGCTGATGTTAGGTCAATGAAAGTGGCTCCGGATTTAAGTTTATTTTGGAATCCTGTTTCAATTTGTGTTATCAGGGCCAGGACCTGGTCAAAGCAACTTTTTCCCGGCCTGAAGCCAGCTTGTTCAGTCGGGAGTGCCCTTTCAACGAGTGGTGAAATAGAGAACTAAAAGGAGGAAACGAGCATCCTGTTCAAGTGACAGCCATGTATTTTTGTCTCTAGCCAAAGTTAGTGGCCATAACTTCTGTCCAACACTACTCTTATCTCAATTATAGATGCATATATAATAGAGATAAGAGTAAGAGTGATGCATATAGATGGCTCTATTGCATCACTCCCACAGGAAAAAGTCAACCAGCTGGCTTTCAACTTCTCACCTCGGTTATCTCTAAAGTAAATAAAGAACCATTAACATTAACTCTTGTGCTACTTTGAACTCATCATCAAATTCCTGCCATGTACCCTCAAGGGGTGTACAGGATATATTACTACATGAAAAATTTACATCATTACTGACTTCCTATCTACAATTTTCCTCAAAATCAGTCTGTTACTTGTCAAGACTCCAACATTATCAGATCTTATATTTCTATCATCTAAGAAACTTTGTACCTTATCAATCCACCTATATCTTGGTCTTCCTCTGGGTCGTTTTCTTGCCAACCTGGCAGAGAACACTTGTTTTGTAAATCTTTCCTCGCCCATCTGTTTAAGTGACCATACCACCTGAGATTAGGTCTGCTAACGCATTCCTGGATGCTGACAACGCAAAGTTCTTTTCTAATATCCTCGTTTTTAATATGATATTGCAAATGATGCCATCTGTTCAAGCCCCTAATCTTTCTCAGGACTGTCATATCTGCGGTCTCTAGTCTTTGGTAAAGTGTTTTACTTCTGACCCAGCACTGAGATCCATAAGTTAAAAGTGGTTTGAACACTGTCTTGTATACAGCTAATTTTGTGTTCCGACTAATTTCTTTCTTATTCCATATGAATTTATTCAATTCACTTCCTATCATACCAGCTTTGTTGATTCTGTTGTCTATTTCCTTATTTAATTTACCATCTTCACTAAAAATCATGCCGAAGCAGCTGAAATGTTTTACTCCATTCACAACGAAGTTGAAATTTTCAACAATTCTGCTGATTTTCATTATCTTTCTTTTTATTGCTGACCTTCATACCATTTCTATTACAACAGTTACTCAATTTAGTCAGGGAATCTTGCAGACTTGTAGCAGATTTATTTAGAAATATAACATCATCTGCATAAAGCAAAGAGCTGACATCTCCAATTTTGATATCATGTTTATTACCACTTTCCTTCATAATGCGATCCATATAGATAATGAATAACAGTGGGGATAATGTACATCTTTGTCTCACACCAGATTTAACATTAAACCATCTTCCTGTACTTCAATTCTAACTGCTGACTTACAACTCAAATAAAGACTAAGTATTGCTTGATATAATGCCCCATTGACACCAAATAACTGTAACGTATTGAATAGCTTCTCTCTTGGCACCTTGTCATATGCCTTTTCCAGATCAACAAAACTTAAATACAGATCTATGTTATATTCCAATGATTTTTCAACTATAATAGATTTAGTTTAATCCTTTATCCCAGTGAGAGCAAACAAAGTTTGCGCCTGAAAATATCTTCAGGACTAAATATAGTGTTGTACTATCTTATCCAGTAAGTAGTGCAACACCAAGGCAACTCGTGGCAAAGGTGGAGCAAGCTACCAGGCACTTCTAACCCAGTATCTCCCATAATGCAAAACACATTTCCTATGTGGATATGTATACTGTTATGCATTAAAGGGATTGGCCATCTACCCAGACTAGTTTCGACCTTTATTGAGGTCTCTTCAGTGGGAGCCAGGCCCAGAGCTGGAGATACCAGGCAGAAGCAGTAGCAAGTCATCTGTGCCTATGGGAGTTGCCAAAAGGTTTATCACCCTTTTTTAAAAATTACTCTGGATTTAGAGAAAGATGTTGAAAATTTATTTATCACTAGGTTAGACTATAATAGATTTAGTTTAATCCTTTATCCCAGTGAGAGCAAACAAAGTTTGCGCCTGAAAATATCTTCAGGACTAAATATAGTGTTGTACTATCTTATCCAGTAAGTAGTGCAACACCAAGGCAACTCGTGGCAAAGGTGGAGCAAGCTACCAGGCACTTCTTAGTGGAGCAAGCTACCAGGCACTTGGTAGATGGCCAATCCCTTTAATACATAACAGTATACATATCCACATAGGAAATGTGTTTTGCATTATGGGAGATACTGGGTTAGAAGTGCCTGGTAGCTTGCTCCACCTTTGCCACGAGTTGCCTTGGTGTTGCACTACTTACTGGATAAGATAGTACAACACTATATTTAGTCCTGAAGATATTTTCAGGCGCAAACTTTGTTTGCTCTCACTGGGATAAAGGATTAAACTAAATCTATTATAGTCTAACCTAGTGATAAATAAATTTTCAAGATTTTTCAACTATTCGTCATAAAGTGACAATCTGTTCCTGACAGCCTGTATTTGGTCTGAATCCAGCTTGTTCTTCACCAAGCTTTTCTTCCACAATTCTTATCAACCGTTTCTCAAGTATACTTGCATAAATCTTACCAGGAACACTCAGCAGGGAAATACCTCTGCAATTCTCACATTCAGTTTTATTCCCCTCTTTTTTTCATTTGTCCCTCTGTCCAAGCCTTCTGAACTATGAAGTGCAGCCACTGTAAGACTTTTATACCACCACCCCTCAGCATTTCTGGTCGAATATCATCTACTCCTGCTGCCTTTCCACATTTCAAGCCTATGATAGCTTTTTCTACTTCAAATATGGATATGTATTCTGACTGTATGTCTGGTCAGTTTTTTTTACCACTGTGCTGCCATCACTGCTTGTTTCATTTAGCAATTTTTCAAAGTAATTACTCTATACTTCAAGGATATCTTTTTCTCCCATTTTCATGTCACCTTTATCATCTCTAAGTCCTTTTACAGCACTCTTTTCTCCATTTCATATCAAGAAGGTGGCAAAATATTCCAGAATATTTTGCCACCTTCTTGATATTTATTTTCTATGTTCTTGCAAAGTCCTCCCATGACTTTTGTAGCCAGTTTTGCACAGCGTTTAGTCTTCTTACATTTGTCTCTGTATTCTGTAAGAGCACAAGTGGACTTATTTGCCAGGAACTTTTGATATGCTTTCTTCTTTTCCTTCACAGCCTTTTTAACTTCCTGTGTCCACCATTGAGTTGTGATTTTTCTCTCCTTGCAGACAAGCTCACCACATGTCTCTCTTGCTGAATCAATTACAGTTTTCTTCAAGGCTTGCCTCTGAATCTCCAAGCTTTGGTTCCTGTTCTCAAACTCTTTCATCTTTTCTTCAATAATCTTTGTGTATTTTAGTCTACAATTCACATCTGAGAGCTGCTCAACTTTTATGTGCTTTAAAACTTTCTTACATGTTATTCTTTTCAATATGAAATTTAATTTTATCCTGCCCAAGACTAAATAGTGATCACTTCCAATTTCAAATCCTCTGGAGTCCTGCACCAGGGAGAAAACATCACTATCAACAATAACATAGTCAATGAGACTTTTCTTATTCCTAGCCTCTTCTCTCCATGTGAATTTGTGCACATTTTTATGATGGGACATGGTGTTAGTAATAACCAGTCCATGTCCTGAGCAGAAATCCAACAAGTATTTGCCGTTATTATTAGCTTTGCTCTTATTTCCAAATTTTAATAAAATATTTTTATGTCTGAGAATCATTTCCAACTCTGCTATTTCGATCCCCAACAAGGACCAACTTTTCCTTTTCCATTGTGTCAGTTGCTTTCTCTAAAGTCTCAAAAAATTCCTCCACTTCTACCTTAGTAGAACCTTCTGTGGGACCATAGGCACAAATAAGTCTCGTTGTCCAGTTCCCCATTCTCATATTTGCCCACATCACTCTGCTTGAGACTGCCTGCCATTCAAGAAGATTAGCCTCATATTTAGTGTTGAATACTATGGGTACTCCTTCTTTTCCTTGATTGTCATTGCCTGAATATAACATTTTGTATTCATTGCTCAGAAAGATCTCATCAGTTTTTGTCTTATTTGTTTCAGTCACCCCTATTATGTTGATCTGGTACTTATCTAATTCCTAAGCTAGCTGCATTTCTTTGCCATTCAGGCTTCTTATGTTGATAGTACCAATCTTTAACTCTGGTGATGTTGAGTTGGAGTGTGTTTTCAGATCTGTTCCAGTTGCTGACTTTTCGCTGTTTGCCCTGGCGAAAACAACAGGGCCTTGTTTAACCAGGCAAAGCCCCAGCTAGCATGAAATTTTGTCATGTTGTACCATCATTTTGTATTTTTGTTTAAGCCAATAAGAATACAATTTGGTTGGCTCAATCCCAAATTGCCAGCCCATTCTCATCATTCAGTATCCAGATAGATACCCAACAGGATGCACCACGAGAAGGTGAGGATTGGACATTAGGTCAGAAGTCCTGGTTGGTTCTCTGCATTCCATTAAAGGCTATGTGGAGGTCTCCTCTCAGTTATACAGCTTTGACCCTTAAGCACCCCTACTTTGAACTCTCAATTAATAAATCTAGTGAGCAGTTCTCCTGTTGATCAACAGGGGAACTGCTCATTTGTCACTCATATCTGAAGAAACAACATGAAAAATCTGGTGAATCTGAAGTGGCCGTGCTTGAAATCTTATTTCTGAGGCTTTTTTTTTTTTTTTTTTACCAGTTCTGGCACAAAACAAAGGGCTTTTAAACAAGCTCCTATCATTTGGCACATCCTCATCCTGACTTTTACAACTAGATTACTAGCTTTCTAACTGGACCTGCACTTTGATGATAGAAGTTCTTGAGCTAGTAAATATACAATTAATGCTAGGGTCACAAAGTTCTGTCCCTTTACCCACTCTCTTCCTTCTATATATCAACAATTTACTTCTGATAACCGCCAATCCCATATACAGTTTTTCTGATGACAGTACACTGTACTCCTTTCATTTGACAAAGCTTGAGATACACAACTCACCATAACTTTCAGACCTTCAGAACATTAACCTCTACTATCCTAAATTCCAATCTCTAAAACATTTATCTTCAAAAGAGTTTGAATAATCATATAAATTTCAAAGCTAGCAAAAACCCAACTCCACCTTATTTCCCATAAAAAAAGAATTTTTTCTTCCAATCTTACTTTTGACACCATTCAAATCTGTATTAGTGTGCAGTTGTCAAAAGCTAAAAATAAAATATATATATATATATATATATATATATATTACAAATATTGCCTCCTTTCCATCCAAAATATTACATTTCCTCCTTTTGCCTGAGACATTACTTTACCTCCAAAGAGCTTTTAATCGTATATAAATCACAAACTCATCTGACCACTGAATATTTCTTTCACATTCTGGGTGGTGCCCCTGAAGAGCTCCCTAATTTACTAGATTCTGTAGAGAAAAGAGCAGTCGGATTGATTAATGATCTCACTTTCATAATGTTGTGCAATTTCTGCCACTTACATATTCTACAAATATTTGTAGCCAATGTTCATCAGAAATGGCATCAATAATTCTCCTATCCTCTGCCAAATTCACTCAAACACATGCAGCAGCTAATTAACTTCACTTTCCATTCAAAACCCACAGAACAAATTTCTCCCCTCTAATTGACACTCCATGTGTTTTATCAAGGAATGCAATCCACAATTCTTCAACTTCCTTCTTACCTCTCTAGCATTAGTGAAGCACAGGTTGACCCACCTTTCATGGATATGCTCTCCATAAAAATCTGATTATTACTACCTACATTTCAATGCCTTAATTCTCCTTCTCTTGTACCTCATTAATCTTACTATTCATCTGTTTTACATCTACCTAATATCCATTAGAATACATTCGGATTTTGATGTTATGAAATATTCCTTCATGAATGCACAAGCAACAACATTAACTTCTTTTCAACCTAATTTACTACTGGTGGCCATAACACATGTGATTGATAACAAGTGAATGTGTATTTCAGTCAGTAATGGGCTGGTGATGCCTAACATCTAGCCTCTTCTATGACAACTCAACCTCCTGTAGCAGTGTCTGTTTTCATAAATGGAACTTGAGCACTTCAGGAAAGTACTGTCATCATATAAGTATACCTTCTCTAGTTGTAGGATATGCCAACTAAATCTAAAGTTAACAGATAACATTCATCTCCTTATAGCACAACTGAAATAACTATTCCCATGCTTAGTCTCTAGTTTCATCCTATGAAGGTTAATTTTGTACAATCCCTTTTCCTAAACAGTGAGATCATCATCCTTCGAGACTTCAACTCATAATTCAAACTCCCCTACCTCTTCTATAGTTTCAGAGATCAAAGTTGGGAGAAATGCCAAAATATTTGCTGTTGTGTAAATTTTTTGTATAAAATCATTCATCTACCCACCAAAATAGAGAACAAATATGGATTTTTTTTTCCAAGTCACTTCAGGCTTCCAATTAGCAGGATGGTGGTCTTCTATCACCTAAGATATTCACAGCCATTCTTGCCAGCAGTGGGATGAATCCCCTTGACCTACTGGTTGGAGAGCAAAAAGTGCTATCTACTCAGTCAACTGGTTTAACCAAGCGATCCCTCCAAATATACTGTAATTGTTGTTTCTCCTCTAGAAAATTCAGTCAGATCATAACCTTATAAGGTTACTTTAGTATGATGCAATATTCGTGACCCCTCATGGATTATATGGTTGGATTACTGTTTCTAATCTCCTGAGTGAAATACCTACTCTGATTGAAATAACTTCTTTGAATGAGGAAGGGAACTTAGTTTTCTTCAAAACTAAGTTCCCTACTGTTATCTAACCTTAGTCTTAAACTGGTGTTTGGGAACTTTGAGTTCAAAATAGTTCAAATTATGAAGCCCAACTATACACTACTGTCTACACTACAGTACACATTACCACCAAAAAATACTCAAATCAGACTTTGAAAGGACAAAATGCAAAACCTTCTGCTCAAACAGAAGTTGAATCCTCAGTTATTTTGCTAAGGCCATTGGGTACAATTTCTATCCTACTGTGCATGCAACTCTTTGACACAATCTTTCTGGAACCATGCTGACGAAGAAAATCACCTCTCACTAAACTACATACAACTCATTGCATGCCTCCGGTGCTTTTCTGAGAGACATCAGAAAAATCCTTATTAGTCAGAATAATTAGGATGCCAGTTTTTCTCCTAGTCAATTTGGCAGCCCCAACAAATGTGCTCAAGAATTACTATCCATCTATACTACTCTAGATATTATATACGTCTAACATCAACCAAACAGCATGGAAGCAAATTTATATCCAAGTCCATGCCTAAAAAAGGAGGTAAAAGTTAGCCATCGAATCACTATCCCATTGCCTCAATCTGATTTCCCATTCCAGCTGTTCTTTTAGATGATCTGACCCACATACAAAAGGCTGCAAGACCTATAGCATATCAGTGCCATGTGTGGACAAGAAGAAAGAAGGAATCCAGTTTGTTCGCTTTGTTTTTTTTTTAAGTGCTGAGGATTGTATTCTCTGGGGAAGGCTGTTAAATAGAACAAAAGTAGATGGAATGAAAGAAGAGAGACAGAAGTTGGTTCAGTAAGTTTCAAGTTGGAATGTAAACGGGTGTGTCAGTTAGCAATACCTCTGTTTTTATGATTCATAATACGATCTGTACAAATTCTGTTTTTATGATTTAGAAGGAAAGTGGAGGAAAGACAGTGGCCATTTCAGCAGATCATCATGTGTGGAAGTGTCTGTAGCATAGGCATAAGGAAGAAACTGAATTTCTATCAATTAACTGGATTGCCATCTTCTGGATAGTATCAAATAATCTTAGAGAAGATTCTGGTGCTCCACCACCACCAAGGCAAGCCACAAAATGACAGTTTGCTAAATAGATCCCTGTGATAACTTAATGAAATGCATTTGAGATGTTGAGTGCGACTACATGAGTTTCTCCAAACGTTTCCATGGCTTGAGTCCAAAGATGGGTGGTGAAGGCTAGAAGATTAGCTATGAATAGAGAGTGGTGAATCCATATTTCATTGGTCATTGATTACCTGGTGGGACTCGAAGTTGTGCAGAAGTTGGTTTTTGATGACCTTCTCCATGGTTTTAGAGAGAACAGAAGTGAGAGCAATTGGATGGTAATTTGTTGACTGACTTTTAACCTTTTTTTTTTTTTTTTTTTAGAATGGGCTGACGTGGGTCTGTTTTCATGCTGTAGGATAGATGCAAATTGAAAAAGAAAGATTGAAAATGTGATACAGGATAGGTGTTAGTCTGGAACACAAGTTTTTTTTAAATTTTTTGAACATAATAGGTGAGATATCAATCAGGCCCACATTTTCTTGTTTGTATAATGATTTCTTTCTGGAGGAAGAATACGGGTAACAAGGAGTGAGTGGTTCTTGTGAAGGTGGAGGGGCACTTTGCCCGGTCATCAGTGAAGCAATTCAAAGAGAAGATGGATACGAATAAGTTGGCCTTGTCTTCAGGTGAGATGGCTTTGGTACCACCTAAATACAAGAGTGGAAGAAACATCGGTGGACAAAATTTGCCTTGGCAAGGGACCAGCATGACTGCCATTTGAACAGCAGGTGAGTATACAGCATTCTGCTTCTTCAAAGTCTGATTTGGAGCTGATGGTTCTTTTACAGTTGCTGCAAGCTGCAATATAGGTGCAGTGAGCAATTAGAGTTTGGGTATTAAGTCACTTGTGGTATGCTGAGTTTGTTTCTTGTACTGAATTGTCGCACTTTTTCGAGAATCAAGGCATGGTTGGCAGCCAGGAATTTTGGGTGGAATGAGAGATGAAGGCCTTCATCCATGTGGAGATGGTTTCTGTTATTCGATCTGAGCAGGTATTTGGATATCGAGAGAATTGAAGCAGTAGTCAGACCATGGCAAGGAAGAGTAGAAGAAACAGAGGTCATATCCTTTGGTATTGTTGTAGTGTCTTGATATGAGCCTGAGAACTGTTGGGTAAAGATTGTTTAGTAGTAAAGGAGACTTATGAGGTTGTGGTCTGAGTTACCAAGCAGAAAACTGACATCCACAGTATATTTGGTGATGTAGTGAATGATAAATTCTACTGGAAGTATGAATTCTAGCTTGTATTTCTGTGCCAATTTTATTATCTCAATTATTCAATGTTCTAAGATAGTCGAAGTAGTATTTTTAAATTTGAGGCTATCAATGAAAAACTGCCGAGTTTCCTTTCAATTGTGGTTTCTACATACTTTTAAATATTCAATTTTATCTTGGTTGATTTGTAAATCCTAGTTTTTCCAGCAGGAAGTTTTGAATTTTCTGAAAGTTATTCTAATGTCTTCAGCATTTTCTCCAACTAGACATATATCATCTGCATATTATAATATTATTCTTCTGCTCGTGTTATCTTTTACGGTTTCTAGACTACATTTTTCTAAAGCTAAGTAACAAGAAGGGCAAAAGGGCATCTCCCCGCTTTAGTTCTATCTTAATAGCAAAAGGTTCAAGACCTAATTCCATTAATACAATGCTTTAGCTGTCAGCAGTGCAAATTTTGATTAAATGTATTGTTTTATGAGGTATTACCAATTCATCTAATTCATCCCAATACAACTCTTTACACAGTATAAATCCAAACTTCACCTACCTTTAGAATACTGTTTTCAAATTCCAGGTAGTATACAAAAAACACTAATGCTTGATGCTGTTCAGAAAAAGACAAATCTGCATAATATGATGACTACTATCTCTCTGATCACTTCTCATATATGCTCTGTTTTTGCACTATATTTTCAATGGGTATTTTTATGGGTTCTGCTCCACCAAACTGGTCACCATTCATTCTACTATTTTCCTCTGAACATGTGAAAAAGAGCAGCTACCAATCAGCATCCATATACATTTCAGTTTCAACTTCATCAAATCAATTTCTCATTTGCCTTTTTTGCCACATGTAATTCTGTTCTTTGGAAGAGCTGTCCACATAACATTTTCTCCCAAAGATTACAACTGTCAGCGGATTAAGAAACATGGAAAAAGAGGAAATCTCTAATCAGATTTCTTCTTTCTCAATAATTAAATGCTATCTTAGAGTGCTCTTTCTGGCAGAAGCATACAGTAAGTCACAAATGTGTGACTTACTGTATGCCTAAACAAGTGCATGCGATAGACGAAGATGCAAAAACTGATCTGCATCCCACACTGCAGAAAATAGGGCATGCATAATGTTCAGTGCTCTCTTACAGCTTTTTCTCAGTTAATGAATGTGTGCAATGAAATGAACCAGTGAAACTAGTAAGCAGTCTGTAGGCAGGCTTTAATAGGAAACTGTCAATCATAGTAATTTGAGAAGGTACAACATGGCCTTGCACTGCAGTCTCATTTTCCTTAGTTTCAATGTAGCTTGGGATCCAATACGACCACCAAACATCCAAATTAGTCATTTTTATTTGTAAAATAACTATTATACTGGATATGGACTGTTAACAAGAAAACTAATGGCCTGTAAAGGACTCAAAAACTCTGTCTAAATCATACTTTTTTTGGTTCTTGTTTACATGTTTAAGTGCAAGCTGTATGGACTGCAGCTACGACATCCCAATGGAATGTGATCAGGAAAAACAGCAGTAGCTCCACCTGTTGACTCAGATCTGGAACTGTCTGTATAGGCTGGTATTTTGAGTACCAGTCTAATGGAATACTCTGTTCAGTGGATGCTAAAATTATACTGGTAAACTGATAAAGGAGAAATATTACCTGAGTTGCAGAATGCACCAATAGCTATTCATATTCCTTGATTCCTACAGGACCCAACTACAAAAGAGTATTCTCTTTGCACAAGCATAGACCGTGATTGATAAATCACTGCTGTAAAGAGCAGAATATGTAGGATGAATGCTCTCTTCCACTTAACTTTTAGTTGTGCAACAGTGCAAGGAAAGTAGGTTTCTTGAAAATGTAAGGAACTTCTCTTCTGTTGCTACTTGAGATATTATTTTGTCCAACCTTAATTTTGGAAGTTATAAAAGTTTTGTTTGTGACAACAAGTGTACACAAGCCCCCCAACTCCACTTGCAAATCTGGACCATTTACCAAGTTATTATTATTATGTAACACCTCCAGGGAGTCCAAAGACTCATCGAGGGAGGGTACTTTACAACTCTCCATCTCTCCAGTAACCACAACTACCTTCATCATCTACACCAACGCCATCTACCATCGACCATCACCACTAGTATTTTCACAAAGAATCACAAACATCCATGCCCATGGCAGGATTCGAACCCGCAGCCTTTTGGCTCGAGAGCAGATACGCTAACCACTCAGTCAACCAGGCCGGCAAGTTCTCACAAAGTTAGATCAACTACTTGTTGCAGTGGCTTTCCAACAACTCTCATGTTACAGGAACAACAGAAACATGTAAAGACATCAAAATGTTATACTTTAAACAGAGCATATGTAGCTCAGTGGAAATGGTGCTTGCACTCCTCAGTGCTGAACCACCTGAAGATAGACTTAAGTTCAAGTCTAGTTGCTGGCTAGAGAAATTTTTTTCTAAGCATTTTAACTAAAATAAAGAGCCAAAAGGCTTCAGTTCAGCAATACAAAAATTATAAAAATCAAGTGGATATTAAATCCAGCATTATTTCAAAGCCAAATACAGAATCTATAAAAGTTTCATATGAAATTTGACCGGAGAGCTTACGGGAATACATTGCTGCAATTTACGAGTTGCCCTAGCTGGACCTTACAGGAGACATGATCGCTATGCCCAAGCATCCATATATTCACCTCCTATTGATCCATTTTGATAAAGTTTCACTGGCCTGACAGCTGTTTCAAACTGGTTGGTTTTTGGCAGAGACCAGGCAGAAACCTTAAGAGAGCAAAAACTCTCTTTCAGTACTAATGAACTTGAAATGTTGGAGAGGTGTGTTTTTTGTAAGCGAACTCTCGGTCGGTGCGTAAAAGTATTTACTAAAATAAAGAGCCAAAAGGCTGAATCAGTTCAGCAATGCAAAAAATTATAAAAATAAAGAGTTTTTGCTCTCTTAAGGATTTTTTTTTAAACTGATGGTCCTGCTATTATTTCTATGACCAGAGGATCCTGATTGAGCAGGATCATTTTAGGA
Source organism: Typopeltis vanoorti (assembly GCF_054136105.1). NCBI lineage: Eukaryota > Metazoa > Arthropoda > Arachnida > Uropygi > Thelyphonidae > Typopeltis > Typopeltis vanoorti. The sequence goes on along the minus strand of NC_143573.1, from coordinate 81,073,069 downwards.
ACTGTTTCAAGAATGAGGCTGTAATGGCTGATGCTATTAATATATTTCATATTATAGAGAAGCAACCAAGGATAAGACAGTTCTTATATGAGGTTATTCTGATCAGCTTGATTTTCTTTCTCTCTCTCTCTCTCTCTTTTTCTTCCATCAACCTCTGGATGTGTGGGAGCAAGTCAAGGTTCTCTCTTGTAGTTTACCTTTAGTTTTTAGCAGATCATGAATTATTATCAGGCTAATTAGCGATGCACCAGATCGTTGATCCATGGCAAGCATTATGGTCATGGCAATATTTCAACATTTAAAGCATCTAAGAGTGGGTGTAAAACTCACTGAGTAGTTGAGATGCATTTTTTTTCCTTCTTGGAGGTTATTCAAGTGTATCAAAAGTAAGTAAGTAATGCATTCATGAATAGGATCAGATCATAACTCAAATTGGCTACCATTTCAAATTCTGCATATCAAGAAGCTAAATTATTATATTTATTTTTAATGCCAAATCTCCCACCACCATAAAAAGTTGTGTCACTTATTAGTACAAGGAGTGAGCTAAGGATTATTTATTTATTTTTTACATTTTGCTGCCAGTTATGATCCAACACAAACTGTTCATTTGCCAACCAGAATACAGTCAATCCTCGAATTATGATCTATGCAGCTTACGACGGCCATCCTATTAATACGTTTACAGAATACCACTTTACTCCTGAGTCCATGGACTAAGGTGATATTGCTGTGTTGAAGGCATTTATTTAAGAAATACTTTTGCTCAAGTTACTGCTGCTACTATGAGAAAATCCTAAGATAATTTTGGAAAGAATATAATTTCTCATAATGTACAAAGAATATATATGCTGCAGGGAGTGAGGTAAAAGTAGTGTATGAATCATATTGAAGAAGATGCTGAAAATACATATTTATACATCTACAGGATTCAGAAAAGATAAAGCCTTGTAAAGACTGGTGATAAGGTAGCGTTGACACCTAAAAAAACGTTGGAGTTTGATGATTAAAAAAGCAGAGGAGTTAGTTGAAGCTCCATAGAAACACTCTCAAATGGAGACCTTATGGAGCACAGAAAGTCTCAGTAGAAGAAGAGACCTAGTCCCCAAAGAAAGTTTACAAAGAAAAATTTGATGAAGGCACCTATGTTAATGAAGCAATTCAGTCAAGTTTGAGGGAATGAACTCCAACACATGAAGAGACTTAGTGATAAAGTCAGAATGATGCATGCTACAAGAAATTCATGCAGAAAAGAAAAGCCAAACTGTGCAGACTAAGTTGGAAGTAATGTCTTATTTTTAAAGAAGCCAACTAATACTGTTACATTACTCCCTAAAGATGAGCTTAAACCTTCCATAAGTTATGCATATGGTAAACTATCATTAGAACACTTGGCTGCAATTCGTGAATCTGAAGAATTTGTTGTTGATGACCTAACTTCCCCTGTCTTATTCTATTAATAAAGAAGTAGCTGTGAAGAATTACTCTTGCTTCATATATTTCCTGCTGAATATTTTATTGGTAAATGCAGAGAAGCACTGTACACTCACCTTTCATTATTTATTGGTACAGTACTCTATGCAGTAATTTTATGTTATAATTTGTATATATTTCACTATAAACAAAGAATGAAATCAATTAAAAATATAACAAAAACAGAGACCTACATATTCAAGTGACTTAATTGGTAACATCCTCATGGTTCATATAGTGATTTCTGACTTCTTCAAAATTAGATTCTCACTCAAGCAACACTGCAGCCAAAAGTAGATGTAAGAAAATCATCAACAAATCCAAAACAGATTTTTGGGGGTCAAATGCTAACAGCTTGTATCCTCACTAAGGCTGCCGAGCTTAATTTCTACCCTTCTTTGTTTCCAACTCTCCTATCCTGGGAATACCAAACTTTACTTTTGGGTGATATCACCCAAAAGTAAAGCCGCCCTCTCGGTATCACTCTTCACCTTCAAACTCTTGTATAGACAACCTTTCTGCTATATGAACCACTTATAGCATCCTTCCTGTGATCTTCTATCAGATGGCAATCAGAAAAATATTAATTTTGATACTGATAAGTCTCCTGGTCATGATGGTATCCTTCCAGTTGTGCTAAAAACTTCCTTCAATTAACATTCATTCTGTATTGTCTACATAAGTGGTAATATTCATTTACCATTTACTCAACAGCATGGAAGCAGGCCTTCATCCAGTCTCTAACTAAAAAGGCAGGTAAAAGAGCCATCAACTACATCCCATTATTTTCTCCTCAGTGCAACTCAAAGTGATAAAGAAGGTCATCAGAAACAAGCTTCTTCACTACCTGGAATGCAATCAGTTAATTACTGATCACCAATATGGATTCTGTCATTCTTGTCCTACAGCAGACATCACTGGTAAATTTACCTAACTTTGGACATAGATCATGGAAAGATCTACTCTTGATATTTCCAAGGCATTTGATTGTATCTGAAAACTAAGAGACCTTCTCAACAAGCTACTATCCAATGATCACCCATGTTCTTTGTGACTAGACTGCTAGCTTCTTCCCTGTCATGGTGAATGGTTTTCATAAGAATTATTATTATTTTTTTTTCATCAATGTTGGTGTGCCCTAGGATCGTACTCTTCCTCCTATACATCAATTACCATCTTTCCCTAACTTAAAATCCTATCCATAGTTTTGCTAATGACAATGCTCACCATTTATTATCTTCAAACACTGATCTCCTCACCATTCTTATGTGGGAGTGAAGATAAAGTGAATTTCAATGCTATCAAAAAACAGTCCCATTTCCCAGAAGAAAATTTTACTTCACACACTCTTATTTTTAGTAATGTCCTAATCTACAGAGATTTTTTTTTTCTTCTTCTAAGGATGTCTTTCATATATATTTTTCATATATATATGAAAAATATATATGAAAGACCTATATATATATATAAATATCTTTCATATATATACATCAATAATGTATACATTATTTCAATAATGTATACATATTGATGTATACATCAATATGTATACATTATCTGGTATAAAGATATCCCATCCACAGTCTCTTCAGCCTCCAAAAACTTGGTATTCTTTTCTGTTTAAAAGACTACTTCTCTCCTGCTGGAATCCTAACATTTTATGAATTCAAAATCTGCCCAGCCTTACAATACTGTTCTCACATTTGGGATGATGCATCAAAAACTTATTAATTATATACAGAAGACAGCAATCTGCTTAATAAATTATCCCACTTTCACAGACTTCCTCCAATCACATTTTCATAGATGCCCTGTTTCTGCATTATGCTTTTATTACAAGTACTTTTATGGGTGCTAATCCACTGAACTAGCTACTGCCATTCCACTGCTTTTTTCTAATCGGGCAGCAATGTGAACAAGCCAGTGGTCAAACCATTCAACTTCAAACATATTAAACTAACATCTCATTCTACTTCCCTCTAAAACATTGGAAGAGGATGACATCCTGACAGGAATAGAGATGGAAGGATATGATGTGTTTTGTGAGGACAGAAGGGGTAAAAAGGGAGGTGGAGTGCTACTGATGATAGAGAAAGAGTTATGTCCATATAAAACATCCTTCCTCATATACACTTTATCCCAATTAATACAATCCCAAGAAACATGTTAATAGATTTTTTCTTTTTCCCAAAACACTTGCTCACATCTGTTATAGGTTTTATGACCTCAGATATGTGTGTGTGTGTGGAGTTGATATAAAAAAAATAATAAATTTCATCTCTATCTATTGGGTGTGCCTATTACCAATTGCTCTCAGTCTTTGAGATCTTAAAATATCATCTGCTGATCTGGAGTATCAAGGTGATTTAATTCTCATATAGTAAACTATGTTTTCTGAATAGCTTGGGAAATGGCAGAAAGAGCCCCTAGAATGATACTTTTCCACAATGCAAGAGTGTGCTAAAGATGCACCACTGTATGTCAAAAGAAAAGGATGGGATGACCAGGGATATGAGGAAACAGTTGGAACTGAAAAGGGTTTTAAAATGAAGATGCAGAAAGGGAAATGGCCCCAGTCGAGCATAGAGAGATCACATTGAGTGAGTGGTATCAGTGGAACTAGCTGTAGATCCAGAAATGAGCTGTTGTGTTTATATACAAATGCTAGAAGTATAAGAAACAAGGCAAATGAAATGGTTGCACTAATTGCGTCTGTTCACCCAAAGATTGTCGGAATAAGTGAGACTTGGTTGGAAGAGGATGACATCCTGACAGGAATAGAGATGGAAGGATATGACGTGTTTTGTGAGGACAGAAGAGGTAAAAAGGGAGTGCTATTGATGATAGAGAAAGAGTTATGTCCATATAAAGTAGAGATGCAAGAGGGAAATAGTGCCAGTTGTTTTGAGGCAGTATGGTCTGAGATAGAGGTGAATGGAATCAAATACTTGGTGGGATGTTGTTATAGACCAGGTAATGTGGATGGTGGTGATAGTGAAATGTATAGTCAAATTAGCCAAGAAAATAAGAAATGGGTGATCATTATGAGTGATTTTAATTATGGGAATATAGACTGGAATGACGAGATAGCAACTGGAAGTAAAGAAAATGAGTTTCTTGAGTTTTTGAGGGATAACTACCTCAGACAGTATGTAACAGAGGGCACACGGGAATTAAGGGTCTTGTATTTGGTCATCCCATCAGAGGATGTAATTATAAATGAGGTATCAAATCATCCAGCAATTGGTGAGAGTGACCATGAGGTGATTACCTGGGTGGTTGCCAGCAGTGAGAGGCCCTCTGTGAGAAAAGGGTATAGGTGGAACTACAAGGGGAGTGATTATGAAGAGCTCAGGAGACAGCTTGCAGGTGTAGCGTGGAATGAGGAGTTAGCTGGAAAAGATATCAATGTAGCTTGGGGGATTTTCAATAACTGTTTAGCAAATGCAATGTCTAAATGTATTCCAAGGGTGAGAAGGTTAAATAAGGTGGGTGTGAGATGGATGAATAAAGAGATTAAGCATATGATACTGAGAAAAAGGGCACTGTGGAGGCAGCATAAGAGAAGTGGAAATAACCAATTCCATGAGGTCTACAAAGACCAAGCAAAGAAGGTGACTTGGTTGGTGAGGCTAAATACCTCTCTTTAGCTACCAAAGAGAGGTATGAACAGCAGTTGGCTAATGAAGCCAAAAAGAATCCTAAGGAGTTCTTTCGATATGTAGCCAGCAAAAGAAAGAATAATTATGAAAGGATGACAATGATTGGAGAAAATGGTATAAAGACAGCTGATGCAGAATGTGTGGTGGAGATAATTAATGAGAAGTTCATAAAGATCTTTCAATCTTGTGAATGTGACTTCATGAAAGGATTGAAAGCAGTTGATGATGGGGAGGAGAGACTGACTGTAGGTGAGCAAGAGGTGTATGGGGAGTTGAGTAAACTAGATGTTAACAAGGCTGTGGGACTTGATAATATATCACCACGTATTCTGAAAGAATGTGCCAGGGAGTTGACACCTGCCTTGACATATTTTTTTAATATGAGTCTTCCACTCGGTCAAGTTCCTAAGGAGTGGAAGGAAGGCAAGATTGTGCCATTTCATAAAGGAGGTGCTCGAACTCAAGCATAAAACTATGAGCCTATCTGTGTGTCAGGTGTTGTGGTTAAGTTGTTGGAGAAGCTTGTGAGAACTAGGATCCAGAGTTGGGTTGATAACAATGGTATTATATTTGATGGACAGCATGGATTTGCTAAAGGGAGGTCATGTTTTAGTAATCTACTTACTTATTACAATAAAGTGACTGCTTCCTTGGACAGAGGAAAAGGATATACAGTAATATACCTGGATTTTGCAAAGGCTTTTGATGGCGTACCTCATGATCAGTTGACAGTCAAACTAGAGCAGATGGGGTTGGATATATAAGTTGGTGCATTGGATTGGAGACTGGCTATCTGATAGGTATCAACAAGTTACGCACCGGGGAGCGATATCCAGGAAAAAGAAAGTCACTAGTCGAGTGCCTCAGGGGTCTGTTTTAGGTCCATTGCTCTTTAACTTGTATATTAATGATATTGGCGAAGATTTGGATGGAGATATTCAGTTGTTTGCAGATGATGCAAAGTTGGGACGAACCATGAAGTGTAGTGAAGATGTTGTGGCCTTACAGCAAGAGTTGAATAGATTGAGTGATTGGGCACGGAAATTGGGATGCGAGTTCAATGTTGCAAAATGTAAGGTTTTAAAATTTGGAAAACAGAGATGGGATGCAGAATTTATGCTTGGTGAGAATATATTGTTGGAGGTAGAGGAAATAAGAGATCTGGGAGTGATGGTGGATAAGCATCTAAAATTTAGGGGACATATCGCCAAAATTGTGAAGACAACACAAAGGTTTCTGGGAATGATGCAGAGGATACTGACATGCAGAAGTATGGAGATTCTTGTTCCGTTGTATAAGGCTTTGATTAGGCCACACATGAACTATTGTGCCCAGATTTGGTCACCGGATTTTCAAAAGGATGAAGAAATGTTGGAAAGGGTCCAAAGGCGACTGACTAAGGTAGTTTCTGACCTCTGGAATGTTGAGTATGAGGAAAGATTGAGAAGATGTAATTTGCAGAGTCTGGTGGAGAGAAGGAAGATATGATAGAGACCTACAAGTTGGTAAGGGGTTGTTATAAGATCAATGGTGGAGAAGTTCTACAGAGAATAGTGGGAGATCAAGGGAGAACCAGAGGTCATCCCTGGAAACTGTATAAAGAGGGTGTGAGTAGGGGAGTGAGAGGCAGGTTTTTTTTTTCATGCAGAGTTGTGAATGATTGGAATGCCTTGCCGAGAATATGGTGTCTGCAAAGAGTTTGAATGTGTTTAAAACAAAGTATGATGAGCTGTGTGTGTGATAAAAGGACCTCTCAGATGAGTCTTTGACTCCATGAGGTCTTGGGGTGGTAATAATAATAATAATGTCAGATAAGTGAATTTTGTTATCACAATACTAGTGTTCTTGGTTGCATCATGAATCTCAAAAGCTATTAATTTATAATGCACACAGAAAAAACGAAAATTATAGATGCAAATAAAAATACATCTGAACTGTATTTTTTTTTGGCGTATGATATATAAATTCTTAAAATTAATACAGAATGCTTAAACATCAAATGAATATGCATGTACAGAGGAAACTGAAGTGTAACAAGCACATCCTTCCATTTTTTTTTGCATTTAGTGAAGAAGTAAAAGAGCAAAGCAAAGTTTGCACTATGAAATGGAAATTTCGCACACAATGTACAAATGACATTTCTAGCAACTTGCAGAATTTGCCACCTTAATTTATTTTTGCAAACTGAATGCCATTTAATTTTTGCAGCTGACAAAAGTTTATAAAAGAAGAATAAATATATTTCTTAACCAAATATGAGTGAGCAATAGTTTCCTTTGTGTGTGCATTTTGATGCAAGCATTCTAAATTATTTTAAGAAGATTATTATTTTACATTTCAAACAAAAGGTGCATCTTTCTTTTTTCAATCTTTTTTCCCATCAGTCATTTGCTGTATGCATTATTTACTCTTAATAGAACCATACTGAATGATACGAGATGAACATTTAAAAGATGTGAAAAAAGGAACAACATGCAACTTGTACTTATAAACAATTGCATTGTTCTTCATTTTTCTATTAAAAGTGCAGAAAAAAGAAGAGGTAACTATCAACATTATTTAACATGAAATATTTATCATCATCAAATTCCTGATATGTACCCTTGGGGGGGGGGGGTAGTTACAGGATAATTATGATAGTACTACATGAGAAAGTTATACTACTATCATTGACTTTTAACAAGTTTCCTCCAAATGAGTTTATTCTTATCTGTCAAGATTCCAACATCATCAGATCTTACATTGCTGTCTTTTAAGTCACTTTTTACTGTATCAATTCATCTACATAAATAATATTTAGTTATTGATAAATAAGTACTCTCTGGCCTTTTGTTTAACTGAAGGGGTTTGGGAAACTGCTTATAAGGAACTTCATCATAAATATATCTCATGTTAAATTTTGACAAGAAAAATGATGTGATGTGCAAGCTTCATGTTTTTTTTCTTTTGCAACTAGTTGCAATTTTCAGTTTCATAGAACTTCTATTAAGTTTTCCAATATTGAATTACACAGTACTTAATTCTGAAATAAAGAAGCAAATTTTATTTACTTGCTGAAATATGTATATGTATTCAAGAATGTACTTAAGAATGTCAGTAGTAGTAAACACTGCTACAGAAGCAGCTGTTTTCATATTGCTTCAGTGAATTATTACTGTTCTCCCAATCAATAGAAGCTTCTAATATGCTAAAAAACCCAACCCAATGCAATAAAAATCAAGGTTTAATTCTCTTCAAGTGTGGTCAGCTCTAATAAAAAATCTACCTCAATCTGAGCTCGGACTGTATGAACAAGAACACATGACATCTTCCAGTATTGTTCAACGTCAATAACGTTTTATATCTGCATTCTGTCATTTGAGTTTATGAATAGCGTGACGGTTATGATTTGTATTTATTCTCCTGTTTAAACTTTAAGTTACACTATTTACCCCCTAAAGATGTAAATCCTACGATTTACGAAACTTGTCGGGAACTATTATTTCAGTATTTTGTATAACTGAATAATAAAAAATGTGATGTAATCACTGAAATATATCTTCTGAACCATTTAGCCACAGAAGTCTACACCTTCAACAATGTTTATTATCTACAACATTGTGTTGTAGATCTTTAGACATAATATATCTAAAGATCTGTTTACTATAACTATAGAGACTGTATAAATATGTAAACTAAGAATTCATTCTGTGAAGAAATTTTTAACAAGGAAGGCAAAGTGATTCCTTTGCATAAAGGTGGCTCTAAAATTGCGGTAGTTAATTACAGACCAATGACCATCTCGGGAGTGGTGGTAAAAGTATTGGAAAAGTTAGTTAAAGACAAAATTCAAGAACGGGTGGATCAGGATATGATACTCTATAGGGGCCAACATGGTTTTGTTAAAGGTAGATCCTGGCTTAGCAATTTATTAGCTTTTTATAATAGAATGACATCTGAGTTGGACAAAGAAAATGGCTACACAGTGGTACTTCTGGATTTTGCTAAGGCTTTTGACAGGATACCCCATGGAATACTGTTGCGCAAATTGGAGCAGATGGAGATGGATACTAAACTGGTGATATGGATAGGAGGAATGGCTCAGAGAGAGATACCAGAAGGTGGTGTATGGAGGAGCAGAGTCCAGGATGAGGCAGGTGACCAGTGGCATGCCTCAGGGATCTGTGCTTGGGCCATTGTTGTTTAATTTGTACATAAATGATATAGGAAATGGCTTAAAGGGAGATATTCAGTTGTTTGCTGATGATGCAAAGTTTGGTAGCGCAATAAAAAATCAAGCTGATGTTTAGAGTTTGCAGGATGATTTAAATAAGCTGGTAAATTGGGCAAAAGGTAATGGATGTCAGTTCAATGTGGAAAAGTGTAAAGTTATGCATTTTGGGATTAAAAGATTACCAGCTGTGTACTACATTGATGGAACAGTACTCCAAGAGATTCATGAGACTAGGGACTTAGGGGTGTTGGTAGATAGGGAGATTAAGATCAGGGGACACATTGCTAAGGTGTCCAAGATTGCACATAGGATTACTTGGTTATTGAGGAACACACTAACATCCAGAGATAAGAGGTTATTATTCCCTTTTATAAAGAGTTGATACTTCCACATTTGGATTACTGTGCTCAGGTCTGGTCACCTGGATTACTTGAAGATGAGGAGATTGTGGAAAGGGATCAGACGAGAGTGACTAAGTTGGTGAGTGATGTAAAAAATGCTCCCTACATTGACAGATGGAGAGCTTGTGGATTGCAGAGGTTGGTTGATAGGTGGAGAAGAGGGGATACGATTGAAACATTTAAATTACTAAAAGGTTTTTATAAGATTGATGCAGGAGAAATGTTTCAGCTGTGTGATAGTGATGGAAGAACAAGAGGTCATCCCTGGAAATTAAGGAAAAGTGTGGTTAACAAGGGTGTGAGAAGGAAGTTCCCCCCCCCTGGAGGGAGGTGAATGAGTGGAATGCATTGCCTGACTCAGTTGTGAGTTCTTCACAACTGAGTCAGGCTTGAATTCTGTAAATGAATTCAAGAACAGATATGATAGATATTGTTTTGATAGTTTGGGTCTCCCATGATGAGTCTACTGACTCCATGGAGATACCTGTAATAATAATAATACAAGTTAAGATGTTGACCTGGTGAAAAAAAACTATTCAATAAGCACTGTCTGTTATCAATACAAAATACAAAAATAATGCAACATACTTCACACAGGACTAATCAAAAGATTCAGATATATAAAAATACGGTGCCTTACCCCTGGAATGCTACCACCAGGAACCGGTTTCATCATCGCATACATTCCTTCACCACCAGAACTTGTTGAATCTAAAACAGACAAAAGCCATATCACATTTGACAACTTTGTGCCCTGATCATGAATCATCATCATCAAAAGATATTTTTTTAATCAATCGATTTCAGCTTAACAGCAATAAGGTCCCAGGTGTAGATGAAATCCCAGCAGAGTTAATTAAGGCCACAGGGGATAGAGGGATAAGAGTGTTTCATAGATTTATTACACGGATATGGGAGATAAGATCATGGCCTAAATATAAGAAAGGTGACATGAAAGTGTGCAAGAACTACAGAACTATTAATTTAATATCTTATGCAAGCAAAATTTTATTGAAGATCATACTAAATAGGATTGAGGCCAAAGTTGAGCCAGAGATGTCCAAGGAACAAGCAGGTTTTAGGAAAGGTAAGGGCGGGCACCAGAGATCAGATCCTTTGTCTTAGATCATAGTAAAATAAAAAGAATTCCGACTCCATCTGGTAATGTGTTTCTTAGACTACTCTGAAGTTTTTGACTATGTTGAGTATGTGAAACTGTGGGAAGTAATGGAAAGAATTGGTTTTCCTCAACACACTACAGGTTGATAGGCATCATGTTGGAGGCTTAATGGATTTTTTACAACACTCAAAAAGAATTAAAATAGAATTTAATACTTCCTATATTTCGTCCTAGTCACTAGGACATCTACGGGGATTACAAAAACAATTAATGTAACATATACACAAATAGCAAACAATACTAAGCCCAACCACGTGGGTGACACTAAAGTCCTATCCAGGTAGAGCGCCCTCTAAGGGCAGTAGTAGGTGGCCTGGAATGTAAGGTGGGAACTCTGGTGATGAGTGTTTTCCAAATCTTCGGAAGCTTAATGCAACCATATTTATTGAGATTTGGTTGGTTTTTGAGAGCTGCTGCTGCTTCTAAGAAAAGTCTCTCTTTCTTGAATTTGCTGTAGTGGAGCATGGTGGTTTTCTTCCATGATACCCTGTGGGTGGTGTCCAAAACATGGTCTGCCAAGCCTGAATGGCCATAGTTGTGTTTGAAGATGTAAGACTTGTGTTCCTCTAGACGGATGGATGGACAGACAGGCAGATCAGCATCCATCCATCTAGAGGAACACAAGTCTTTGATAAGGAGGTTGAAAGATCATGCTACAGTGGTAATTTTAAGTTTTATTACAGTTATTTTTATTCAAAACAAGTGATAAAATTTGTTACAGTGACAACTGCACACAATTCATTAATAAAGAAAGAACACATGCAAAATGATTTTGCATTGCTTTTTTTCTCTCTAGGATTTTACTGATTTCACAAATTATTGAGGAAAACTATATACAGTTTGACAGTTCAGTTAACCAGTTGATGATACTGTCCGGAAGTAAATGCAAATTCCTGAGGCCTCCAGGAAAGGAGTGTATGGGCAGTCATCAGTGATATGATACAGTCTGCACGGCACCACACATTATTATGACACCTCCAGGGAGTCCAAAGACTGATTGAGGGAGGGTACCTATTCTACAACTCTCCATCTCCACCAATGCCATCTGCTGCACAACACCACTGGTATTTTCACGGACAATCACAACCATCCATGCCCACGGTGGGATTCGAACATGCAGCCTTTTTAGCTGGAGAGCGGATATGCTGACCACTTGGCCAACCAGGCTGGCAAATGCAAAAGGATGACTGTGAAATTCCCCATAGATGTAAAAGTGTGTGTAGAAGCCTTGTCCAGGTAGATTGAATCCTGGCAGTTTGGTAGTTGGATCTGTGATCAGGTACTTGTTTGTTCAATCCAGAGTCTTCTCCACCAATACTGGGGACTATCATCTGGTAATTCCACAAGCCATATGGAAGATCTGGAGGCAAGGCGGCATGTTAGAGGTGAAGAGATATCTTGATGAATAGGAAGATACATGTTATTTCTGATTTTCTTTATTTCTTTGATGATAGCTTCTTCTCTTCTGAAGCATGGAGGAGTGATGCATGAAAGAAGTGGTAACCCTGGGAGAGGAGTAGATTGTAAGGTACCAGAAGTGGTTCTCATTGTTATGTTAAGCTGTGTGTCCAAGAGTCACATGGTGACTTCAGCTCCAAATTGGCAAACAATACTCTGCAACAGGAAAGACTAGTGCAAGGTCTGCTGTTCTAAGAGTAAAGGCATTACAACCCCCAAGCTTGTCAGCTTGTTTATGATGGCAGATATTTTTATGATGGCTTGTTCCAGGCAGATATTTTTAATTTAGTCTTTTCCAAATGTTTCCAGTAAGTTAGACTATGGTCAAGTGTTGTAACACTAAGGTAACGAGATTTATGACTTATTTCGTGGATTAGACTTATTTCATGGATTAGAATCCTTATGCAGAAGTTTATTTTTAGTTTTCTTAGGGTTATTTAGGTGGAAAGAACAAACAATAGTTTTGCTGGTGTAGTGAACTCAGATCTTCGCTCAGTGTTTCCTCAAGGTCTTGGAAAGATACTGTTTGGTGGCAATAGCTATCATCAGCATCTTTTGAATTATTCTCTAACACGTTGAGACCAGCAAGTAAGCAAGAATACATGCGTTCTTTTGGTGAAAGTTAATGGTGTTGTGTTCTAAGATTATATTATTTGCATATAATATGCAACTAATTATTTTTTAATATTCTGCTCATGCTGCTGATTATTAGCAGCATGAGCAGCATATTAGCAAAACTGCTAAGTTATTCTGCTAACAGCTCAGCAGTACAAAAAACAATCCTCTTTTAAAAAAGAATCCCATAAACATTAATAATACTTGCAAAAAAAAAGTTTGTGCATCCACTTTTAGTAATAACAGTGCCCTAAAAGACAATATAAGTGATAAGCATTATCAATTATTGTCATCAAAGCCAGACCTATTGTTCCTATTGAACCTCAGCTAGCAACATTAATGGTTATCATCCATCCAAACGTCAAAGTCATATACCTTGAATGGTGAAAGGCATAGCCTGGACATTATTACCATCACAAGGGTGACATGTACCATCATTAGAACTAACATCCCTTATCAGAGAGTGCTAAACCTTAAATCTCCAATGTTTGATCAATTGAAGCTCAAAATTTTCCAAGGGTACAAATGATCAAAATTTATGTTAGAGTCCTCTTGCATTCATTTGCTGTCGCTATCATTTTAAAAATTATGATAATTACTTTGTCCTCTTTGATTACCTTTATCTAAAGCTTAATCTTCAGCAGTCCAAATTCCAAACAGTGAGGTCCTCTTCCATGAAGAGACTTCAACATTCAGAACTCAAACTGGCTTCCTTTCTATTCTGATCAACGTGTCAAAGATACAGAGGTACATGCTGTTAGCAATGACCTAACGTGGATAGAGTGGCAGATAGCTATTAATCTACCCTGCAAGAACACCAGATAATCATCAGCATCTAGCTAACATCCTTGCACTTCTCTTAATGAGCACTCCTACTAAATACACTATAGAATTCAACTCTTCTGAAGATGTTTATGTGGAGAGGAAAAATATCGCAGATGAGATGTTTTGCATGTGTAAGAAGTGCAGCATACTTATGGATTATAAGCAATCATTGAATGTAAGTGGTGGCAGGCAAAAGATTGTGGATGTAGCTATGGGAGTAAGAGTTGAGTGCTTGAGTCGTAACGGTAGTGTCGTGACGTGTTTTCTTGACGTTCGAATCCGCCATCTTGCTAAAAGTCACTTTCATAAAATAAAGGAAAACTAATTGCAAATTAATCACCGATCTAAGGGTAGAGAAATTTCTATTATACTGCGCCACTCTATCCTTAGATAAGTCTATATGAATTAGTAGGATCAATTCAAAATTAGTTAGTAGTCTTTTCATTCATTCTGGCCGAAGTATTTATTTTCTTTCTGGGATTCCTGCTAGATCCGAATTTTTGTGAACGGTGCAGTAAAAAGAAATTCAGGCAAACACAATATTTAAATTAACAAACAAAACATTTAATATATGGTTATATAACAAATACATAAATTCCACTTCTTAACATGACAACTCAGTCAAGTTAGTATATCAAGTCAAGTCATTCATATTAATCCAATCTTTCAAACTTTCTCAAACAAATTCACAGTTTCAGAATCACAAAGTTTCTTTACTCAAATTATTACAATAGAATTTCTTATTTATTCAGTTTCCATGTATCTCTCAGCTACACTCTACGATTAACTCATAACAGGCACTAACCACGGTAGATATCACTTCAATGTCTATATTTTCAACTCTCAGCCTCGATGATAAGCTACAGTTAATGTTAGAAACAGCGCAACGGAACTAATACTTAAATCTGCATACACTGAAATAAACTAATATGACTGTCCTTACCAGAAATAATCTTCAGTACTTCCAATATTTTGTGAGCACACTTTCAAATTGTATTTATCACACTTGCAAAACACTAAATAACTAAAACATTACTAATCGCGCTTCAAAAATCCAGATAACAACTATAAGGTACATTAATTATTCTTATTTATCATTCATCAACTAGTTTAACTCCGTACAATTCCCTTTCATGGTAGTACAGAAATAAGTCGTAATTGTAGACTGACTGGATTTATTCAGTATTCTTCTTTGAATGTCCAGTTCTCTAATTATCCGATTACGGCAATAATTTCTTTTTATTACTACGGCTGGTTTTGCTTTCAGCCAACTATAAGATTCACTTATATAAAAAAATATCTACTCAACTCCTATCCTTAGGAATCTTTTAATTACTTCTACTTCTTCAGTTTACTTCCTTGCTACCTTATAGTTCCAAAGTTCCGTTCCGACTCCCTACTTACTACTACGTATCTATTTTCTCTTCTCCTCTACAAACGCTCCCTTCACACGCGCTCGTTTATTTCCACGTGTCTCTATGACAACCGATAGACGTAAACATTCTCGCGAATGTTACATTAGGTTATATAACTACATTCAGTCATTACATAACGTTAACTTTCATGAAAAGAATAAATAGAATATTTGCATTCCAATAAATGCGTAGTTAAATTACAAATATAAGTTCTTACAATATTGACAAAATAATAAATAAAACAGCTTAATAATATTTAATACAGAATCTATTTACCATTAAAACATTTCTTTGATTAAGCAATTAAATATTTGACATAATTAAGGTAGTTATATGATATCAATTACAATTTATGTTATTTACATCAAATAATATTTACAAATATAGTTCTTGTGATGGAAAGTCATGTTGGATTCTGAATCAAACAACATTTATTCTATTTTCTACATAATTAGAATCCAACAGTAGAATAGTGGGCAAAAGGGGTGATGAGTTAGCAAACTTGATTGGTAAGACAGTGTGCATAGATGATGATGAGTTATCAGTGGTAAGTGGTATGAAAGCCGGTAGCAAGTTATCGGTGGTGAGCAGTAAGACTGAATGTGGAAGGTATGAAAATGCAATTTATGTAAATAGCACTGAAAAACTAATTCAAGATATGAAAGTGGAGTTAGCAAAGATGAGGCAAGATATTAAACATATAAGGAATGAACTGAGAAGAATTATGGATTTGTATGGGAATGCAAGGAAGAATGGGACAAAAGATTTGAAAGAAATACTGAATGACTTGAGAGTGGCAATGTACAGAAATTTGATGATAAGAGGTGTGGTGAATGAAAAAGTGCACAAGGTCTGTTTTCCAGAAGGTAGAATGAGCAGGGTGGTTGAAGCATTGGATAAGAGGAGTACATGAGCAAAAGAGTCGTTAGTGGTAGTTGGCACAAATGATTTGACTGATAACAAGCAGAATGTGAGGAGGATGCCATGAAGCTGTCAGGGACAGTGAAAGATTAGGTAAGGTAGTCAGCATGTTGCCCAAGTATAACAACGACAAGTTGAGAAGGTAAGAGAGAATTATGAATGTGTGGAATGATTAGTTTGAAGGGCAGATAGAGCTGTATAAAAGAGATGGACTACATTTGAATGGATCTGAGTCAGTTGGAAAAACTGCTGCTGCAAGAGAGAGAGAGAATGACTGAAGTGAATGTAAGACCTGGGGAAGCAAGATGTGTTTGTGGAGGAGCTGAAGAGTAAGGTAGGCATGTTTGTGAGTGGTGCAAGTGAAGAGAATGAGAGACAGGAAAACAATTGTAGTGATGGTTTCAGGAGTAGATTGTGTGTGTGCGCGCGCGCGTGTGTAAGAAAAGATTAAGAAAGTCAATGATGTGGGGTGACATTCAGGTCTGGGGAGGAGTGTAATATCACTAATTACAGATGAGAGAGTGTAGATGAGTCATGTCTGAGAAGTGGAGTTAGTGAAACTTGTTATAGAAACAAAAATGAGCTAGTGTGTGTGTGTTTACATATGTTAGAAGTATTCAAAACAAGGGGAATGAAAGTGTAGCACTGATATAGTTCACTCACCCAAAAAACTGTTAGTATAAGTGAGGCATAGTTGAATGAGGATGACATTCTGACAGGAATAGAGATGGAGGGATATGTAGTCTTTCACAAAGACAGACAAAGCAAAAAGGGAGGAGGAGTGTTATTAATGATGGCAGAGGACTTGTGCCCATCTAGGGTGAAGATGCAAGGAGCAAATACTGACAGTGGTTTGGAAGCAGTATGGTGTGAAGTGGAGGTGGACAGGATGAAATGCTTAGTAGGATGTTGCTATAGACCTGGTAATGGGAAAGGCAAAGAAAATGTTTAGACAAACTGGTCTGGCTAATAAGAAAAGTGTGATCATAACAGGTGATTTCAATTATGATAATATAAACTGGAATGGTAGGAGACAGGAACCAAAAAGAATCAATTTCTTGAGTTTTTAAAGAATAACTACCTTAAGCAGAACATAACAGAGGCCACACATGGATCAAGAATCTTGGATTTGATTATCTCATCAGAAGATGATATTATTACTATTGACACCTTCAGGGAGTCCAAGGGACTCATCGAGGGAGGGCACCAACTCTACAAATCTCTTTCTCCACCATTCACTCCACCAACTACAACAAACTGTAACTACCATCATCATCTACATCAACGCCATCTACCATGCACCACCACCGGTATTTTCACAGACAATCACAAACATTCATGCCCGTGTTGGGATTCGAACCTGCAGCCTTTTCTCCAGCCTGCGGCTGCAGAGTAGATATGTTAACTACTTGGCCAACCAGGCTGGCAATATTTTTGTAAATGAAGTGTGACATCATCTTCCAGTTGGTGAAAGTGACCATAAAGTAATCATTTGGGTGGTGGCCGGCCATATCAGGACTTTTGTGAGAAAGAGTTATATGTGGATTCATAAAGTGGATGATTATGGAAAACTCAGGGTATTTGGAAGGTCAGGAGATTAAATAAGGTAGGAGTAAAATGGATGACTGAAGAGGTGAAGCATGCAATCTGGAAGCAAAAGGCATCGTGGAGGCAGCACAAGATGAGTGGAGATAATTAGTTACATGAGGAATACAAAGGGCAAGCAAGAAGGTGACTCACTTCGTAAGAGTAGCAAAATTTGTGGTACGAGCACAAATGATGCTAAAAGAAATCCTAAGGATTTTTTTTTTGATATGTGGCCAGTAGAAGGAAGAATGAT
Organism: Typopeltis vanoorti; assembly: GCF_054136105.1. Taxonomy (NCBI): domain Eukaryota; kingdom Metazoa; phylum Arthropoda; class Arachnida; order Uropygi; family Thelyphonidae; genus Typopeltis; species Typopeltis vanoorti. Next base: position 81,055,066 of record NC_143573.1, on the reverse strand, counting down.
TATGGAAGGTTGATATCGGTCAGTGATAATGTGAGAATGATAAACACTGAGGAGGATATAGTAGAGGTGTTAAATGAGCAGTTCATTAAAGTATTCCATCCTTGTGATTGTAACATAATGCAAAACTTGAGAGCAGTAAGAATGGGGGAGGGGGGGGGGGGAACCACCGATGGTGAGTAAACAGGAGATATATGAAGAATTGAGTAAACATCATGTCAACAAGGCCATGGGTTCAACAAGGCAAAGATTCTTTGAGTGGGACATTAGTGAATAGGGAGGAGACATCAAAACTGACCATTATGTCAGTGTGTTTGAGTGTAAGGTTTTCTATGCTGGCTTTGAAGTGGGCTGAATTTTTTATGTATGAAGGTGTGTTGCCAGTATAGTGTGAGAGAGCTTTGGCCAAATGTTTAGCTAGTTTGTATGTGGGGGAATCAATGCCATCCACTATGGGACGTAATGGCACATTTTCCTTGTGAATTTTTGAGAGTCCATAAATACGGGGAGGGGGGGCTATGGAGTTATATGGCTTTAATTTGTTAGTGATTTCCACAGACCAAGAAGTGACCTTCTTAAGGAGCCTGTGGAGTTTTCTAATTTGTGAGTTGGTGGGATTGTATTGGATAGGGAGGTAAGTGGCCAGATCTAACAATAGAGATTTCAGCTTACCTGTGTAATCTTTTTGGTTAAGCAATACTGTGGCATTCCCTTTGTCAGCTTTGGTGATTTCAAAGAATCTTTAGAGCTAATCCAAGCTAAATTTCCTCCCGATATCTCAGCCCTATTTCAGTTCACAATGAACTCAGGCTATTTTGTTTGGCAAGGAAAATTCTACAAGCAAATAGAGGGGACAGCCATGGGTTCTCCACTCTCCCCACCCTTGGCCAACTTTTATATGGAGACGTTTGAAGAGAAAGCCTTAAACTCTGCCCCACAAAAACCAACCGTTTGGCTTCGCTATGTAGATCATGTATTCACTATTTGGCCACATGGCTCCGATGCACTCCTCTCCTTCGTAACCCACCTAAACAACCAACACCCCCAGAATCAAATTAACCCTGGAAGAAGAAAAAAACAACTGCATTTCTTTCTTAGACACACTAGTCACCTGCCAACCTGATGGAACCTTGGTTTTCCCAATATATAGAAAATCCACCCATACAGGCAGATACATTCACCAACCCCCCCCCCCCCCCCCCTCACAACAATATGGAGTCATTAAGACACCATACAACAGGGCTAAACTTATCTGCTCAAATGACAATGCCCTAACCACAGAACTAAACCACATTCTCAACACTTTCTCAGCCAATGGCTATCCCCCCCCCCCAAAAAAAATCCAAAAATTATTGAAACCAGTAAACCACAACTCCCCACCCCCCCTCACAACAAGGATTACTCTAAATCCATCACCATACCCTATATCCGAGGCACCTCGGAAAAAATCACAAAAATCCTAAAAAAACATAACTTCTTGTTACAGACCATATAAAAAATTGGCATCCCTGATCCACTCTACTAAAGACCAACCTTCCCCCCTAGACCTACCTGGTGTATACCAGGTCCCTTGCAGATGTAAGCTGTCCTACTTTGGCCAAACAGGCAGGACAGCAAATATCAGAATTTCAGAACACAAGGACTACATCTGTTTTCATCAATACAGCCAACAGCCACTCTGGTCTTGCTGACCATGCTCTGGATACCTGCCATAGAATACGGTGGAAGAAAGCCAGGATAATACACTGTAGCAAATACAGATATGAAAGGCTTTTCATGGAATCAGCTTCAGCCCTAAGAAACGATCCTAACCTCAACAAATTTGGCTGCATGAGACTTCCTCAAATTTGGGAAACCTACATCAGAAGACCTTCAGCCAAATCGCCCGCTAGAGGGTACCAACAGGACTTTAGGAGAAATAATTAGCTTCCTACTTGTTCCTCACTTGCTGTTTGTTGTGCCTACGTGCACGTGTCTTGTACTTAAGTTCTTGAAAATGGCAACGTGACGTTGCCGAAATATAGAAATATATTAAAATTGAATTTAATGTATATCCTAGTACGTTGTAATTTCCTTAAATTATATAGTGAAAATGCATAACCAACGTTTAAGCCTTTCCATGAGAATCATATGGATTACTGTGCACAGATTTGGTTGCCAAGAGATGTTGGAGAGGGTCCAGAGATGATTGACTAAATTGGTTTCTAGTCTCTGGAATGCAGAATATGGGGACAGATTGAGAAAAATGCAAATTAGAGCCTAATGGATAGAAAGAAGAGGGGAGACACGGTCGAGATATAAATTGGTAAGGGATAATTACCAGATTAGCACGGATGAGATTTTTCATAAAATATCTGGAGACAGGGGGAGAATGAGAGGCCATTTTTGAAAGCTGTATAAGTAGGGTGTGAGGAGTAGATTTTTTTGTATGGAGAGCGGTGGGTGATTGGAATGCATTTCCTGGGAGTGTGGTGAGTGCAAGGACAGTGAATGTATTTAAGTTGTGGTACAATGAGCTATGTGTGTGAGAGAGTGGGACTCCTCCCCCATGATGAGTCTCTTGACTTTATGGAGGCCTGTTGATGATAATGTTAATAATAATAATAAATAGAAGAACTTTTGAATAATAACAGAATCCTAAATATGCAGTCACATAGTTGTTAAGATAACACACTTTTGCAGGTGCATGTGTGTATTAAAAAATAAAAATAAGTAAATAACAATAATAAAAAAAATATATATTTAATATAATTGAGGATAGCAAATTTCCAAACTTCTGGAATAGAAAGTTAGTTATTATGATTTAGTTTTTAGATTGTGAGATAGTGGCCAGAAGAACAAAATCTACAGTTCGATGCTTCTACAGACCAGGGAATGTAAAGGATGATGGGGACAGTATACATTGGCAGGTGATTATGGGGGACTTCAACTATGGGAACATACATTGGAAAGAGGAGATGGCATATGGGAGGAAGGAAATGGAAATTATGCAGTTACTAAGGAATAATTACCTGAGACAGCAAGTGATGGAATGTACGATATGTATGAGAGTGCCATATCTAGTAATTGCATCAGAGAATTTGTCTGTAACCAAAGTGATCCTATGGTCTTGACCTGGGAAGTGGAATTTTTGAGGGGATGTGTGGAATTTCCAAGGGTGGAATGACAAGGTTGGTAAGCATGATAAGCTTAGGAGATTGCTTGGACCAGTGCCATGGCATGCAAAACTGCAAGGGATGGATGTTGATAGTGCATGGCAAGTGCTAAGGAAGTGTTTGAAGGAAGTAAGGAGAATCAGGAGAAATAAATCAAGTGGGAATTAAATAGATGAATACCATCATTAAGTTTGATCTACAAAAGAAGAAAAATTTATGGAGGGAATTCCAGGAGAAAGGTGACCAGCAGTCACCTGAACAATGCAAAGCACAGGCTAGAAAGGTAACTAGTGTGGTAAGAAAGGCAAAAGCAGATTATGAAAGAAAATTAGCATTGCAAGCCAAACCCAACAGTTTTATCAGTATGATGCTGCAAGTAAAAGGAGGAATGTTCATGGCAGCATTTTAATAAATGCCAATGGTAAGGAGGTAAGTGAATCATGCAAAACAGTAGAATCACTAAGTGAACACTTTTCCAAGTATATCATCCAGGTGGAGATATAGCAGTTACAGGAGAGGAAGAGGCTAATATGAAAACTGAGGTCAATGAAATGGAGGTGCATAGCATATTACAGAACCTTGATGTGAATACAACTATGGGATTAGATGATATACTGGCTCAAGTTTTATGAAAGGGTGCTAGGGAATTGGGAGTACCTTTGACCATGTTATTTAATTTAAGACTCGGCTCTGGGTTAATCCCAAGGGGGTGGGAAAGAGGGGAAAATAGTTCATTGCATAAAGGAGGCTTCAAGATGATGTAAATTATTGACTGATCAACATAACAGGAGTCGTAGTCAAGACTGAAGAAGTTGGTGAAGCGCAAACTAAAGTAACGGTTAGATAGAAATGAGATACTATATGGGGGAACAACATGGTTTTGTGAAAGGTAGGTCATGCCTCAGTAATTGATACTTTTATAATAGTGACAGCTGACATTTTATAATAGTGACAGCTGAGTTGGATAAAGGTAATGGGTTTACAGTGATACTGCTTGACTTTGCAAAAGCCTTTGACAGGATACTGTATGGAATTCATATCAATAAATTATTGCACATGGGGATGGATATAAAGTTGGTGAAGTTAATAAGAATGTAGTTGATGGAGAGATATCAGGAAGTAGTTTATTCAAGAGTAGAGTCCAGTAAGAAGCTTGTGACTAGTGGTGTGCCACCAGGCTCTGTTTTTTTGGCTGTTACTATTTAATTTGTTTGTCAACAATAAAGCAAAGGATCTGAGAGAAACTATTTGGTTATTTGCCAATGATGCAAAATTGGATAACACAATAGTTAATACAGATGATGTTAAAATTTTGCAGGACGATTTGGATAGATTGGCAGTCTGGGCAAAGGAGAATGAATGTCAGTTTAATGTGGCAAAATGTAAGGTTATGCATTTTGGGGTGAACAGATTACCAGCTGTATACCACACTGATGGAACGGTTCTCCAGGAAATTGATGAAGCCAGGGATTTGTGGATTTTAGTGGATAAGGAATTAAAGTTTATATGGCATATTGCAAAAGTGGCTAAAACAGATCATCAGATTACTTAGTTACTAAAGAATACTCTGATGAGCAGAAAAAAAGTGGGTTATTATGCCTCTTTAAAGAGCTTTGGTAAGATCTTGATTATTGTGTATAGATCTGGTCATCTGGGTTTCTTGGTGATGAGGAAGAAGTGGAGAGAATCCAGAGAGTTACGTGATCAAGATGGTAGCAGATCTAAGGAACCTTACAAGAACAGCTGAATATTTGTGGGTTATAAAAACTGGTTGACAGGCAGAAAAGGAGTGATATGATTGAGACATACAAATTACTGAAGGGTTTTCACAAGATTAATAAAGAGGAAATTTTTCAGAACAGGACTAGTGGCAGAAGAACTTGGGACCATTTTGGAAACTAAGACACAGTGTAGTTACCAGGAGAGTCAGGACTAGATTTTTTTGCTTGGAGAATGGTAAATGAGTGGAATAGGCTGCTAGTCTGTTGTGGGTACCATTGCTTTGAATGTTGGATAGTGCTTGGCAAGATGTTTAGGACCTCCTTCAGTGATTCCAAGGATAGAGTAGCCCATAATAATAAAAATTATAATTTAAATTAAATGATGAAATAAGATTTCAGCACTTTCTCTGAAGAAACATACTAATTTAAAAGAGATCTGGCTATCACAATCAGACCTACTAACTGGTATTGAGCGTCAAGGATACAGTATTTTTAGGAAGGACAAAGAGGATAGGAAAGGAAAGGGTGTGCTGCTAATGATATCAGATAACTTGAATCATGTTAGAGCTGAGACCTATGATCGTAGTACTATTACTAACAATATTTCATGTGGCAGTGAGTTTGAAGCCATCTGGTGTGAGGTAAATCTAACAAGATCAATTACATAGTTGGGTGTTGTTACAAACCCGGTGGATCGGCTGCTAGTGATGAAGAAATGCATCACCAAATAGAAAAGATAAGCTCGAAAAGAGTAATCATAATGGGAGACATTAATTATCCAAATATTGACTGGATAGCAGTAGAATCTCATGAGAAGAATGAAAATACATTTATTGAGCTGTTGCAGGACAACTTCCTCAAGCAGCATGTAACAGAAGGAACCCAAGGTCATAGTGTGTTAGATCTGATTATAGTGTCAGAGGCCGTTTCAGTTAAAGATGGAACTATTCTGCCTCTGGTTGGTGACAGTGATCATGCAGCACTCACTTGGGAAATGACTAAGTTTATGAATGTTCCATTCAAAAAAGGTTACATACTGAACTACAAAGCATAAAATCATGACCAACTGAGAAGAATACTGAGTTCAGTGGAATGGGATTGGTTGCAGGATGGAAAGAATATTGACAGTGCATGGGAAGCAGTTAAAGAATACTTAAATAATGCGATATCGAAATGTGTCCTGAGAGTTCGAAGAATAAACAGAATAGGAGTCAAATGGTTGAGTAATCTTATTAAGCAAGAGATTCATAAATAAAGGACAATGTGGAAGGAATACCGTTTGCTTAAGGATGACGTCCATTATGCAAAAAAGGAGTGAATCCACAAGAATTCTATAAATAAGCTGCAAGCAAAAGAAAGAATGAATATGAAAGAATCACTCTTATAAATTCAGATGGCGTGATGGATACAGATGCAGAAGAGGTTGTTCAGTTAATGAGTGCCCAATTTGCTAAAAGCTATCAACCTGGTGAACGCAACATTGAGCTCACTGTTACCTCTTCACTAAATGAAGAAATGCAGGTGTGTGAGGCCGAGGTTTTAGAGCTGTTGCACAAATTGAATAAGAATTCAGCAATAGGGATTGATGGAATATCAGTACGGGTGCTAAAAGAGTGTTCATCTGAACTGGCCATTCCTTTGACCAAGATGTTTAATATGAGTCTCAGAACAGGGAAGATTCTGCAGGAATGTATGGTAATTCCATTGCACAAGGGTGGTGCAAAGACCGATGTATTCAACTAATGACCAGTTAGTATCTCAGGAATGGTGGTGGTGAATATTTTGAAAAAATTGGTTAGAGCTTGCATTCAGAAATGAGTTAACAGTGAATCTCTACTTTGCAATGAGCAACATGAGTTTACTAAGGGAAGGTCATGTTTCAGCAACTTGCTCACATTAAATAACAATGTTACCATTGAACTAGACAAGGGGAATGGATACACCATGATATGGATTTTACTAAGGCTTTTGACAGAATACAGCATGGTAGACTGTTGCATAAATTGGAGAAAATGGGTTTGGGTTATACAATATTAGCATTGATGAGAGAATGGCTGCCTGACATCATCATCAAATTCCTGCCATGTACCCTCAAGGGGTGTACTGGATACGATAGTACTACATGAAAAAAATTACATTATTACTAACTTCCTATCTACAATTTTCCTCCAAATCAGTCTGTTACTTGTCAGGACTCCAACATTATCAGATCTTACATTTCTATCATCTAAGGCACTTTGTACTGTATCAATCCACCTATATCTTGGTCTTCCTCTGGGTCATTTTGCTGCCAACCTAGCAGAGAACACTTGTTTTGCTAATCTTTCTTCGCCCATTCTGTTTAAGTGACCACACCATCTGAGATTAGCTCTGCTAACGCATTCCTAGATGCTGACAATGTCAAGTTCTTTCATAATATCCTTGTTTTTAATATGATATTGCCATTGATGCCATCTGTCCATGCCTCTAATCTTTCTCAGGCCTCTCATATATGCAGTCTCTAGTCTTTGGTCAAGTGTTTTACTTCTGACCCAGCTCTCAGATGCATAAGTTAAAACTGGTTTGAACACTATCTTGTATACAGCTAATTTAGTATTCTGACTAATTTCTCTCTTATTCCATATGAATTTATTCATTTGACTTCTCACCATAACAGCTTTGCTGATTCTGTTGTCTATTTCTATATTTAATTTACCATCTTAACTAAAAATCGTGCCTACATAGCTGAAATGTTTTACTTGTTCCACAGGTTCTCCATTCACAACACAGTTGACATTTTCAATGATTCTGCCTATTTTCATTGTCTTTTTATTGCTGACCTTCATACCATATCATACAAGAGTTATTCAATTTAGTCAGAGAATCTTGCAGACTTGTAGCAGATTTATTTAGAAGTATAACATCATCCGCATAAAGCAAAGAGCTGATATTAACAACTCCAATTTTGATATCATGTTTAATACCACTTTCCTTCATAATGTGATCCATATAGATAATGAATAACAGAGGGGATAATGTACATCCCTGTCTCACACCAGGTTTAACATTAAACCATCTTCCTATACTTCCTTCAATTCTAACTGCTGACTTACGACTCAAATAAAGACTAAGTACTTGATATAATGCCCCATTGACACCATATAACTGTAGCGTATTGAATAGCTTCTCTCTTGGCACCTTCTCATATGCCTTTTAAATCGACAAAACTTAAATACAGATCTTTGTTATATTCCTATGATTTCTCCACTATCTGTCATAAAGTGAAGATCTGATCCTGACAGCTTCTATTTGACCTGAATCCAGCTTGTTCTTCACCAAGCTTTTCTTCCACAATTCTTCTCAACCGTTTCTCAAGTATACTTGCATATATCTTATCAGGAACACTCAACAGGGATATACCTCTGTAATTCTCACATTCAGTTTTATTTCCCTTTTTATATATAGACAGAAGCCTATAATATAAAAGATAACATTCAAGGACCAGCAATCATAAAATGCGAAATAGAGTATGCTATACAAACAAGTAAAACAGGAAAAGCCAGTGGACCAGATGGTGTGCAAACAGAATTTTTAAAATTAATCGAACCAGATAACATCAAACTTCTTGAAAAACTATTTAATAAAATATATGAAAGTGATGAATTTCCATCAGATTGGCTCAAATCTACATTTATCACTATCCCAAAGAAACCCAAAGCGAATTCCTGTGGTGACTTCAGACTTATTAGTCTAATGAGCCAAACATTAAAAATATTTTTGAAAGTAATTCAGAATCGCATTTATAGAAAAAGTGAAGAAACTCTAAGTGAAACACAATTCGGCTTTCGGAATGGTTTTGGTACTAGAGAGGCCCTTTTCTGTACCCAAATATTGATACAAAAATGCATAGAAAAACAGAAATCTGTCTTTATGTGTTTCATAGATTTTGAAAAAGCATTCGACAAAGTCAGACACACCAACTTAATAGAAATCCTTCAACAAATAAGGCTAGACGAACAAGACATAAGACTAATAACAAATCTGTATTGGAATCAGTCAGCTACCGTTCAATTAGACAACATTACCACCAGTGATATTAACATCAAAAGAGGAGTGAGACAAGGATGTGTGCTCTCACCACTCCTGTTCAACATATATGCAGAGGTAATCTTTAAAAAAGCATTGGAAGAATGTCCAGAGGGAATCACAATAAATGGAAAGATTGTTAACAACCTACGATATGCAGATGACACTGTGCTAATTGCAGATAACATTATGGATCTCCAAAAACTCGTTGACAGAGTATACATAGAAAGCCAAAGAATGGGGATAAATATAAACATCAACAAGACAAAATACATGATCATCAGCAAACATCCAGCCTCATCAATGAAACTGACACTCAATGGGAAAAATATTGATCTAGTGTCAAGATATAAATATCTTGGTTGCTGGCTTAATGAATGGTGGGATCCAGAAATAGATATAAAGACAAGGATTGAAGTTGCACGGCAGTCCTTCATGAAAATGAGAACACTATTCTGCAATAAAGACCTAAACACGGAAGTCAGATGCCGAATGCTGAAATGCTACGTGTGGTCTATTCTGCTCTATGGAGTTGAAACATGGACATTGAAGGCGACAACCATCAAGAAAATCGAAGCCTTTGAGATGTGGCTATACAGAAGAATGCAAAAGATATCATGGACAGAAAAAATTACCAATGAAGATGTCTTAAAATCCATTGGCAAAGCTAAACATCTTGTACAAATAATCAAGAAACGAAAAACATCATATCTTGGACACATCATGAGAAACAGCAAATACCAACTTCTACAAACTATTTTGGTAGGAAGAATTGATGGCAAAGGAACTAGAGGAAGAAAAAGAATATCATGGTTTGACAACATCAAGACGTGGACAGGAAAGAGCAGTGCACAACTGTTCAGATTAGCACAAGAGCGCAGTTTGTTCGCCAAGATGGTCGCTGACCTTCGATAGAAGATAGCACAATAAGAAGAAGATATATAGGTACTATGAGAGCTCTACTCCAATCATTGGGAATTCGTCCTTCTTTCCAGGCTTTCTGAACTATGCAGTGCAGCCACTGGAAGACTCTTATTCCACCATACTTCAGCATTTCTGGTCGAATATCATCTACTCCTGCTGCCTTTCCACATTTCAAACCTTTGATGGCTTTATCTACTTCAAGTATGGATATGTATTCCTTACTGCATGCCTGGTCAGTGCTTTTTACCACTGTGCTGTCATCACTGCTTGTTTCATTTAGCAGTTTTTCAAAGTAATTACTCCATACGTCAAGGATATCTTTTTCTCCCGTTTTCATGTCACCTTTATCATCTCTAACTCCTTTTACAGCACTCTTTCCTCCATTCCTAAGCTTCTTCAACAACAACCTCCAGAATATTTTGCCACCTTCTTGATATTTATATTCTATATTCTTGCCAAAGTCCTCCCGTGACTTTTGTTTAGCTAGTTTTACACAGTGTTTAGCATTCTTGCTTTTGATATGCTTTTTTCTTTTCCTTCACTGCCTCTTTAACTTCCTGTGTCCACCATGGAGTTCTAATTTTTCTACCCTTGCAGATAACTTCACACATGCCTCTCTAGCTGAATCAATCAGGGATTTTTTCAAGGCTTGCCACTGAATCTCCAAGGTTTGATTCCTTTTCTGAAACTCTTTCATTTTTTCTTCAATAATCTTTGTATATTTTAGTCTACAGTTCACATCTGAGAGCTGCTCAAATTTTATGCGCTTTAAAACTTTCTTACATGTTATTCTTTTCAATATGAAATTCAATTTTATCCTGCTCAAGACTAAATAGTGATCACTTCCAATTTCAAATCCTCTGTACACTCTGGTGTCCTGCACCAGGGAGAAAACATCAATAATAACATCAATAAAAACATCAATAATATCATAGTCAATGAGACTTTACTTATTCCTTGCCTCTTCTTTCTCCATGTGAATTTGTGCACATTTTTATGGTGTAACATGGTGTTAGTAATAACCAGTCCATGTCCTGAGCAGAAATCCAACAGATATTTGCCATTATTATTAGCTTTGCTCTTTTTTCCAAATTTTCCCAAAATATTTTTGTATGTCTCACAATCATTTCCTACTCTGCTATTTAGATTCCCAACAAGGACCAACTTTTCCTTTTTCATTGTGTCAGTTGCTTTTTCTAAAGCCTCAAAAAATTCCTCCACTTCTACCTTAGTAGAACCTTCTGTGGGACCATAGGCACAAATAAGTCTCGTTGTCCAGTTCCCCATTCTCATATTTGCCCACATTGCTCTACTTGAGACTGACTGCCATTCAAGAAGATTAGCTTCATATTTTGTGTTGAATACTATGGCAACTCTTTCTTTTCTTCGATTGTCATTGCCTGAACATAACATTTTGTATTTATTGCTCAGAAAGATCTCACCAGTTTTTGTCTTTTTTGTTTTCTTCACCCTTATTATGTGGATCTGGTACTTATCTAATTCCTCAGCTAGCTCCATTTCTTTGCCATTCAGGCTTCTTATGTTGGTACCAATCTTTAACTCTGGTGATGTTGAGTTTGGGTGTGTTTTCAGATTTGTTCCAGTAGCTGACTTTTCGCTGTTTGCCCTGGTTCCCTGGCGAAAACAATGGGGGGGGGGGGGCTTGTTTAACCGGGCGACTCCCCAGCCGGCATGAAATTTTGTCATGTTGTACCATCATTTTTTATTTTGGTTTAACAATAAGAATACAATTTGGTCGGCTAAATCCCAAATTGCCAGCCCATCCTCGTTCGTTCAATATGCAAGTAGATATCCAACAGGGTGCACCACGAGAAGGTGAGGATTGGACATTACGTCAGGAGCCCTGGTCAGTTCTCTGCATTCCTTTAAAGGCTATGTGGAGGTTCTTCAATATCTTGAGAACCTCCAATTCATCTATCTCTGTGCCCACATATGTCTCTGTAACATATCACAACATTAACCTCACTTGGATGATATGCCCTTGCAAAGTGGTCACTCAGTAACTCAACTATTTTATTTGCTTTTGTCACCTCATCACAGTAAGCACTCATTAAGTTTATTCTTCCATAGTCATTCTTCTTCGTACATGTCACATAATAAAAGAACCCTTTGGGATTTCCTTTTGCCTGCTCTGCTAGATTCTTCTCGTAATCTGATTTTGCCTTCCTTATCATGTTGGTCCCCTATTCTTGTCTGACCCTTGTACTGTTTATGAGCTTGCTGGTCACCTTTCTCCACAACATTTTCTTTTTCTGCAGCTCATGCTTAATGATACTACTCGTCCATCTCACTCCTACACAATTAACCCTCCTGACCTTGGGTTTAAGTGGTGTACAACATAGATCAGTGCTTGGTCCACTGTTATTCAATCTATACATTCATGATATCGGGAAGGATTTGACAAGCAACATACAGTTATTTGCTGATGATGCAAAGATAGGTAGGGTAATCAGGAATGCGCTGATATGTAGTACTTGCAGAATGATTTGAATAGGCTAGAATTGTGGGCATGGGAAAATGAGTGTCAGTTCAATGTGAGTAAATGTAAAGTCATTTACTTTGGCATGTTTAGATATCCGATGTCATATTATATTGGTGGGATTAGGCTAGAAGAAAGTGATGAGGCTAGGGATCTTGGATTGTTAATAGACAGGAAGTTGAAGTTTAGCAGCCACGTGGCAAAGTTTGCAAAGACACTCCAAAGGTAATTGCAATGCTGAAACGAACATTCACATGTAAAGATAAGAATGTTCTTTTTCCTCATCAGGACGACATCAGCTAACACTGAGCCCAGTGGAGCCTAGAGTGGATAATGCTGGGTATAGAAACAACGTCATTTATATGCTTTATACTAATGCCAGAAGTATCCGGAATAATGGAGAAGAATTGGTGGTGCAGATAGTATCAGCCTGGGCAAAAATATCTCAAACTGCCAGATTGGTGCAATATCAGGATACTTCTCTGTATATGCTAAAAACCTGATGAAGATGGAGCAAAGTGACTTCTTTAAATTGAAAAGTGAGAGCCAGCATTGTGGAGTATGAACTAAACAAGGAAATAGCTATGACGTTCTATGCTGGAAATAGTTATGCAAAGTAATAACACTTTGCATTACTATAATTTCAATGATATGCAATTATTTTTATTTTATGTGAATCTCACTATGAAAGGTTTTAAACATACAGTGCATGAGTATTAATGCCATGGATAGGATAAGAGTAAAAAAAAATTTGGAAATCCTACCTCCAGAGACTGACACAAAAGTTTCTCAAATTAATTCAAGTCTCCAATACGCAGGGATTAAATCTTCAACCTAAACACATTCACAAAAGGACAAAGGCAAATAGCAGTTTGATCTGTTGAACTGAACTTTCCATAGTATGAAAAAGAGCTATAATATAATGGTGAGGATAGTTATTTTTAATAAATAACTAAGGAAAACTGCTTTGTTTGAATTGGGATATTGCTATCCAGCTAAGGCCATCTGCTATGGATTACTGGACTACTGAACTTTCTGATGGTGTATGGAATCCAATAATTAAAATATTTTACAAACAGGACATTAATTTGTTCCATCATTGAGTGGTGGTGTAAATAGGGCAGCGAGAAATATGAGATTCTTGCTTGAAGTAGTACGAAAGAAGACACAAAGAGGAAAGATAGTGTGTGTTGCCTGGGTATGATAATGACGAGCTGAGCAGAAGAGCAATAATATTGAATGACATAATAGCTAGAATGTGTGACAAGAGAGGTCTGGAATATGTGGAAGCTTGGGGTGTGTTTGAGGACAGAGAGGAATTGTATGTGAGAGACCGTTTACGTTTGAATGAGGAAGGACGTAGGCATCTGGAGAGATTGCTGTTCTGAACAAGTCAGTGTGTCCCAGGGAGGATGGTAGCAGGGATGGCCTCTTGTGGGAATGGGTACTTGGGAGAAGGGGGACGAGATCAGCTAACACTGAGCCCAGTGGAGCCTAGAGTGGATAATGCTGGTATAGAAACAACGGCATTTATATGCTTTATACTAATGCCAGAAGTATCCGGAATAAGGAAGAAGAATTGGTGGTGGAGATAGCATCAGCCTGGGCAAAAATTATTGGGATCACTGAGACGTGGCTGACAGAAGAGGATATAATAACAGGAATAGAAGTCGCTGGGTACAGCATTTTTCGGAAGGACAGGAAGGGAAAGCATGGTGGTGGAGGGAGTACTGCTTATGATAAGTGACGACCTATGTCCTCAAAGAGTGAAGACTTTGGAAGGCAGTGGCACTAATGATTTTGAAAGCATATGGTGTGAGGTAGAGGTGGGCAAGACAGGATATTTACAGGGGTGTTGCTACAGACCCATGAGCACAGAGGGTAGGGACCAGGAAATATTTAGACAGCTGAGTTTGCCAAGTGCAAGAAGAATGATTGTTATGGGAGATTTTAACTACAGTAATATAAATTGGGGAGAGGAAGATGCATATAGCAATAAGTGAATTGAATTTCTAGAATTCTTGAGGGACAAATGTCTTAGGCAACAAAATAGAGGGAACAAGAGATTCAAGAGTTGTTTTGGATTTGGTTATAGCATCAGAAGAGTTGATAATAACTGAGATGACATCTCTCCCACCAGTTGGAGAGAGTGACCATATGATTTTGACTTGGAAAATGAATAGACATGCAGAAGTATCAAAGAGACGGGAAAGTATGTGGAATTATAAGGCAGGTGATATAATAGTCTAAGACGTCAACTTAGGAAAGTTTCATGGAGGGAGGAATTGGAAGGCCGGGATATCAATAGTGCACGGGAAATTATGAAAGAATATTTGTTAGCAGCAACGGTAAGTTGTATACCACGAGCGAACAAGAGGACAAAATTTGGAGTAAAGTGGATGGCAAACAATATTAAACAGGAATTGAATGCGAAAATTAAGCTATGGAAGAGATATAAGGACACAGGTGAACAGAAGATGCATGAAGAATACAAGACACAGGCCAGAAGAGTGACTAGTATGGTAAGGAAGACAAAACTGGAATATGAGAGGAGATTGGCCCTAAAATCCAAAGGAATGTTTTAGATATGTGGCCAGTAGGAGAAGAAATGACTGTGGAAGAAGGATATTGTGGGATAAAAATGGGAATAGCGTGACCGATGCAGAGGACATAGTGGAATTGTTCAATGAAAACTTTATTGGAGTATTTCATCCTGGAGGAGTCAGTTTTAATGCTAGAGGGATTGGGCAGATTCGAGGTTTAGAGGTTCAGGAGGAGGGTGTGTTTCAAATACTGAGTAATCTGGATGTCAGTCAAACTGTGGGACTGGATGGTATTTCACCACGAGTTTTGAGAGAATATGCTAGGGAACACACAGTGCCTTTGACCTGGCTTTTCAATGAAAGTCTGGCTGCAGGAAAGGTGCCCATAGAATGGAAGGAAGGTAAGATAGTGCCATTGCATAAGGGTGGTAACAAATGGAAGTGTCTAATTATAGGCCAGTTTGTGTGTCATCAGTAGTTGTTAAGATCTTGGAGAAAGTAGTGAGGGACAGTATACAGCATTGGACAGATGAGGTAATGTTAACTGTGAGAGTCAACATGGATTTGTGAAGGGGTGCTCTTGTTTTAGCAATATGCTAGCCTTTTATGATCAAGTTACAAGAGCATTAGATGAGAGAAAGGCATATACTGCCATTTTCTTAGACTTAGCAAAGGCATTTGACAGGGTGCCACATGATAAGCTGATATTTAAGTTGCAGCACATGGGTCTGGATGTCAGATTGGTCAACTGGATTCAGGATTGGCTGTCCAATAGGTATCAGAGTTGTGTATGGTGGGGCAGTTTCAAGGAAGCAGAGGGTTACAAGTGGGATCCCACAGGGCTCAGTAATGGGACCTATACTGTTTAACCTTTATATCAATGACACTGTCAGTGGATTACAAGGGGATATTCAATTGGTTGCGGATGATGCAAAGCTGGGAAGGATTATTAGTAATAGTGCAGAAGCCCTGCAAAAGGATTTGAATAAGCTAGATAGATGGGAAAATGAATGGGGGATGTCGGTTTAATGCAGCAGAATGTAAGGTCTGGAGGTTTGGGAAACATTGATGGGACGCTGCATACTCTATGGGAGGAGTTATACTGGAGGAAGTAGGGGAGAGAAGAGATCAGGTGATACAAAGGCGGATAACAAAGATGGTTTCAGGACTGTACAATGACAGTTATGAGGATCGCCTGAGGGAATGTGGACTGCAGAGTTTGGTGGATAGAAGAAGGAGAGGTGATATAATTGAGACTTTTAAACTGTTGAGAGGTGGTTACAGGGTTGACTGGAGAGTTCTTTCGCTTGGTTGAACAGCAGGAAGGAGTGATGACAAGAGGCCATCCCTGGAAGTTACGAAAGGAAACTATGAGCACGAGGGTGAGAAGTGGTTTCTTTGCATGGAGGGTGGTTGAACCATGGAATGCATTGCCTAATGGAGTGGTGAGAGCGAGGACGGTCAATGAGTTTAAGGAGTGGTACGATAGACTTTTTGTTTCTTAGGAAGGACCTCCCACGATGAGTCTGATAATAATAATAATAAATTCTAGGTTGGAATTCAGACTGCACTTTCAGCAAAAGTGAAACTTTTATCTGACAAAGTCATGAATTTAATAAAAAATATCCATTAAGTAAGATGATTGACACTTCTTGGAAGTGTAATTAGCAAAAAATTAAGTTTGCTCACACTTCAGTAACCTTTACTGAAGTGGCAGCAAAAAAAGTTCATATATGTAATTCAATTCTATAGTAGAATACTACATAATTGAAGCAGAATAGCAGATTAATTCTCTTAGCTGGGGAGATCAGTGTGATCAGTGTCTCTACTATCTAACTAATAGATGGCAGGTTTGAATCCTACTACAAGCATTGATGTTTTTGAATGTCATTAGTTGTAACTTGAAGTAGGTGAAGAAGTTCCTTGGTTCCTAAAGCATTTTTTATGTGAATCTTAATGTGCGACTTTTTTTTTTTGTAAACAAAGTATGATGTCGATCTTCTACAAAAGGTTTACAACTACTTATAAACCTTTTGTCAATGAGATTCAAATAAAAACAAAAAGCTTTGCACCAATTTTCCTGAGCATCACATAATGCACACTACACCTATTTTTGAATCAAGCATGCTGCAATGTTGATTTTGACCTTTAGTGAGCTCTCATCAGTGGAATTGAAACTTGTGAGGATGCTAGAGGTAAATCAATGGCAGAAGTCATATTTCAATATACAAATACCAAAATATTATTTTCAGATCCTTCCCATACTGTTAGAAATACACACCTTCGAAAGGATGCGAGCTGTGCATTAGGGGATAGTAGGACAAACTAAAGTGCCTCCATATACAAGTGGTCTACTTTTGAAGATTCTTTCTTTTAAGGTTACACGGTAGTCAGCATTCATAGTGAAGAATTTATGGAGAATTTATGAAAAAGAATCTAACACAAACGTGTTAGAATTATTAATTTACTTATAATTAAGGAAGTAACATTCAACATTTTGACCTTTGTATCATCAGTGTATCATCCTCTGTGTCATCATCAGGAAAACATACATATGTACAAGATACAAGCAACATGACACTACACTACACACAAAAGTAAGATGAATCTAAAAGCTTGTTCATCATTTACCCTAGCCTGACCTCTGGTGAAAAACAAAAAAAAGCAGAACTATATTAAACAACTTCTAAAGTCCTCTCGTATTAAGATTTTCATCTGTTTGGGGTTGTTCTGGATGCTATATGGGTAGAAGATTGGTCCTCCAAATTCTTGGAATAATTAATCCATCATTCTTGTTCAGATTTGGATGATGTTTCAGCATTTCACAGGCTTCTTTGAATTTTCTTTCAAACCAGGTTTTGGTGCAGTGTAGGAACTTGGTGCCTTTCCAGTCAATTCTGTGGCATGTTTGGAGTGTGTGGTCTGACCAGCCTGTTTTACCATAGAGGAAGTATTTAATGTGGAGTTTGTGTTCATCTTTTTCTAATTGGGATGGTGCATACTTTTTCCCCTATGTAAGGCAGGTTACAGGTACATTGAATTTTGTAAACCCCTTTGTGGGCAAGGTATGGAGAAGGATCTGTGGAAGAGCTAAGTAAATTTCTTAATTTTGCAAGGAGTTTGAAGGTTGTCTTAATATTGTATTTGAGTAGTGTTCTATCTATTTTTTCCAATATGCCCCTAACATATGGTATGGCTATGGCATTCTTGTAATCTTTTTTGCTTTTAATAGCATTTTTATAGGGGACCTTGTGAACTGTTTGATTTTTTTTTTTTTTTTTTTTTTTTTTATAAATGTTAGGGTAATAATATCAAATTATTAGTTCAGAGCCTCTTCATTGGAGCAAATTGTTAGAGTTCTGTGTTTGAGTGTGTGCTAATGACCCAGTTTTTGTGCTGGATGGTATGAATTTTTATGTATGTATGAGGGAAGAAGTGTGACATGTGTTTCTAGAAAAGGAAGAGAGTTCTTATTTTCGATCTCGATGGTGAATTAGATATATTTGTGTTGTTTGTTCAGGTGGCTTAGGAATGTATTTAATATTTCCAGGCCGTGGGACCAAATGGCAAAAATATCATCAACATATCCAAGCCAGACTTTGGGCTGGCAGAATCTAGAGCTCATTGCTTGAAGTCTTCCATGTAAAAGTTAGCAATGGGGTGGGGGAAGAAATCGGTGAGCCCGTTGCCATACCCACTTTTTGCAGGTGAAAATTATTTTGCCACATGAAATGCCCAGAGCGAAGTACGTGGGCAAAGACAGCTGTGATATCGGGTGGAAATATGTTCTGTAAGAGAACAGTATTACTGATTGGAACATTAGTGAAAGAGGCAGTTATGTCAAAGCTGACTAATAAATCTTAGTCGTTGAGTGTGATGTTTCTAATTTTGTTTATGAAATGGGTATTTTTTTTTTTATGTAGGAGGCAGAATGACCCACCAATTCCTTGAGTGTGACTGCTTGTTTCTTGGCTATGTGATAATTAGGGCTGCTGATTCCTTCAACTATCGGTCATAGTGGTGTGTTTGTTTTGTGTATTTTTGGCAGGTGATAAATTCTGAGAGTGCAGGCATAACGTGGTATTAGTTTGTTGGTTGTTTCTTCTGGCCATGTGATCACTGATTTGATTAATTTTTTTTTTTTTTTTTTTTTTTTAATGCAGTTTGTAAGGTTCACCATTTGGTACATATGGTCAGATACCAATAGGTTCATTTTTTCCAAGTATGCTGTCCAATCGAGGACAATGGCAACACTGCCTTTATCCACTTTTGTAATAACAATGTCTTGGATATTTTTTACGAATTTAAGGGCCAATTTTTCTGCTCAGGTTAGATTGCAACTTAGTTGTTTATTGGAGTTTTTTTATATGCATGATGTTTCCATTCATATTTTATTGGCTTTATTGGAGAGGGAGAGATTTTAGACCTCTTTCAATGATAAATGAAATCTAATTTGTTAACTGACCTTGCTGCAATTGCATACTTCAGGCGTTTTTTTTTTTTTTCAGAAGTGAGAGCTCTTCGTTATGGTTGTAGCTGGATTTATTGATAACTTGGCCATGGACTGTTGGTGGTTGGTTGCTCCTAACTTTGCTTGTAAATGATTGGCTGGTCCTCTGAGTATGGCATCCAGATTGCCTGTTGCTTTCTTGTTGTTTTAGTGCTTGAAATTTCATTATTAGTTTTTCTTTGTTTTTAGATAATATGGGCTCTGCTGAGTCATCTGTAATCCTCTCCAGAATATCCCAAATATCGGAATTTATGTAGTTTGATAGCTCTAATTTTAGTTGTAAACCAATGGCTACTACTAATTTCTCTCAACAAAGCTTTTTTTTTTTTTCCCCCAAATGGGCATAAATATGGAGCACTTTGGCTAAAGTAAACTTCTTTTTTTAGCTTAATGCAGTTAGGTATGAAGCTGCTGTCTCAACATCGTTTTAGAAGGGCTAGCCGATTAATTAACACAGAAACATGTATTTTCATCTTACGGTAGTGACTGCACTGCTTGTGGATCAACTCTACATGGTGGTCAGTATTCATAGTGAAGAATTTGTGGAGACACAACATGTTTTAGAATAATTACTTATAATTAAGGAAGTAATATTTGACGTTTCGACCTCAGTATTGAGGTCAACATCAGCAAAAGACATATGTACAGGATACAAGCTAAGATGACACTGCACTACATAAAAAGTCTGGTGAGAAAAAACAGAACTACATTAAACAATTTCTAAAGTCCTCTCGTATTAAGATATTCTTCTGTTTGGGGTTGTTTTGGATGCTATACTGCTAGAAGATAGGTCCAACAAATTCTAGGGATAATTAATGATAAATGAAAGAAATTTCATTTATCATTAAATTCCATAATTCTTGTTCAGATTTGGATGATGTTTCAGCATTTCACAGGCTTCTTTGAATTTTCTTTCAAACTGTACATACATGAGGTAGAGCATCATGGTCTAATTATATTAAGGTTTTAGTAAAATTTAGAAGTCATACTGAAGATGCCTTTGATACTATGGTGAAAATTTTAAACTAATAAAAATATATATTCTTAAGGTAAATCTATTTTATCTTATTTATAATGTATAATTTACTTTCAGAAGTTAACTACAGCTTGCAGTTATAGTAAATTTTGCCACTATGTTGCCAAAAGTGTCCAGACAGCAAATGTATTTCCCATCAATACAGCATTACTGTCAACACGAAGTCAGGCCTCCTTTCACTGCTATTACAGCCATTACCTTCGGGATAGGTTCTCAACTAAGTTCTGGTAAACTGATACTGGAATTTGTTTCCATTCCTGCTGCAGTATGGTGAACAGGTAATAAGTGTTTGTTCAGCGAGCAGGTCTTCGCTCCAGCTCATCCCAAAGATGTTCAATAGAGATGAGGTCAAGGCTTTGGGATGGCCAGTTTAGTTCTTCTACTTCCATATCTTTAAACCATGGAGGTGGAGCCCTTGCTTTGTCAGCAGATGTGTTATCGTGCTGATACAGGAAAGGGCCTATTCCAAACTGTTGCTACAGTGTGGGAAGAACAGAACTGTCCAAAATGTCATAGTAGGCATCAGCATTTAAAGATCTTGACACAAAAAGCAATGGGCCCAGTCCAAATCAGGAAAATCATCCCCAGACCATTATGCTACCTCCTCCAAATTTCACGGTTGATATAAGACATTCCTGTAAGTATCATTCGCCAGGCCTAAACACGTCCATTGGACTGCCAGATCATGTACTGCGATTCATCGCTCCAGAAGACACGCTTCCACTGATCCAAAGTTCAATCACTGTGTTGTTTGCACCATTCCAGATGAATGACAGGCACTGACAGGTGTAATCAAGGGCTTGGGAACTGCAGCATGACCATGAAACCCAAGAGCAAACATCTCCCAGTGAATAGTTTTGTGACTGGTATCCATTCCTGGGCTCATGCAGATGTTATTTCTGATGGTTGCAAGGCTTACTGATGATTTGCTGTGACAACATGTTTGAGAGTTTGCCAGCCCCGATTTGTCAGTTTCTTGGGCTTAACAGTTTGGGGGAGGAATTTGGTAGTTCATTACATTTATACTTCATGAATAACTTTGCTGACAGTAGATTGTGCAATGTTGTAGAAATCTCTCTAACTGAATTATTGAACTTGTGGGCTCCGACTATTATACTGCATTCAAACGGGCTCAACTCTTATCATTCACTCATCCCGATAGCAGAGTGCAAATGCTTACATATTGTTGCAGATGTGCATCTGCCTCATACGGGCTAGGCAATATAGAGCTATGGGAATGTCTGGACACTTTTGGCAACACAGTGTAGATTATAATTTTATGGGAATAACAAAATTGTAAAGACATTAACAAAACCAGATCTGGGAATGAAAGATATTGTTTTGCTATGGAGTTAACTATGATAGCAAACAAGATTACACTTAGGTCAGATCCATGAGAAACAAGGCAATAATAGCTGAAAAAGCTTGGTTAACACCCAGAATTGGAAGGCTCATCTGGAAAGTGTTTAATAAAATTATTATTATTATTACTTGACACCTCCAGGGAGTTCAAAGACTCATTGAGGGAGGGCACCTGCTCTACAACTCTGTCTTCACCACTCAAATCCACCAACTGACCACAACTACACCAAAGCCATCTACCGCTGACCACCACTAGTATTTCCACAAACAAGCACAAACATTCATACCCATGGTGGAATTTTGGCTGAAGAGCAGAAATGCTAACCACTCGCCAACCAGGCCGGCAAAATGAGGATGTTGAAGACACTAGCAAGCAAGCAAGGTGGTTATTATTACTCCTATATCACTTTGATATGGTTACACCTCGACTACTGCACACAGATCTGTTGACTGGGATCCATGGGCATGAAAAGCGTTTGGAAGGATCCAAAGTAAGTGATCAAGACAGTGACCAGTCTATGGAATGCTTCATATGAATGTAGATTATAAATTTGTGAGTTACAAATTTTTACATCATATGCAGAAAAGATAATTAACAAATAAACTAAAGTACAAAAAGGATTTTATAGGTTTAAACGAAGAATTTTTTTTTTTTTTTTTCAATTTTTCAGTACTTAAAATTTTCTTCTGTATCAAGATGAGGACTAGATTTTTTTTTTTTTTTTTTTGCTTGAAGGGGACTTAGTCAGTACTTTCTGTCATCATGGTTGCATTGGATAATTAGATCTAGTAGCTACATCTGCAGTCTCATTTCCCTTAATTTCAATATGGCTGGGAATCTGGAATAGACAAGCATCAAAGTTAAGGATCTTCATTTTGTACAACTGTAAAACCTCACAAAGCACTGGTTGCACATTATACACAGACAGGATGGCTTGTAAAGAACTTGATGAGTCTATATAAATTACATACTGTTGGTAGCAGTTTGCTTTTGTATATTCAAGTGAAAGCTGAATGGCATGCAACTCTGCTGTACAATTACTGCAATTAAGTGGGATCTCATTGGATATAGTGACATCAGGAAGCATGGCAGCACAGCCAACTGAGGGCTCAGATTTTGAATCATCAGCATAGATGGGCAAGATATCAGAGTGAACTACTTTGTGTGGATTAAACAACTGTAGGTAGACAGAGGTTGGAGTATGAGACTACTGTAATTGACAAAGTGAGAAGTAGCAGGATGGTGTGCAAACTGGCATGGAGGAATGCTGTTATGTTTGGTGCAAATAATGCTTCCAGCATTCGTGCCAATAGCCTCATAATTTTTTTAACATGCATATCAAAGGGTATGGCAATCTCACATACGTGATATTGAGCTGCCTAATGCAGAGTAAAGTTACTAGTCCACATAGATTGCATTGGAATAAGAACTGGGTAGGTATAAAATAGCATCTTGAATGACAGAGAATGCTGAGTTTTATGGATGCTGATGACACTGTTAATGTGAAGTGTTTATGCCAGTAGAAGACTGCAGGTAAATATTAGTCCAAGAAGAGAGATATGATCCTGTCTGATGATTTAAGTATTACTGAAAGTAAGGGTAGGCGAACTCAGATCTCTTTTGCCAGAGAAAATGCAAGACTGCATTTTGATGGCACTGAAGGTGACCAAACTGTTCTCTTCTCAATAAAGGATGATATGTGAATCAATGTTTAAGGCAGTAGTTGTAGATGATCTTAAAGCTTTGGATGTCTGACCACTAATGGCTTGTCATATGAATCAAATTATGATTAGTGAATAGGATTAGCAGTGATTAAGAACAGGTCATTTATGTAGAGGAAAAAGATCATACAGCAGTGAACAAATTAATCTGAACACTCACATTTTAAAGAAAATTTTTGAAGTTAATTTTTGCAAGAAAATAAGCACAAAAATTAAACTCTAAGTAATAGCTATTCAGCAATGAAATCAAGAAACAATTTATAGGTTTCTATTGAGATATTTCCTACTAAAACCAATAAAGCCCAAAATCTTGCTTAGATATGTTGATGATATTTTCGCCATTTGGCCCCTCGACCACAAAACATTAAATACATTTCTAAGCCACCTGAAAATACAACACAAACATATCCAAATCACCATCAAGATCGAAAACAACAACTCTCTTCCTTTTCTAGACACACTGATCACGTCTTCCCTCAGGCTGTCTATCCTTCACAGTCTACTGCAAACTTACACACATAGGACAATACATACACATATATACATAAAAATTCATAACACCATCCAACACAAAAACTAGGAGTCATCAGCACCCTCAAACACAGAGCCTTAACAATTTGCTCCAATGAACAAGCTCCGAACTAAGAATTTGAAATCATTAACCAAACATTTGTAAAAAATGGCTACAATAAAAATACGGTTAACAAGATCCTCCCTAAAAATGCCACTAAAAAACAAAAAAAAGATTACAAGAATACCATAGTCATACCCTACATTAGGGGCATTTCAGAAAAAATAGACAGAACACTACTTAAATTCAATATTAAGACTACCTTCAAACCTCCCAACAAAATTAATGAATTAACTTAGCTCTTACAAAGAGTCTTTTCCATTCATGGCCAACCCAGGGGTTTACAAAATTCAGTATACCTGTAACTTACCTTACATAGGGGAAACAGGACACATCTCCCCAATCAGAAAAGATGAATATAAACAACACATTAAATGCCTCCACTATGGCAAAACAGGCCTATCACACCACACACTCCAAACATGCCACATAACTGACTGGAAAGGCACTAAGTCCCTGCACCAAAACCTAGTTTGAAAGAAAATTCAAAGAAGCTTGTGAAATGCTAAAACATTATCCAAACCTGAACAAAAATTATTGATTAATCATTCCAAGAATGTGGAATACCTATCTGCAATCTGTATAGCAACAAGAACAAGCTCAAGCAGAAGAAAATCTTAAATACAAGAGGACTTTAGAAATGTTTAATGTAGATCCATTTATATTTTATTTTTATTAAAAAAAAAAAAAAAAAAAAATATATATATATATATATATATATATATATATATTTGCACATATATATACCAACCCTATATATATAAAATAAGCCTTTTTATGTCATGTTTTGAAACTCAGGGGCCACCGAGTGTTGAGTCTTCAAAATTCGAGTCATCAGAATTCAAGGAGAATCGGCCTACCAGTCTGGAACTGGGGGGAGGGGGGGGGCACCATAGACACAAGGCCCTGGGTACTCAGGTACCCCCTGAGTGTCGAGTCTTCAAAATTCGAGTTGTCAGAATTCTAGGAGAACCGGTCTACCATTCCGGAACACGGGGGGTGGGCATATCCTCTTAGTATATATATATACATACATACATACATATATATGTGCCTCCATAGCGCAATTGGAAGAAAGATGGTATGTTGTGCCCTTCGATTAGAAAAGGCCTAAATTTCGATTCTCGTCATGACGGGAGAAATCTTTATATGGACTTTTTCGATCGAAGGTGAGTTAGTCAATCTCATATGGAGGTAGCAGGGTTTTTTCTCCTGGAAACTAGGGTTTTTCATCCCGCATACAAACAAATCGGCCCTTCAGAACACATGCAATTTACAGACAAAAAATACTAGCTGTGGTGGTGGTGGTGGGCAGTAGATGGCGTTGATGTAGGTGATTGGTAGTAGAGGTTCTGTGTAGTAGTGGAGATGTAGAGTTATACAGTAAGTGTCCTCCCGCAATGAGTCTTCGGACTCCTTGGAGGTGTCACGAATAATAATATATTTTAATTTTATTTATTTTTCACAAGAGTTCAGGTTAGGTTAAATGATTAACAGGCATTTAGATTCATCTTACTTTTGTATAGTGCAGTGTCATGTAGCTTGTATCTTACACATACGCATTTTTCCGGGTGATGACCTCAATACAGAGGTCGAAATCTAATGTTACCTTCTTAATATTAAGTAAAGAAATTATTCTAACACGTGTGCTGTGTCTCCATAAATATTTCACTATGAATGCTGACCACCATGTAACCTTAAAAGAAATAATGACATTTTGTGTTGAAGTATTTTCAATGTAGCTTTAATTGCTAAAAGCCATATTATTATAATCATTACCAACTGCTTAACATCCACAAAAGTAACCAGGTATAATTTTCATAAAATAAAATATATCCACTTAATGTACAATAAATAATGAACAGCAGCTAAAATAAACACAGCCATACATTACAAAATATATGAATAATTTTAAACACAGTATGCTGATACCTCAATATCAATATAATCTCACCTTGTGGACTAGGCATTATAGGAGTCCCTGGGCCAGGAGGACCTGTACCTGATACAGGAGGTCCCTAGAAATAAAAGATTACGTAAATGTCCCTTTCTTTATGTGCCACAAAGTGCCTATCATTATTACAATTATACTAAAAAAAGATTAATGTTAACAATTGTCCATTACCCTAAAATTTTTTATATGTAGTAATGTTACCACAAGAAAATCTTATATAATAAGTACTACATAACAAAAAGAAATCTTTATGAATGTTTTAGTATACATGATCAATGTAATAATAAATTTAGTTTAATCCTTTATCCAAGTGTAAGCAAACAAAGTTTGCACCTAAAGTATCTTCAGGACTGAGGCAATTCATGGTAAAGGTGAACCAAGCGCTCATCACTTGTCTTAGTATCTCCCATAATGCAAAGCACATCTCCCTGCAGACGTGTCTAATGCTACGCATTAAGAGAAGGTCCACTACCCAGACCAGTTTTGACCTTTATTGAATGTTCAAGTACAGGTCAAACTCCAAAAACTCAGCATTGTTCCCCTCAGTAGCAGGCTCACCATGCCACTCAGAAGAATTCTCAGAACCGGTTGGCTCTACACCGTGGCTGGCTCACCCCACCACCGAGCAGAACCGCTCATTTGCTCATATCTTATCCAATGGGTAACAGCAACAGCTGTGCTTCAGTTAACTTCACAGGCTACAGCACTGCCATTTGTCACCCAAGCTCCAACCGGTTTTGACCTTTATTGAGGTCTCATCAGTGGGAGCCAGACCCAGAGGTGGTGATACTAAGGTGGAAGTAGTGGAGAAGTCATATTTACCTATACGAGTTGCCTCACCTTATTATTAAATTATTTTGGATTTAGAGAAAGATGTTGGAAGTTTTTTTCCAACATCTTGGTTAGACTCTAATAACGTTAGTTTAATCCTTTATCCAAGTGTAAGCAAACAAAGTTTATGCCTGAAGTATCTTCAGGAGTGAGGCAACTCGTGGTAGTGGACCATGTCCTTAATGCACAGCATTATACAAGTCCAAAAGGAGATGTGCTTTGCATTATGAGAGATACTAAGACAAGTGATGATAACTCCACCTTTACCACGAGTTGCCTCAGTCCTGAAGATACTTCAGGCGCAAACTTTGTTTGCTTACACTTGGATAAAGGATTAAACTAAATTTATTATAGTCTGACCAAGTGGAGAAATAAACTTCCAAGATCAATGTAATAATGCTAAATATATAAATGTTTTCCCAATTGTAATGAGTTTTATCTCATTGTTTTCATTATCATGAGTACTTCTTGTAATTTTCTTATTTGTACAGAGTCATAATTGCATATATGACTGTACATCTGTCAACATTCTAGCTTTTTTCCAACTATAAAAGATTGTTTATGAAATTATAAAAGATTTCCTATTTACAGTGTATTATATTGTGGGAAGCTAAGAGTTTTAGACAGTGAAGAATTCTTAACTAAATAAAATATTCTTTTAATCTGCTACAGCCCCTCCAATAAGCAGAATACACTAGACAGTAAAATTTATTTACGATCTAAAAATATCCATTATTCTCCAGGGCAAGTCTTGTTGGTTGAAGAACAGAGATGCTATCTCACTGGTAAACAGGCAGCATTTTTAACAGGCTACATGATAATTACAACTGATTTGATCTTAAAAACATTAGCAATCGATCATGATTTAGTAAATACAGTAGTTATCAATAAGAACTGCCTACTTGCAAGACATAAGGATAAAGCAAAAACAGAAATAAAAACTTTTATTGGTCAGATAGGTCAACCTGAAAATAACAGGTCCTTCTCAGTGGCAGGCAGACTTATATGCATAAATCATTGCATTGCGGAAACTGTTATATGTACGTGCCGAATAATATGAAGGATCTGTGGACTGTTTGGCTAAATGAGAAGAATGAAAACGTCGATGTACGTGAGAGGTGTCAGGATAGGCTGGAGCGATTAGGCATGGAAGCAGACGTTGGGGAAGTAGCGGATGAACTTCGGTAGGAGTTCAGGAAAATGAAAAATGACCATCTTTTGCAAGAGGAATTGGTAGTGAGAGGGTTCTGGAAATTAAAACCGAGTTAAATGGGTTGAATAGAGAAATTAGGACTATGGAGATTACTCTAGCTGAAGAAACTAGAACAGGATTAAATATGGGAGAGTCTTTGGTGATTGATGAAGAAATAAATAGTGTGGGAGCCAAAAAAATGTAAGCACAAGAGGTCTAGAAGAAATGAGATGTCGTGAGAGAGTAAGTAAAAGAGCGTTGAGTAATGAAACTGGGAGAGTCATGCTGAATAGCATAGAAAATGAGGCCATGAGTGACTTTTGTTTTGGACTTGAATGAAGTTATGAGTGGTAAAATATATGGTGATTCTATGATTAAGGGTATGCGTGAGGAGTGCTTGGCTGGTGGAATAATAGAGAGAGTGGCTTTAGAAATAAAGAGAGGGAATGATGCAGAAAAGATGATAGTTATAGTGGGTACAAATGACCTGAGTGGAAGTATAAATCGGGTAGCAAAAGATTTAAGAACATTGTTAGATATCGTAAAGTAGAAAAGTGTCAATGGGAGGATAGTGTATGTGCTGCCTCATTTTGACAATTATGAATTAAGCAGACGAGTGATAATGAATGATATGATTGCAAGAATGTGCAAAAAAGAGGTCTGGAATTTGTTGATATCTGGAGTGTGGAGTAAGAAGTTACTGTTTTCCGAACAAGTTGAAGTAATTGGGCAGGGAAGCTAAAATTGAAAAGATTGAATATAAGAGGGAGAAACTTAAGCATTGATTGTATAATTGTTGATCCTTATTTGCGGAATAAATTGCAGAATAGAGGGGATAAAAATCAGCACGGGACTAATGAAATTAGTGATATGTATATCAGTTCTAAAGCTGGTACAAGAACTAGAGGGAATCTGCAATTTTTGTATACAAATGTAAGAAGCATTCGAAATAAGAGGGAAGAATTTTTGGCATTAGTCAGTGCAATCTCACCAAAAGTAATAGGCATTAGTGAAACTTGGCTGTCAGCAGAAGATGAAGTCACTGGAATTGAATGTGATGGGTACAGTATTTTCAGGGAGGATAGAGAAGATAGACTGGGGGAGGGGGGGATTACTGTTGATGATAGCTGATGAGTTGCAGCCAAAGAAAGTAGTATATCAAGTTAACAGACATGTGAATGTGAGGCGGTCTAGTGTGAAATAGTGACCAACACAACCAAATATACAATTGGTTGCTGCTACAGGACAGGGGATATGGGGGGGGGGGTGATATTGAATTCATGCATCAGCAAATTAGTGCAATGAGTGCAGGGTTAGTGATTATTATGGGGGATTTTAATTATGGTGATATCAATTGGAAGGAGAAAATATCATGTGGCATAAAGGAAATACAATTCATACATCTTAAACGAGATAATTACTTGAAACAGCACATAACTGAAGGGACACGTGGTGTGAGAGTGTTGGACCTGGTCATTGGTTCAGATGATATATGCATAAGTAAGGTGTCCTCGTTACCTCCAATTGGTGAGAGCAATCATGTGGGATTTGGGAGGTTGCTAAATTTGTGGATTTCTCTCTTAAGAAGGGGTATATACAGAACTACAGGTCAGGCAATTATAACAATCTTCGGAGTGAGCTTGCAGCAGTCCCATGGCAGAACATATTGCAGGGGAAAGATGTTAGCAGTGGACAGGATAAAATCAGCGAGTATCTGAGAAAGGCAACATCAGATTGTGTCCCCATGGTCAGGAAGACAAACAAGGTAGACGTTAGATGGATGATAGCTTGATCTGCAAAAAAAGAAAATGTTATGGAGAATTTACAAGGAGAAAGAAAGGTGATCAGTACACCCATGAGCAGTACAAGGCTCAAGCTAGGAAGATTACCAGCATAGTAAGTAAAACTAAATCAATTATGAGAAGACCTTAGCCAAGGAGATCAAGGATAATCCCAAAGAGTTCTTCCGCTATGTGGCAAGTAAAAGGAAGAATGACTTCAGATATCGAGGTGACCAATTCAGATGTACTAGTAGAGTTATTGAGTGATCACTTTTCAAAAGTCTATCACCCGAGTGAGAATATCTCTGTACCTGTAGCAATAACTAATGAGAGAATTGAAGTTAAAAAATCAGAGGTACTTAGCATATTGCAAAATTTAAATGCAATCACTACTATAGGTTTAGATAGAATATCAGCTCGGGTGTCGCATGAATGTGCAAAGGAATTGTCAATGCCTCTTTCTTGGTTATTTAAGTTTGAACTCTGGTATGGTCCCTAGGGAGTGGAAGGAAGGCAAAGTGGTTCCTTTGTAAAGGTGGCTCTAAAACTGTGGTACTTAATTACAGACCAATCACCATCTCGGGAGTGGTGGTAAAAGTATTGGAAAAGTTACTTAAAGACAAAATTCAAGAATGGATAGATCAGGATATGATACTCTATAGGGGCCAACATGGTTTTGTTAAAGGTAGATCCTGGCTTAGCAATTTATTAGCTTTTTATAATAGAATGACATATGAGTTGGACAAAGGAAATGGCTACGCAGTGGTACTTCTGGATTTTGCTAAGGCTTTTGACAGGATACCACATGGAATACTGTTGCACAAATTAGAGCAGATAAAGATGGATACTAAACTGGTGATATGGATAGGAGAATGGCTCAGGGAGAGATACCAGAAGGTGGTGTATGGAGGAGCAGAGTCCAGGATGAGGCAGGTGACCAGTGGCATGCCTCAGGGATCTGTGCTTGGGCCATTGTTGTTTACTCTGTACATAAATGATATAGGAAATGGCTTAAAGGGAGATATTCAGTTGTTTGCTGATGATGCAAAGTTGGGTAGTGCAATATAAAATCAAGCTGATGTTGAGAGTTTGCAGGATGATTTAAATAAGCTGGTAAAATGGGCAAAAGGTAATGGATGTCAGTTCAATGTGGAAAAGTGTAAAGTTATGCATTTTGGGATTAAAAGATTACCAGCTGTGTACTACATTGATGGAAAGGTACTCCAAGAGATTGATGAGGCTAGGGACTTGGGGGTGTTGGTAGATATGGAGATGAAGGTCAGGGAACATATTGTTAAGGTGTCCAAGATTGCACATAGGATTACTTGGTTATTGAGGGACACACTGACATCCAGAGATAAGAGGTTATTATTCCCCTTTATAAAGAGTTGATACTTCCACATTTGGATTACTGTGCTCAGGACTGGTCACCTGGATTACTTGGAGATGAGGAGGTTGTGGAAAAGGTTCAGAGGAGAGTGACTAAGTTGGTGAGTGATGTAAAAAATGCTCCCTACATTGATAGATTGAGAGCTTGTGGATTGCAGAGGTTGGTTGATGGGCGGAGAAGAGGGGATATGATAGAAACATTTATATTACTAAAAGGTTTTTATTACATTGATACAGGGGAAATGTTTCAGCTGTGTGGTAGTGATGGAAGAACAAGAGGTCATCCCTGGAAATTAAGGAAAAGTGTGGTTAACAAGGGTGTGAGAATGAGGTTTTTCGCCTGGAGAGTGGTGAATGAGTGGAATGCATTGCCTGACTCAGTTGCGAGTTCTTTGTCTGTAAATAAATTCAAGAACAGATATGATAGATATTGTTTTGATAGCTTGGGTCTCACAAGATGAGTCTACTGACTCCATGGAGATACCCATAATAATAATAATAAATTAGAACACTAACAACAATTATTTAAAAAACATTATGAGCCACATGAACAATATGATGCAGGCAAGGTGTAGTAATTGATATATAGATGAAAAAAGAAAAATGATCTCTACTCTCCCTTTCTGGCATCCACCAAAGTCACAGTCGCTGTCACCTCTCCTAATATGAACAACCAGATGTTCTGTAGAGCAAATATTACAAGTTCACTAATCTTTTGACTCCATGGAGGCTTGAATAATAATAAGAAGAAGAAATCTAAGAAATGTGGTCTAGCCTAGTATGGATTGTCACTGGCTACAGAATCTTCTGGTCTAGAAGTTTAAAGAGAGTGCTAAAGTCCTGCTGCATTGGCATAATTTGAATCAGAATGACTGCCTCTCCTTGCCAAAAAATTTGGGAAGGTCTCGTTTATCAGATATCAATAGTTTTCATTTTCATCTATATATGTAGGAAGACCAAATGAAGTTGAAAATAAACTGTTGTTACTTATGAGATACCATCACCATGATGGTATCTCATTCAGTTACTATATCTCACATCAGATCACATTATTCCTTATATCATGCGCTTATCCTATTTAAAAAAAAAAAATTAAAAAAAAAAAAAATCCATTGTTAACATTCTACCTTGTATATGTATAAGCTGCATGCCACTGAGGATGACTTTTATTTTCAGGGTGAAATATATTTGCCCAATAAAGTTTTCACTCTTATGTTTCTAGAAATTTGTTTAATTTATCCTTTTGTCTACGTGCAGACAGTTATCATCATGGTGATGTATCTCATAAGTAACAACAGTTTATTTTCAACTTCATTTGGTCTTCCTACCTATAGAAGTTTATTCCAGCACTACCATGTTCTGTATTCAGGCTTCAAACACACTGATTTCCCATTCTTCCTTAATGGGACATGTCATATGAGTCTATTCTTACTGATTAGTATTTTTCAAGTGTCAGAAACAAAAAAATTTGAATGGAATATCTGCACAACAAAAAGCATCTCCTATTAATCCTATACACGTGTGCTGGGGGAGGGTCTCATCTTGGCATTATGTTAGTTTATTCAGCTTAACCACATAAAAGTAAATGCAAGCAATAATTTTCTAATTTTTATTCGTGATATTTTAACAAAATTGAACTAAATCACATTATCTTCAGAGAGTTCACCAAATTTTAAACCACACACACACATGACTAAATTAAAAGATGTGGTAATATTAGTTTATGGTATATTTTCATTTAGTTTACATGTTCTATCCAGCCATGTTTAGTTTTTCTTATAATTATTCTATTTTTAATTCCCAAACTACATCTTAATTTCTTGTGGTGCGAGTTATTGATATTATGTGTAGGACTGAGGTTAGATTCCTTGTGATAGAGTTAAATGCTAGGCAGTAAGATTATGTTAAAATCAATGAAATGCACAACTGTTCATTAATAGCTACACATGACACTGTACCATTATCAGAAATTAATATTAAACTTACTTAGCACAGGTAAAGCTACACCATTATATATAAAGGAAAACAAAGAATACAATAACTCGTTTTTAACCTTGCATTGCCATGACTTCTAGAATTAAGATTGACAAAAATCAGTTCAATACACTAATGGATAATGTTGCAGATATACAGTAAGGACAGGCTGGTTGGCCAAGTGGTTATGCAACTGCTCATCAAGTAAGATGATGAAGTAGGATTCAAATACTACCATACGTACAGATTTTGCACTTGCCAATTGGAAGATGAGTGTCATCATTCTGCATGAGATCACCATCACCACTATATTTATTAGAGACCTGAAGTAGCTCAGAGTTTTGTAGCAGTTTCCAACTTATTTTAATCGAGAAACACTTTTCACTTGATAAAAAATGTCAGAATCCTGAAAATTATTACTGATTATAAATAAAACAACAAATCAAAAAAATAATTTATTGAAAATACAAAACAGATGGAAACACAAATATTATCAATTCAAACTGGTAATTAATGTGAAGGAAAAAAGTTATTCTTTTCTTTCAACATTTGGTTTAATTGTGGGCAACTGAATTCTAATATCAGGAGTGGCATCCCACTTACTTCTGTATTTTGTTTTTGTCGTAGTGTAGAGTGAAAATCTGATTTTACACAAATAAGTGGTACTAAATGGCAACAAACAACAAACTGCCTTTTTTTGAATAAATTTGGATATTCTTCTTTTAAGTCACACCGCAGCTCGTTTAATGAAACTTCATTAAATTTCACTTTTATTTGGCTGTTTGATGTCAGATTGATGAGATTTCAATATTCTGAAGTAGATAGTTCCTCTGGTTCTTCTTTAATACTGAAAGAATTGAAAACCCAATAGTTACTGTCATCTTTTAACAGAGGAAAGTATTCATTTAATGCCGCATTTATTGATTTTAGACGACAAATAATTTATTTTCAAATTTCCTCATCAATATCACAGTTCGTTTGATTCCTGTAAAAAGTCATTTAAAGTTGGAAATGGATCCGTATTTTTTTTTTTTTCCCAAACAGCCATGGTCCAGTATTGTAATTTTTGTAATAATGATCATAATTTAGTCTGCCCATATCATATAATAATAACAATTTTGTTGATATATCTGCCATATTCTTCACACTGACAAATGACATTTTACGTGCTGACTCCTTAGAGCCTCTGCTACTAATGGCTCACAAAAAGTTAAGCAAGTTTGAGTACGGTTAGCAGTTGGAAGGGGTTCAATCATTCGATGCTGTTGGCACACTCTCCCTCGATGAGTCTTTGGACTCCCTGGAGGTGTCATATAATAATAATAATAATAATATAAGCAATTTGACTCAACCATGAAGCATTTCTAAAGCAACCTGCTAACAGAAATCTGTAATTGTGTGAGACCATGGCAAGCTCTTCCCATAATTCAAATAATCTGAGAACAACTCTGCCACATGACAGCCATCTAATTTCAGTATGTACCAACAAAGAGGTAATGTTGTCTGCCCATATCTTCACATATAATTTTGAATAATCTTGTTTTCAATGGCTGTGTTTTCACAAAGTTAATAATTTTTACTGCTTCATATAAAATACATTTTAAAGATGAAGGGATATTTCAAGTATGTCTATGAAGAACACAGTGACTACTCATTCGCGTCTTAACATCATCTTTAATTTGTGTTACTGCCCCTTTCACAGGTCCTATCATTGACTTCGCACCATCGCTACATTTCTTCCAAATTATTCCATGAGTCTTCAGAAAATTGTAGATAGATTTAAATAACATTTCTCCAATTGTATTGTTTTATAAATTTTCACATAGTAACGTCTTCTTTAATAGAATTACTATAGTAATAATGAATGAAAACTATTAAACTGATAGGTTTGCAACATTCACTGTCTCATCTAATTGTAAAGAGTAGTCATCATATGACTGAAATCTTAAAATAAGTTCATGCTCAATATCCTCAGCCATATCATGAATTCTACGTGAAACTATATTATTTAAAAAAGAAATTTTATCAATTTGTTGAGAAGATTTCTCACTGAACTTCGATGCATGGTTTTACGAAAGTTTCAGAAATTGTGTGCGCTTCATCTATGAGCACTATGTGGTAGCTTACTTTGTAGTAAGCAATTATTGTCCTTTAGTTTTCTGACAACAGTTTCGAAATAAAATGATTAGTTCTGTCAAGAAACTTAAATTTTCTTTCAAAATCTGCACAATTAAGTTGGTGCTAATTAACTATTTGATGAGATCTTATTGCATAATATATATTCTGTATCGGGCCTGGGGAATTCCAGTGGCTGTGAATCCAAGTGATAAATAACTTGAGTCGTATTTATTTATTTTTTTTATAACTTAGCGATGCTTTAGTATTGACAAACAATACTTCCCTTTTCTTCAATTCATTTGCTACACAAGTAATGCTAGTGCCTTGATCTGTATTTTTGTCAGTATCTGCTTTACCAGTCTTCTTGTCACAAGAAACATGTGAACTGTTTGCTTCAGTTTTTTCTTTTAAAACTCCTTCTCTCAACCAATGATCCATGATATTTTAATTTGTTATACACAATGGTAATATTATAAATTTATATGATGCCCACTTAATTTTAATATCACAAAATGACTGCAGTATATCTATGACTAATACGTCCACTTGTAAGCTGCACTGTTGCTCCCCAGCTCACTACAGATCATTTCATCAGGAGACGTGACTCAAAAGTGGTGGGCAAATTGAATGCAAAAAATTTGATTCATTCATCCACCACTTAACTCAATGGATTTTATTGAAAATTTTGAAACTTAATTTAAATAAAATTTTCATACATATTTTAAAATATTCAATTTTCATACATATAAAAAACTCTACCCATTTTAAAACCCGGATAGAAAATCTAGCTTTAAATAATACAGACATACTGGTAAGCTTTGACATCACCTCACCGTTTACCAATATTCCCTTAACCTTTTAACTGCTGAGATACTAAATAACCAGTATGACCCTCCTTGCTGAGTTATTTTCACAATTATAAAATATTTTATAATAACATGAATCGTTACTATAATGTATTACACATTTTTCCACTGTTTTCTTGTATAAATTGAAGTCACTGAACAAAACTGTTATATAGGAATTTTATTTTCAAGTTAGGGATGTCCAAAATTTATTTGTTTATTCCATGTCAAATAATGTCACACACAACTTCAAGTGAGAAACACCTCCCCAAAAATACTTCAATACTTTAGTAGTGTGTTTGAAAGCAGGTACACATAAGGCTATGCCACATTTGACACACATATACCGGCTCTCTCTTCTTTTTCTTTGCCCCAATGTGGTATTTGAACACACATGACAATACCAAGTGGGATTTGTTTTCTTGGGTGTGGGTGGCACAGGTATTAGGAAATGTCTTTCCCTCAGTCTAAGGGGTTCGTCACAATGTGATGGTTGTCCAGATGTAGAGGTCAGTCTTGGCATGTGGAACTTTTGAAAAATTTCTCTGATGAGAGTCAATTGAAAATTAGCATGTGTGATGTTTTCACCAGTATGTACATTATACAAAACATGTGAATTGAGAACAGTGATATCCAAGAGATGGAAAAAGAAGTTCAAATCGAGTTAACTCGATCGCAGGAAGGTCACCATTTTTTTCCACACTCGAGTCAACTCGACTTTAGAAGTTAAATGGTTAAGTGACAACTTAACACTCTTAAAAAACGTTTTTCCTTCTGGCATCTTAGATCTCTTTTCCTTTGCCATCAATTCTGGTTATTTTATTAGAAGAACAAAATTTACAAACAGATAGAGGTAACCACTATGAGTCCCCCCTCTCACTCCCTCTTGCTAATTTTTATATGGAAAATTTTGAAAAACAAGCCATAGCCTCAGCCCCTCTCAAACCTTCTATCTGGCTAAGATATGTAGATGATGTGCTCTCTCTTTCGCCTCATGGCCCAGACACATTAGACACCTTACTCAGTCACCTCAACAGCCTATATCCAAAAATCCAGTTTATGATGGAAAAGGAAAATAACAATAGTTTACCCTTCCTAGATACTTTAGTTACATGCCTTCCTAATGGTAAACTTTCCTTCACTGTATATAGAAAACCTATGCAGACAGGCAGACACATTCATAAACTCTCCCATCACTGCCCATCTCAACAATATGGCATTATTAAAACTTTAACCAAGACAGCCCTCAATCTTTGTTCCAGTGGAACTGCCCTTTCAACTGAACTTCACACATACACAACACCTTCCTCTCCAATGGCTACAGCGATTACAGAATTAAAACAATAATCAGTTCCTCCCCATTTCTTGGCCATCCCTTCAGAAGGAGTTCAAAAATTCCATCATCATACCCTACATCCGTGGCACATCAGAAAAAATAGCCAAGTCCATAAAAAAGTATAACCTCCACACAGCATTTAAGCCCCACTGTAAATTTGCTACCCTTATCCATTCTACCAAAGATCAGCTTCCTCCTCTCTCAGTGCATGGAGTTTATAAAGTACCCTGTTCCTGCAAGCTGGCTTACTTTGGACAGGCAGGTAGATTAGCAATCATCCGCTTAGAAGAACTCAAATCATACATCTCCAATCACGACTATGGTCAGTTTGGCCTGCAGACTATGCTTTGGATACAACCCACAGAATCTCCCAGAAAAAAAACCACCAGCTCCACCACAGTAAATTTAAAAAAGAAAGACTTCAGAATCTGCAGCAGCACTCAAAAATCAACTGAATCTAAATAAATATGGTTGCATTAAACTTCTGAAAATTTGGGAAACAATCATCAGAGATACCACCCTCTTGCTCACAGTTTCCTTTCGTATCGGATCAACATTAAAATTATTTTCTATAATGTAGGTAGTTTTCAGTATTGCGACCACATATTAATATAAAGAGTTTATCAAACATTAACAATTAAAAAAATCCGACAAGTTTCGTGAGAGCTAGCAAAGGTTGGTCGATTAGTAGAACCTCTGCTACTAATGGCTCAACAAAAATTTAAGCAACTTTGAGAGTGGTTAGTAGTTATACGGGGATCAATCGGTCGATGCTGTTGGCACACTCTCCCTCAATGAGTCTTTGGACTCTGGAGGTGTCACATAATAATAATAAGACTAACATCATCGGGAGTAATGGTACATAAAAGCTTAGCACAACAAAAGCTTATTGACAATTAGTTATACATATTAGATATTTTTAATAACTTCACAACTGTTAAATAATTGAGAAACCAGAATAAATATGATATATTCGTTACTGCAGAAAGTATTTTTAACTTGGGTATAGTTATGTTAAAGATACCAAGTTTGCTTACTTGGAAAAAAATGGAGTAAAACCAGGTTTAAAATTACTTGGTATCTTTAACATAACTATACCCAAGTTAAAAATACTTTCTACATCTATATCTCCTCCTGAGATTTTTATCTAATAAGGTTATAACACCTTATGGTAACTCATTTTGGTAAAATACTTACAAGCTCTGCATTACTAAATCTTGGTATTTCTAGCCTGGCTCCCACTGATGAGGCCTCAATAAAGGCCGAAACCGGTCTGGGTAGTGGCCCCTTGCCTTTAATACAAAACATCATACATCCCCTTCTTGGAGATGTGTTTTGGCATTAAGGGTAAATATTAAGATTAGTGATCAGAGCTTGCTCCACCTCTACCACGAGTTGCCTTGGTCTTGCACTACCTGTGGGATCAGCTAGTCTTGCATATATTGCAGGCGCAAACTTGACATTTTGTCTGTTTGCTTACTTAGAAAAAATGGAGTAAAACCAGGTTTAAAATTACTTGGTATCTTTAACATGATATATTCATTACTGTATGCATATTGCAAGTTATTGTAAAGTTCCGTGGTTCATGTGTGCTATATCCTAGGGGTCCATGGCCAGTAGTGACTGTGTAGAATGCTAAACCTGATTTATGCTCCCTTCTTTTTTCGATGTCTTTTACATGTTCAGACATGCAGTTCCCTACCGACCTTCCCGTCTGACCTACATAACAAATGCCACAAGAGCAATGAATCTCATAAATGACTGGTTTTTTTTATGGGATGTGGGATGATATGGCAGCTTTGGTGTATGTAGGAATCTTGATATTTTTTGTAAAAGTAGAAAAGCCACTTTTATGTTGTTTTCACTGAGCAAGATATCCACTTTGTCTGTGACATTTTTGATGTATGGCAGCATGATTGCATTCTTGAAATCTTGTTTAAGTAAGGGAGTTGCAGGAACTGTATTAAGAATTTTTTGATTGTCTTGGGTCCAAAACCATTAAATGCAAGGTTCTGTGGCAGGTAGTGCAATTCTTCATTTCTTTTAATCAGTGTGCCAGATATACTGTATGCACTGTCTTGCAAAGTTTTAATTATGCCTATGTTTTGCAATGGATGGTGGTGAAGTGGCATTTAAAAATCTTCCTGTTGTGGTGGGTTTTCTGTATACAGAGAAGGACATTGGTGCACCTAGGGAGGAGGCCAAGGGGCCTTGGCACCCCCCAAAAGAAAAAGGAAAAAAAAAAAAAAAAACACCAGAAAAATTTCCAAAAATCTTTTCCTAATTAAAATTCTTTTTTTTATTATTATTATTATTTATGTTGGGTCGTGTCTTCTATTTCTATGTTCGTTATATGCTCCTTATGAATTAGTGGTCACATAAGGTGGGAATACCCTATAGCGCTCGAGAGCTACTTCGTTTGCCCGAGTCGGGCCACAGGAAATCACGGGTATCGTGTATTGGCGATCGCTGCAGATGCTTAGTCATAGCTCGTATACAATGCATAGTGTGTATTCTCAAATCATATACTCAACTCGATCCCCCCCCCCCCCCCCCAAGATTAAATCTTGAGTGCTCGGCCACCTCCAAGATCAAATCCTGAGTGCCACTGGAGAAGGATAACCTTTTTTTCTTCTTCATTTACTTCAAATATATCATATACTTTAAAGATATCAAGGAAGGGTAATTTTTTTGGCTGTTCCATCACCATAACATAGCCAAACTTTTGGACTTTTCTGATAGGTTTTTAATGAGTTTGTTTTGAAATTTTCCATAAATAGGTTGGCTAGAGCTGGAGAAAGGGGGGGGGGAACACATGGTAAGTCCTTCTTTTTGTTACCAATATTTGTCTTGAAAAATGAAAAAAGTGTTTTCCATGCAGTGTTTGAAAAGTTCTACAGTGTCCGATGAGAAAAGGTTTCCAAGGATATCCGTGTCATTTCTGGGTACACTGGTGAAGAGATCCTGTATATAGAAACTTGCTAAGATGTCTGAAGGTTCTATATTTATACCCTTTATCTTTTCAATGAAATACAAACTATTCTTTATAAATGATTCTGTTTTTCCTGTGTGTGGTGTTATCATGTTTATCAGATATTTGCGAAGTTTGAGGTCAGAGAATCTCTTACATCTACAACTAGCCATAGCAGAATATCATTTTTATGAATTTTTGGTGCTCCATAAATTCTTGGGACCAATGGATGTTTTGATGATAAAGATCTTTTTAATTCTTCTGGAAAATTAGGTAACTTTCTGATCAACTCATTGGTTTTATTATGTTCATGCCATGTGGGATCCCTGTCTAAGGATGAATAGGTATTGGAATCTGCTTATAGGATGTTCATTTTTCTTGCATATTCATCTGAATTCATAATTACTGTTACATTTCCTATATCTGCTTAATTATTACTGTTTTTATCTCGTCTTAATTTTTTAAGGGCTATGGATTCCAATTTCGGTAAGTTTCTATATGGTACCTTACATTTTAATAATAAGGCTGAACTTTGTATGCAGATGAAATCTACTGAATCTCTAGGAAGACTGCAGATTCCTTTCTCAATTTGCACTATGATGTCTACTTTAGGAATATTCTGTGGAGATAGAGCAAAATTAAAACCTTTGATTAGGAGATTTTTTCCCCTTTTTTGAAAGGTTACCCTTCTCCGCGTATATAGAAAACCAACCACAACAGGAAGATTTTTAAATGCCGTTTCACACCACCATGCAAAAAATAGGCATAATTAATAGGCAAAAAATTTAAAAAATTAAAAACAAACAAAAAAACGCATAATAGGCATACAATATATACAGCACACTGATTAAAAGAAATGAAGAATTATACTACCTAGCATAGAACCCTGCACTTAATGGTTTTGAACCCAAGATGATAAAACAACAACAACAATAAAAAAAAAAAAAAAAAAGATTTCAAGAATGCAATCATGCTGCCATACATCAAAAATGCCACAGACAAAGTGGATATCTTGCTCAGTGAGTACAACATAAAAGTGGCTTTTCTACCTTAACAAAAAATATCAAGATTCCTACATGCACCAAAACTACCACATCACCTCATGAAACAATCAGGCATCTATGAGATTCATTGCTCTTGTGGCATTTGTTATGCAGGCCAGATGGGAAGATTGGTGGAGATCCGCATGTCTGAACACGTAAAAGACATTGAAAAAATGAAGGGAGCACAAATCAGGTTTAGCGTTCCACACAGCCATTACTGGCCATCAAGTACTTTAGCAACAGACAAACATGTCATAAATGGAAAAATAACTGTTTCACAAGAAATAAAGAAGCCGCACAAATGCTTAGGATCCCTATACGGTGCAATAAAAATCAAGATTTATTTTACATCAAGTGTGGTTTGCCTTTATCAAAAATTTAACTGTCATGGACTGCTAGGATATAGCACACGTATGTGTGCTATATATCCTAAGGATATGGTTTTAAGGATATAGCTTAGGATGTAACCCAAGAACATAACTAGCAATATTCCAACATGCATATAGTAACAAATATATCATTTGTATTTAACAGTTGTGAAATTATTAAAAATATCTAATATGTGTAATTAATTGTCAATAAGCTTTTGTTGTGTAAAACTTTTATATACCATTATCCCCAATGATGCAAGTCTTATGACGCATGAAACTTGTCAGGCTTTTTAAGCGTTTATTTTTAATAAATTCTTTATATTAATATGTGGTCTCAATACTGAAAATTACCTACAGCACTGCTTAACCACAGAAATTTACGTCTACATAATTCTATAATTTTACATGGTAAAATTGTGAAGACTACTGTTTCATTACAATAATTAATTTAACAAAAAAAAACTATTATCCAATGTTTTGAGCTCCATATTATGATCATTGGGTTCTAAGGAGTGGTGACTGTTGTACTATTATGAAGTCCTTGACTTCATGATATATAACATATAGCCTATACCACTCAAATACTACCCTCTCCTTCTAGGAACCTGTTATCACAAATGAAGCTCTGGTGACTGGGTATCAGGGGTATAACTGAAACATTTGCATGATAGTCAATACTTGTGTATAAAACGAATGTCATGCATGTCTAGAGGCTTAAGTAGCAGTCCTACCACCAGAACTCTATAGGCTAACAACCCATAAGTCTCCAAACTACTGTTTGTTTTTAATACTGTTTAGAAGTTGGATAAATGCAGAAATTGGACCGACCCCTTGGTATCAACTAAAGCTTTGAAAATTAGGTCACAACCTAAGTTAAAACACTCTATCAAACTGGGGTAAGATGGAATGGTATTGGTAGAATAAATTTTCCCAATGGGAATGTATTTCTTTATTCAGGGATGATGCTTAATATAACATATACATAATATGGAACTGGAAACCTAATGAGCAAAAGATTTAGTCAAGCAATGATTAGGTAGGAACCAATTTCAGAATGAATAATAACAGTAAATCTTCAAACTAAATTTAGAAGGCTAAGAGTGGTTCAGTACTAAGTCCCAAATGAAAATGCATCCTTTGAAGAAAAAGAAAAGTTTTACGGTCTCATTGATAAGACCTTGTGGATGTTTTCATGGGTGACTTTAGTGTTCAAGTTAGTACAAATAATGAGGAGCTGGAGAATGTAATGGGAAAGCATGGTTTGGGAGAGAGAAATGTATAACCTGAACTTTTGGTGGAACTCTGTGACAAATACACTGGTGTCCAAAACCTAAGGAC
Organism: Typopeltis vanoorti; assembly: GCF_054136105.1. Lineage (NCBI taxonomy): Eukaryota > Metazoa > Arthropoda > Arachnida > Uropygi > Thelyphonidae > Typopeltis > Typopeltis vanoorti. The sequence continues at coordinate 81,011,757 of NC_143573.1, read as the reverse complement.
AAATACTATTTCTGAAAATTACAATCACAAATTCAGATGAATCAGCTTAAGGCAATTTGTATAACTGATGATTTCAAGTAAGAAAGTAGGTACACATTCAGATTTCTGAATAGCAAATTGTGTTTGAAGCAAGCTCTTTTTGTGAAGGAATAAAGTTGCAAACTTGGATGTCTTGTAATGTTTCAAAGATATCAATCTAGATGATTTCACATGAGGAAGAATTATTACTGATATTATTGCAGAATTACTGATATTTTAAGTGAGTCTGGAATCTCGCATAGCATTGTATCCATGCTCTGGGCAGCATTACAAGCATTACACCAACAGAATGTGTTACATTTGCTAAGAGGTCGCCCTCATGGAGTATGAAGACAGATTTTTGGTTATGACATCAAAATGCAATTGACACACCATGATAGGTCAGCCTGCAAGTTGACTCCACTCAAGAAAAGGTACACAAATATCATGACAAACTGTGGCAAGACATCTGCTGCAAGTAGACCTATATATCTTAAGGCCTGCAGTCTGCATTCCTTTATCCACAGCTCACTGTAGAGCATGTTTTCAGTGTTGTTCTATCTATAAAAAATGGACAAGACACCAATGGATGAATGTACTTTTTACAGATGAGAATCATTTTAGTCTTTCCTCCGATTCTATACGACACTTAATCTAGCGTGAAGAAATTGGTACTGTGGTGCTGGAGTCATGGTGTGGAGAGGCAGTATGCTAAATGGATGCACCAAGTTACAAGTGCTGGAAAAAGAGACTATGACTGATGAACGATATTGCAATGAAGTTTTTCATCATCACGTTCAACTGTCCCGTGGTGCTGTAGGCAAAAAATTGTCGTCCATAAAAAAAAAAAAAAAAAAAAAAAAAAAAAAATTGGATGACAATGCAACACCACACCATATTGTACATGAGCAGTGGAGATACTTTTGGAGACCAAGGACATTAATTGAATTGAGTAGCCAGCATCCTCCCCAAATCTCAACCACACAGAACAAATTTGGGATACTATAGGAAGATGCATTGCTGCTCGAAATTCCCCTCCAGAAAACAAACATGCCTTATCCCTGCTCTGAAGAAGGAGTTTGCCTCCAGAACTCCCGAACCACTTGGCTCTTAGCATGGTATGACATTGTGAGAGCTGTTTTGCAGTTCAGGTTGGAGATATTCTATACGGTCCAACATAAGTGGCAGTCATGGCCGAGTGGGTAAGACGATGGACTTGAAATCCATTCGGATATTCCCACACAGGTTCGAATCCTGTTGGCTGCGTAGTTTTAAGGTGGCGCTAGTGAGCCAAGTGCCGTGGACGTGTCTAAGAAGAGCTCCTGATTGAGATAAGTTATTCTAAGAAGAATTAAGTCTATATGCGTAATTGTTTGAGTAAGAGCGGCAGTAAACGTTGTGCGCTACCATTATTATTAGTGTGGGGGATTTTTCTTGCCTAAATTAATTACGAAATCGTTAATATTAGACCTAGTAACCTGCAGAGAAAAAAAATGGCTGCGGCATTGTCATCCCATGATTTTAATTTAGATTTCAGTCATTTCGTTAAGTGTGAGGTCTGTTATATGTATTCCTTCGATTACATAAATGATTTGTGGATGTTTAGTGTGGACAGAAGAAGGGTGTGTGTGTGTGTGTGTGCGCGAAGTGTGACCTGAATGAGGAACTGATGAATGCAAATATGAAATTGATGACAGAAAGTGTTAGTAACGAGAATGTCGCGGGGAACACGAGTGCAAGTTTGAAAGAGAAGGATGATGAGAAACAGAGGCAAAAAAATGCTAAAAAAATGAGTCAGAAAAAAAAAAAAAAAAAAAAAAGAGCAATTTGAAAACCATAACGGATGTTAAAAGGGACGAAAGGGAGGCGAGAGTGGCAGAAGGAAGGAAACGAAATTCAGAGAACTAATGAAACAAGAAATGGTGTGATGCAGAAATCGAAAGTGAAAAAAATCGAAAGAATGAATGATAGTGAAAAAAGAATGAATGATGGCAAAAGTTGGACGCACGTTGAACTGAAAGTACTGAAACAAAGAAAGATGAATGAGAGTGAAAGTGAGAAGAATGATAGCGAATGTTGGACGCATGTTAGACTGAAAGTACGGAACAAAGAAAAGTGAATGAGAGTGAAAGTGAGAAGAATGATAGCGAAAGTTGGACATATCTTGGATCGAAAGTACGGAAACAAAGAATGAATGAGAGTGAAAGTGAGAAGAGGAGGTCGAGAGTTAGAAGGATTTAATGATAGAGAGAATGTGTCGCAAGATTCAAAAGATGAATTGGATTGGATGAGGCAAGAAATGAAATGGATGCGGAATGAAATTAAGATAATTCAGGTCAAAACTATTAAAATAAATCATGATGGCATGAAAGAGTTAACGAAAGATGAGCGAGTAGCGTTGTATGGCGACTCCATTATTAAAGGTGTGCTAGAGGATAGAATGCACAAGGTATGTTTTCCAGGCGGTAAAATGAGTAGAGGGATAGAGGTATTGGATATGAGGCGGGAGCGAGCAAAAGAGTTAATAGTATTAATTGGTACAAATGATTAGAGAGAGAACAAAGAGCATGTTAGAATGTATATCAGGAGGCTGCTTGGAAGGATAAAAGAGAATAGTGTGACAGGAAGGGTAGTCAGTGTGTTGCCTAGGTATGACTGTCGTGAAATGAGGCGGAGAGCAAGGATTATGAACGATATGCTGGCTGAAATGTGTAAGGAGATGGGAGTACAGTTTGTTAATGTGTAAAATGAGTTTGAGGGAAGAAGTGGCTGTATGGGAGCGATGGACTGCATTTGAGTGATTATGGTGTGAGTCACATGGAGAGACTGCTGCTGGAAGGTAGAGAAGTGAATGGAGAGAAGGAATCAGATCGAGAGGGGAGTGATGTAGAAGAGCAGGAGAGAGATTGAAGAAGTGGATATGAATGTAGAAGTGAGTGGTATGAGTACAGAAAATGAGAGAATGGGTGTGCAAGAGGAACAGGGAAACAGGGAGGCTCAGGGTGGACAGAGGTACACAGCGTGAGAAAGGTGGATGCTCCAAAAGGTGAGAGCATGTGTAGGCAGGAAAGGAATGGGATGACCAGGGATCAAAAGGAAACAGTTGGAATTGAAAAGGGTTCTAAAATGAAGAAGCAGAAAAGGAAATGGCTCCAGTCTAGCATGGAGAGATCACATCGAGTGAGTGGTATCAGTGGAACTAGCTGTAGATCCAGAAATGAGTTGCTGTGTTTGTATACCAATGCTAGAAGTATAAGAAACAAGGCAGATGAAATGGTTGCACTAATTGCGTCTGTTCACCCAAAGATTGTCGGAATATGTTATGTGAGACATGGTTGGAAGAGGATGACATCCTGACAGGAATAGAGATGGAAGGGTATGATGTGTTTTGTGAGGATAGAAGGGGTAAAAAGGGAGGGAGAGTGCTATAGATGATAGAGAAAGAGTTATGTCCAAACAAAGTAGAGATGCAAGATGGAAATAGTGGCAGTGGTTTTGAGGCAATATGGTGTGAGATAGAGGTGAATAGAATGAAATACTTGGTGGGATATTGTTATAGACCTGGTAATGTGGATGGTGGTGATAGTGAAATGTATAGTCAAATTAGCCAAGAAAATAAGAAATGGGTGATCATTATGAGTGATTTTAATTATGGGAATATAGACTGGAATGACGAGATAGCAACTGGAAGTAAAGAAAATGAGTTTCTTGAGTTTTTGAGGGATAACTACCTCAGACAGTATGTAACAGAGGGCACACGGGAATTAAGGGTCTTGTATTTGGTCATCCCATCAGAGGATGTAATTATAAATGAGGTATCAAATCATCCAGCAATTGGTGAGAGTGACCATGAGGTGATTACCTGGGTGGTTGCCAGCAGTGCGAGGGCCCCCTGTGAGAAAAGGGTATATGTGGAACTACAAGGCGGTGAGTATGAAGAGCTAAGGAGACATCTTGCAGGTGTAGCGTGGGATGAGGAGTTAGCTGGAAAAGAGATCAATGCAGCTTGGGGGATTTTCTAAAACTATCTAGTAGATGCAATGCCTAAATGTATTCCAAGGGTGAGAAGGTTAAATATAAGATATGTGTGAGATGGATGAATAAAGAGATTAAGCATGCAATACAGAGAAAAAGGGCATTGTGGCAGCAGTATAAGGGAAGTGGAAATAACCAATTTCATGATGTCTACAAAGACCAGGCAAGGAGGGTGACTTGGTTGGTGAGAGTAGCTAAAGAGAGGTATGAACAGCAGTTAGCTAATGAAGCCAAAAAGAATCCTAGGGAGTTCTTTCGATATGTGGCCAGCAAAAGAAAGAAAGATTATGGAAGGATGACATTGATTGGAGAAAATGGTATAAAGACAGCTGTTACAGAATGTGTGGTGGAGATACTTATTGAGCAGTTCATAAAGATCTTTCAATCTTCTGAATGTGACTTCATGGAGAGATTGAGAGCAGTGGATGATGGGGAGGAGAGACTGATTGTAAATGAGCAAGAGGTGTTTGGGGAATTGAGTAAACTAGATGTTAATAAGGCTGTGCGTATTCTGAAGGAATGTGCCAGAGAGTTGACACCTGCCTTGATATATTTTTTTAATATGAGTCTTACACTTGGTCAAGTTCCTAAGGAGTGGAATGAGGGCAAGATTGTGCCACTTCATAAAGGAGGTGCTCGAACTCGAGCATCAAACTATAGGCCTATCTGTGTGTCAGGTGTTGTGGTTAAGTTGTTGGAGAAGCTTGGGAGAACTAGGATCCAGAGTTGGGTTGACAACAATGGTATAATCTTTGAATGACAACATGGATTTGCTAAAGGGAGGTCATGTTTTAGTAATCTACTTACTTATTACAATAAAGTGACTGCTTTCTTGGACAGAGGAGAAGGATACACAGAAATATACTTGGATTTCACAAAAGCTTTTGATAGAGTACCTCATGATAAGTTGACAGCCAAACTAGAGCAGATGGGTCTGGATATTAGATTAGTGCATTGGATTGGAGACTTGCTATCTGATAGGTATCAACAAGTTGTGTATGGGGGTGAGATATCCAGGAAAAGGAAAGTCACTAGAGAAGTGCCTCAGGGGTCTGTTTTAGGGCCATTACCATTTAACTTGTATATTAATGATATTGGCGAAGATTTGGATGGAGATATTCAGTTGTTTGCAGATGGGGCAAAGTTGGGACGAACCATAAAGAGTAGTGAAGATGTTGTGGCCTTGCAAGAAGACTTGAATAAACTGAGTGATTGGGCATAGAAATGGGGATGCGAGTTCAATGTTGTAAAATGTAAGGTTTTAAAATTTGGAAAACAAAGGTCCAAAGGCGACTGACTAAGGTAGTTTCTGACCTCTGGAATGTTGAGTATGAGGAAAGATTGAGAAGATGTAATTTGCAGAGTCTGGTGGAGGGAAGGAAGAGGGGAGTATGACAGACACCTACAAGTTGGTAAGGGGTTGTTATAAGATCAATTGTGGAGAAGTTTTACAGAGAACAGTGGGAGATAAGGGGAGAACCAGAGTCATCCCTGGAAACTGTATAAAGAGGGTGTGCGTAGGGAGGGGAGTGAGAGGCAGGTTTTTTTCGTGCAGAGTTGTGACTGATTGGAATGCCTTGCCTGAGAGTGTGGTGTCTGCAAGGAGTTTGAGTGTTTAAGACATGGTATGATGAGATGTGTGTGTGATAAAAGGACCTCCCAGATGAGTCTTTGACTCCATGAAGTCTTGGGGTAATAATAATAATAAGAGAATATATAAAGCAACCTGGGTGTCGACCAGATAAATAATCAAATAAATAAATATAATAAAAATCATACTGCCATCAGCCAAATGTGCAGGAATATGTTATTAGATGTATGAACTAAAAGAAATGCCAATATTGGCTCAGATCACCACCTAAATGGGATCTATGCAGTTATATATCCAAAAAAACATCATCAGGAGAAAACATTTAATGCTGAGGTATGTAAAGAGTTTAAAATAAAGTTAAGGGAAAATATAGATAGTAATTTTGATGGAGGAAAGAATATAAGGAATGATGATATAGAGCCTAAATGGAAAAAAAAAAAAAGGTAAAAAGTTCTTAATGATGCAGTGGAAACTTGGAGACTAGCAGATGAAAGGAAAAAAATAAAGCTGAAGTTATGTGCAAGAAATTTCCCTAAAAGGAAAATAAACTTAAAGATAAATATAAGATTTTAAATAAATAGAGAAGTCCTAGAAAAGATAAATGGATTGTAGAACTGGCATCGAGGGCACAACAAGCAGCCGACAAGTAAAATAGTAGAGTTAGGTATGCTCTACCCACTATTCCAAGACATTTCAGAAAAAGAGAATCCTTAGGGATCAGAATATAGGAATAATAAAAAAAAAGGAGATTTAAGAAATTGTAATAATTGGGGAGGAAACCTGTTATGTGTCATTAGCAAAATTTTCTGCAAAATTATTCTTTCAAGAAGGACGAGACAGGAGCAGCTGGTTTTAGACTGAACAGGTCATGTATAAATCTAACACCTTAAGAATAATAATCTAACAGTCAAATGAATTTAAATCTACTTTATATTTGCTTAAAGCCAGGGAGGTATATTCAGGGTATGCTAAGTGTGTGGTGCACACCCACAGAATACCAATAATCATATTTTTGCATTTATTCCTGTTAACACGTTCACTGCCAAGCTGAAAATTGGAATTCGTGTGGTGGCCAAATTTTTTTTATTTTTTTATTTAGTTTTTATTGTGCTCAAAATAAGTTAATATATTATTTATATGCTTTTATTATTATGTATATAGGATTTATGTACTCTAAATATTTATTACGCGATATCGCATGATATGTAATTCAGTCAAATAAGTTATATATTTTACAAATAAAAAACATTTAAATATAATAATTATAACTTTAATTATCAGTCTTTTATAATCACATAGAATTTTTAAAAATAACGTACAAATAGAAAAAAATAATTATCAAAAATCAACATTTATATGGGAACTTACTAAAAAAACAAAACAAAAACAATACTCAAAATAAATAAAAACCAAACTTCAAGCACGCTAAATCAACGAATAACTAAACAAAATCGTTGCATCGTTGCCTTGTCTGAACGGCGCCACTGTGCGCATTGGCTAACATAAACAATAGACAATGGCTGGCGGCCATCCCCACTCCACGAAAGTCGATCCCTTCCCTAGTGGCCAATATAAATATTATGCGCCGTTTCACTGTGGCCGCTATACTATCCCGCTTAGAAACTTGATATCGACGTCCACGCGATAACGCGCGATCGGCCGACCGACGAGAACTCGCATCACGCGATATCGCGTGGTTGACAATGAACGTTTTAAAGATTCCCATTTTCTTTACGAAGAATTAGTATGTTGTGTAAAGAAAATGCTTTTCAACGTGTAAATGTTGCATCCAGTGGCGTAGCTAGAGCTTTTGCTGAAGAGTGCAGTCCCCGAGTTTATCGCCCTTCTCAATACACACCAAAAATACTACAACAAAGTCAAAAAGACGTATAGCATTTCTGACAATCTGAGGCTTAGTCACCGTCATCCCTGGTCAGATTGGCGGGCGTTTTTGCCACGCTCCCATTGCCGTAAACTCCCAAACCTGCAGCAGTATGACAGATTTGTTTAAATCTGGACTCTAGACCAGGGGTAGGCAACTTTTTCAAGTGTGCATGCCAAAATCGCCAAATCTTTGATGCGAAATTTTCTCAAGTGCCAACCAAAATTTTGGGAAACGTATTATTTGGTGTCTTTTAAGTATTGGGAAGACCTTTTCAAATAATCAAAAATCACACTAGAATGGTAAAATCAAAGAATACTGTAAGAGTCATGTAAGATTGAATGAATGTAAAAATCAGTGACAGAATTTTTACTTAAAAGTCCTTCTACCCTGTTGATAGCATGAATATTTTTTTATTTGAATTTAAATGTAATTCTAACTCCCAAATTTAAAGACGTGATTTTTAACATCAGCAAGAGTAAACAATAATTCTGAATTTTTTTTTTTTTTATAAAGATCAATCAGACAAGTTTTTTCAAGTTTTTTTAATATATTGCAGTGCACAATCTCATAATCGTTTTACTTGATTAAAGCACAATTTCTTAAAAGAAAATAAAATTAGAGATATAATTTTTACTACCTCTTAATCCCTTATGAGTACATAAAAATTACAGACAAAATAAATTGTTATTTACCTACATAATATATTAAACAGAAGTTAATCTTCACCATTTTTAGCAGAAAACATCAAATCAAAACTAGAGAAAGAAAAATAGTGGATATTTTATTTATTCAGCATCAATGAGACTTCTGCTGCATCACTAATGAAAGATAATTTATATCAGGTTTATATTTTGTAACCTGTAGAGATATGCATGCACTACTAGTTTCATCTGTAAGGCTTTCATCTATTACAAGACTTAACAAAGTTCATCACTGAGGAACAACAATTTACAAGAATATGTAGATTCAATAATGCTGTTGCAAGGGTTTTTAAACATACAAAATTTTCAGGAATAGAATTTCAAGTTCTTAGTACCTCTTTTTCTACACTTCTCTCTCTCTCTTACTCCCATCTCTAATTGCTCCTTTTCAATATTTTCCAAGTAAACTCCGAGGTCAACAAATTTCTGCCTCCAAAATGAGCTACTTTGAAAATCAATCAACTGCATTTCAAAATCATCCATATTTATCCTCGAAAACATGTGCAGTTTATTTGAAGATGTTTTCATGTCCTGTAGTTGATTCAAGTCATTTAAACATTAGCAAAATTCTGCAAAAAAATTAGTTTACAAATCCACACGATGTCATACATTTCTTTATAAAACATTTGTTGATTAGTCATAAGAGATTTATCTCATCCAGGCATTGAAGAAGTCGTTTCTTAACAAGACCTCGAATAAGCCAATGAACACTGTTGTATATTATTAGTCCTTGGTACAATGAATCCACCTCATTCAATAGATTCTGAAATTGTCTTTTATTCAAAGCACGTGCAGAAATGTAATTAACGACCTTGGTTACTGTTTGTATCACTTCTTGAAATTCCTTTAGGCCAGCGTTTGCACATAAATTCTCCTCTTGAAGGATGCAATGTAAACCTATCAGTGGATGACCAACATATTTTGCAAACAGATTTACAAAACCTGCTTCCTTGCCCATCATCTGTTGTGATGGATACCACTTTTGAAATATCAGTTTGTCAAATAGATAATTTGTTCATAACTGCTTTACATGTTTCAACCTCACTGATACGCTCAGGAAGTATTACAAGGTTAATCCTCTCTTTGCATATTTCATCATCCCTACAAAATCGAGCAAAGATTACCAGCCTAGCTGATGATGTAATGTCTGTGCTTTCATCAATACAAATAGAAAAGAACTGATATGAAGCTAAATCTTTTGTTAATTGTTCTGTTGTACGTGTGGACAGACTTATGTGTTCGTCGAACATGTTGTTTATTATTTTAACGGTATAACAGAACACAGAAACTAAGTAAATAATTAATTTATTGACTTGATGCTGATATTTCGCTGGTATTATAACCAGCATCTTCAGAGCACAAAAACACTGTTTGTCACAATACGCGAGACTAAAACAACATGGTGCACTTAACCAAAATTGTAGCAGCAACACAAAGACTAGAGTCCTGATTTTGGAGCCCTCTATCTGAAAAAAAAAAAAAAAAAAAAAAAAAAAAAAAAAAAAAAAAACCGCTATCATATATTACTAGAGTCCTAGAAAAGTGCTAGTTTTTTCTTAATATGACTGTCTCCCAGATCTTCGGCAAGTTAATACAGCCATATTTGTTGAGATTTGGAGTGTGTTTTAGGGCTTCTGTCGCCTCTAAGAACAATCTCTCTGATTTATATGGGTTTCTGTGTAGTACTTTTGTGTTTTTCCAGTTGATCCTGTGTGCAGGGGTATCCAGAGCATGGTCTGCTAGGCCCGACTTCCCATAATGATATTTCCGGACGTATCGTTTATGTTCGCTGATGCGGATATTCACAGTTCTTCCTGTTTGACCGTAGTAGGCTTGATTGCATGAGCAGGGTACTTGGTAGACTCCTGGATGTGATAAAGGAGGAATGCTGTCCTTGGGTGAGCAGATGAGGGTGGCTAATTTGCTACATGGTCTGAATGTAGTGCGTAGTTTATGTTTATTGAGAATTCTTGAGATCTTTTCGGATGTGCCTTTAATGTAAGGGATGGTGACTGTTTTGTTGTAGTTCTCTGTGGTGGATGGCGGGAGGGGTTTCTTAGGAGTGTTTAGTATTTTGTTTATTTTTTGTGAACACCTGGAAAAACAAGCAATCAATACAGCCACTCTCAAACCAACACTTTGGCTACGCTATGTTGATGATGTGCTTGCTATTTGACCACATGGCCCTGAGACATTGAAAACATTCTTAGCACATTTAAATAGCCAACATCCAAAAATCCACTTTACTATGGAACTGGAAACCAACAACTGTCTGCCTTTCCTGGATACACTCATCACACGTCTCCCAGATGGTTCCTTATCATTTTCAGTTTTCAGAAAACCCACACATACAGGCAGATACTTACACAAACAATCACACCATCATCCTTCTCAACAATATGGCATATTAAAAATGCTAACCCATAGAGCGAGAGCAATCTGTTCAAATGACAAGGCTCTTACTGCTGAACTGACTCACTTACGCCACACCTTCTTGGCCAACGGCTACAATCCACAAAAAATAAACAAAATACTAAACACTCCTAAGAAACCCCTCCCGCCATCCACCACAGAGAACTACAACAAAACAGTCACCATCCTTTACATTAAAGGCACATCCGAAAAGATCTCAAGAATTCTCAATAAACATAAACTATGCACTACATTCAGACCATGTAGCAAATTAGCCACCCTCATCCGCTCACCCAAGGACAGCATTCCTCCTTTATCACATCCAGGAGTCTACCAAGTACCCTGCTCATGCAATCAAGCCTACTACGGTCAAACAGGAAGAACTGTGAATATCCGCATCAGCGAACATAAACGATACGTCCGGAAATATCATTATGGGAAGTCGGGCCTAGCAGACCATGCTCTGGATACCCCTGCACACAGGATCAACTGGAAAAACACAAAAGTACTACACAGAAACCCATATAAATCAGAGAGATTGTTCTTAGAGGCGACAGAAGCCCTAAAACACACTCCAAATCTCAACAAATATGGCTGTATTAACTTGCCGAAGATCTGGGAGACAGTCATATTAAGAAAAAACTAGCACTTTTCTAGGACTCTAGTAATATATGATAGCGGTTTTTTTTTTTTTTTTTTTTTTTTTTCAGATAGAGGGCGCCAAAATCAGGACTCTAGTCTTTGTGTTGCTGCTACAATTTTGGTTAAGTGCACCATGTTGTTTTAGTCTCGCGTATTGTGACAAACAGTGTTTTTGTGCTCTGAAGATGCTGGTTATAATACCAGCGAAATATCAGCATCAAGTTAATAAATTAATTATTTACTTAGTTTCTGTGTTCTGTTATACCGTTAAAATAATAAACAACATGTTCTGTTGTATTCCTTTCCAACTTAAGTATTCTATCCTTAAGTGTTTTTCTACTCACAGACAATTCTTTAATGCGCTGAATAATTTTTACCTTAAGGAAAGGAAAAGCAATGCTTTAATATACTCCCCATCACGGAATGGTTTTCCATGTTGGGCAATAACTTTTGAAACCTCAAAACTAGCGGTAACTAAGTTGGAATTAGGCCAACCTGAAATAAATTTCATCAACTATCAGACTGTTTTTTTGTCTTGCTCAGTTCGTGAGAAATTAATTCTCTTTGTTCTTGCTCACTTTTATTACTTAATTTCTTATGAACAGTTTCAAAATGTCTCTTTACAGAAGAAGTCTTATAAACAACTGAATCGGAACATAAAATGCATAATGTAATAAATTTAGCTTAATCCTTTATCCAAGTGTGAGCAAACAAAGTTTGCACCTGAAAATATCTTCAGGACTGAAGCAAGGTGGTGCAACTGTTGGCAACTCGGAGCAAAGGTGGACCAACAACACTCCTTGTCTCAGTATCTCCCACCATGCAAAGCACATGTCTTTGCGAACATGTATAATGCTAAGCATTGAGGGAAGGGCCACTACCCAGATTGGTTTCGACCTTTGAGGTCTCGTCAGTGGGAGGCAGACCCAGAGGTGGTGATACTAAGGCAGAAGCAATGGAGAAGTCATATTTACATATATGAGTTGCAAACCGGTGTACCACCTTATTATTAACCAAGTGCAAAATAAACCTCAAACATCTTTCTCTAAATCCAGAGTAATTTAATAACAAGGTGGTACACCGGTTTGCAACTCATATAGGTAAATATGACCTCTCCATTGCTTCTGCCTTAGCGTCACCAGCTCTGAGTCTGCCTCCCACTGACGGAGCCCTCAATAAAGGTTGAAACCACCAGTCTGGGTAGTGTATGTGTATATATATATATATATATATATATACATATAAGAAAGCAATTAAATAATTGCTTTCTTCATACAGCTTTTAACTTTAATGAAAACCGGATTATGGGGTGTAAAAATGTGGACAGAGCCCTTCCCTTAATGCATAGCATTATACATGTCTGCAAGGACATGTGCTTTGCATGGTGGGAGATACTGAGACAAGGAGTGATGACAGCTTGGTTCATCTTTGCTCAGAGTTGCCAACAGTTGCACCACCTTGCTTCAGTCCTTAAGATATTTTCCGGCGCAAACTTTGTTTGCTCACACTTGGATAAAGGATTAAACTAAATTTATTATAGTCTAACCAAGTGCAAAATAAACTTCCAACATCTTTCTCTAAATCCAGAGTAATTTAATAATAAGGTGGTACGCTAGTTTGCAACTCATATAGGTAAATATAACCTCTCCATTGCTTCTGCCTTAGTTTCACCACCTCTGGGTCTGCCTCCCACTGACGAGACCTCAATAAAGTTTGAAACCAGTCTGGGTAGTGACCCTTCCCTCAATGCATAGCATTATGGATGTGTTTTGCATGGTGGGAGATACTGAGACAAGGAGTGATGAGAGCTTGGTCCACCTTTGCTCCAATTTGCCAACAGTTGCACCACCTTGCTTCAGTCCTGAAGATATTTTCAGATGCAAACTTGTTTGCTCACACTTGGATAAAGGATTAAACTAAATTTATTATATTCTAACCAAGTGCAAAATAAACCTCCAAAATGCATAATGCTGTATTATCTTTCTTAATCATGCCAAATTTTTCAGTCCAGTATTCTTTAAATCATCTAATATCCTTTTCATTTGAATGTTTATGTTTCTTTGCTGGTGGCTGTGAAATTCTGCTCAATCTGTAAAGAGCAGGAAGCAAATAAATAAATAAATATATACATATAAGAAAGCAATTAAATAATTGCTTTCTTCATACAGCTTTTAACTTTAATGAAAATCAGATTATTGGGTGTAAAAATGCGGACAGAGACATATAGACACTGACAAAAATGATAATTTGGTCTCAGAAAATCTCATCATAATCACTCTCTGCATATACCAACCAAGTTTAAGGAAACAAAAAATTACTACAATTATAAGCCGACCTACACACATACGAATGAAAGAGAAGGGTATGCATGCAATCTAATCACATGCAGATAACACTTCATAATCGTGAATATTGATAATACATTTCACATAGCTTTAAAATAACTTACTGTATTTACTGGAATATAACTCACCCTCGCGTATAACTCGCACCCCTGAATTTTACTTTACGAAAAAAGAAATTGAAAAGTTCCAAGTATACCTCGCACAAAAAAAAAAGTTTAAACACGTTCAAATCAGGGCGATAGTAACTCGCTTAACATGGTAAATGACACGCCCTCCCCAGTAGCCAATAGTGACTGCAGACACAAGTAAAAACAGGTCGTTTCATTGTATCACTAAATAAGGTACAGAAACATTTGCAGTCTGTGTAATATATTTCACAACAAATAGTGCAATTAGAGACAAATGGGATAAAAATGGTACTAGCTAATGAATCACATGTCCCCTTCCCACAGAAACTATGCTATTCAGACTCAAGCAAAACCATATGTTGCATGACAAACACGGTATCTAACTAAAAACTAGATGTGTTGGAGTCTGTCCCGCAGCTCAAATGCAAGGCAGCAATAAATATAAACGGAAAGTGTTAACATTTTTAACGCTTGAATATTTTTATGGAATTTCAGATATTGAATTTGGTTGAAGAGAATTAGCATTTCAATTCAAAAATTGTCGGCTTGCTTTTATGTTTGACTCGCATGATCTTTTGTTAATACTGCACCAATTATATGCATGTCTTCATAGCTGCTCTATCTTTATTGGCGTAGTATCATAGCTGTCTGTTCATTAGTCATTCGTGAAGGATTGTTCATTAAGTATCTGAAGTCTTGTAAATTACTGGTCATTTTTGCTCGAAATAGGAAAGAAGATGGTGCTATTTGGGTAGGATGCACACAAGGAATCTGCTCTCTAGGCAGGAAATAGCAATAGCAATCGTGGTGTGATATATGCGGGGATTTTACGAAAAAACTGATAACTTTAGTTTCCAAAAATCCCCACATATATCTTGCAACGTTTTTAACTTTAATTTTGGGGAAAAAAGTGTGAGTTATATTCGAGTAAATACGGTATGTTTATGGCAATGTAAAGGAAATTTGCTTTTATATCTAATAAGCTAAACATATTAATTGATAATAAATACCTTCCAATCCATATTTTAATGGCTTACTATTTAATAAAATGCAAATCCATATATATACACAATTTAGAAAATGGATATGTTCTTTACGAAACACAAAAAGATATATCAAACGATGATAAAGAAATCATGCCACGTCTGGCTGCCTGATGAATGATGCAACAACTGAACTGGACGAAACTTGTAGACCAGTATATCGTGGAGATATATGGCTTGGAAATAGGATCTTTGTTTCTTATTATTTATTATTACTAAAGCAGTTGGTGGGGTTTGATTCTTTATTGCATTTTCATTTGGTATCGCTGTACTTAATAAAATTGTATTATATTAAGTTAAAATATTCAAGTCAGTGAAGATGTTCGAAATGTATTTATTTATTTAATTATTTTTTAAGGCGAGCCCTGGGTTGCATGCCTGAAAAAAGTCGTTGGTGTGCCACATTTTGCATGCATGCCAAGGGTTGCCCACCCCTGCTCTAGACTAACCATAGATAAAGAATGCAATAAATATGTTTTCAATGGTTTCGATTATATCATTTGGGATAACGACCCAAATGATATAAATGTGTAACAGATTAAAAAAAAAACTAATGCTGAATCAGGCATTTTAGCATTGTTTAAGCATTGGTAAAAACAGAATCATGCTTGTTAATTTTCATACCCACATCAATAGGGTTAAGCAAAAACTCTAATATAATATAATAGGGCACAAAAGAAATATTATTATTACCGGAATCCTAAAACCCTGTCGATGGCCTTAGTTATAAGCAAAATTAGAAAAAATAAACATGTTTTCGCAAATGTGTACTGACCTATGCCTGCTGCTGAGAAGCAGCTGCTATGGTATAAGCAATAACCAATTGCCTTACCATGTGTTTTATTGTTAAGAATTTGAATTATAGTATGATAGGGAAATGTAATGATTTTGTTATATTTATATTTTATTTATTTTAGTAGTAAGTACAGTTGCTAAAAACTAATTATTAATTAACATGTTCGCTGCCAACTACGAGTATACTCGTAGTTGGTATATGAGCCTCACAAACCAACTACAAATATACTCATATGTCAATTGCCGACCTCCTATACCAAGCACAAGTTAACCCTTAATATAAGTACCTTAATTTGGACCCTTCGCTTGTGAATAAAGCAGAGAGCACGTCTGGGGGCTTGGTAGAAGGAAAATAATTTCAGTTAAAATATAGTATATTATATATGTGCCTCAGAAGCCAACTACGAATATTCTCGTATGTCGATTACCGACCTCCTTAAAATATGCCAAGCACGAGTTAACCCGTAATTTGTAAATCAAATTATCAAAAACTAATAAAATCAATAAAAATAATAAAATGAAATCAATAAAATAAAAACCAATTTATTCAAATTACGAATGATACACTTTAAAACAATTTTTCACGTACAATGGTGGTTTTTCCTAGCAAAGGACAATAATAATGTTCAAACCAGTTTAATGGATCTGAGAGTTGTGTTAGAAATAAAGCACTTGATCAAAGACTAGAGACTACAAATATGTTGGTTCTGAGAAAAATGAGGAGAACTGAATTGGTAGCAACACTGACAGAACCATTAATAATGAAGTTTTCATTATTAATATAAATCATATTAATAATAAAAATCAAATAATAACGCATTATTTGCATTCAAGAATGTATTGGCAGAACTAATCGAAGCTGGTATGGCTACTTAAATAGAATGGGGGAGGAAAAGGTTAGCAAAACAGGTGTTTTTTAAAGCCAAGATGGCAGGAAAGAGACCTAGAGGATTGAATCAGTCAGAAGTGTCTTAGAACACAAAATGTTGATATGACAACATTGGAGTTCTCACAAGTAAGAGACTGATTTGGAAAAAAATTTTTGACAGGAGATTAATAAATAATGTATACTTAAATCATGTATTGCCGTCATAGTAACCTGAACATCCCTTGGGAGTACATATCAGAAAATTGATGATGGTGATGATTATATTTGCAGTCTGTAAATTATGAAAAAACCATTAATTCCATTGCTAGAGATTGTGTGTGGAATGCACTTGAAAACAAAGGAATCCACAAAAGATAATAAACCTCATAAAGGAAGGATATACATATGATGTGTATATAATATATACATATATATAGACAACAGAATAAGGTTTTAGTGTAATGTATATTATTTTTATCTTTATATATTATATTATATGGATGAGGATATAAGAATGTAAGTTATCTTCATAACTCTACTACTACTATGTTCGTTCTTGTGGTTGTATCAGTTGCTTTAATATAATTCTTATTCTAAGTGATTATCAGAACTTTCCAGATCCCCCCCCCCCCTTCATTGGAATGGGTACTTGGGAGAAGGGGGATGACATCAGGTAACGCTAAGCCCAGTGGAGTCTGGGCTCAGCGTTAGGTATAGAAACAGCGGCATTTTTATGTTTTATGCTTTTGATATTTTCTCAGTAGAACATGTCTATCTCTGGTCCTGGTTATTACCTGCCTATGCACTGGCGAGATGTAGGTCACAAAAAATATATAGTTTCATGTATTTGAGCAAATGCCTTGAAGGCCAGATGATATAAGGAAAGTGAATTCTGCTTTCTCAAATGAAAATCATGAAATAAATGCTATTATTGAAAATTGAATTAAATTATGTTAGTAATACAAAGGATCTTAATAAATACTTCAAGATCTCCTTTTCTAATGTTGGGTAATAACTCTTGCTACCAGAATTTAAGTCTAGATTATCCTGTTGGATGAAACACAAATGACAAAAATGAAGCAAGCAGAAGTATAGATAAAGGTTCAGGAGCAACAATACCGAGAAGACGGGGTCAGAATCGGATGCATAACGATGGAAGAGAAAACGAAGATAACATAGGTTTTCATTATTTAGTTTTATTTTATTTACATTTAGTATACTTAAATGTTTTGTTTGTATTTATTTATACTTTTACTTATATAGTTTTACTCCCTTATACTTATTTAGCCTTTAGTTGTAATAGTTCCTCGACACTATTTTGAATAATGGCAGCAGCGACAGTTAAAATGGCGATACACCATTTGCAGTTAAAATTGCAAATAGCGAATTGCCAAATCCTCCCCCATTTAAGGACTCCATTTTGCGTGATATCATAATTTTGTAGCATGCGGGACTAGTGGAATGTATGCGTCCTAGAGTTGTATATGTGGCAGGTGAATAATGTGGTGAAAGAAGAGGAAATATGTATATGCTCAAAATGCAGGCAATGGGAGTAACCTGGTGGGTTAGAGATGATTACAACTGACCTCGTTGAATAAGAGGTGGGAGATTCTCCATGTACAGAGATGAGTGGTATGATAGAGGGCGAGAATGGCAAGAGAAATATGAATAAAATAATGCTACCGTTATTCAAAATAGTGTCAAGCAACTATTACAACTAGACACTAAATAAGTATAAGGGAGTATCACTATATAAGTAAAAGCATAAACAAATACAAACAAAACATTTAAGTATACTAAATATAAATAAAATAAAACTAAATAATGAAAACTTATGTTAGTATGGAGTAGGGAAAGGTTGTAGGACTGTGAAGTTTTTTTGGAGATGGTCTCAATTGGGAGGATGAATGGAAAATAAGAGTAGCTGACTTGCAGAGAGAGAGAGAGAGAGATGAGCTGAAAGAGCAGGTGGAAAATCTAGGGAATGAGATGAGAAGTGTGAAAGATGAGATTAGGCGAATGGAAGAGACGAATCAGAGTAGGAGTGAGAGAGAGTTATGGGAATGGTAGAAGAGGAGAGAATAGGAAAAGTAGAAGAGAGGGAATGAGAAGAATGTAAGGGAGCACTGGAACTAGGGGTAGAGTGATGTCAGGAAGGCAGGTAAGCAGGGGGAACACAGAGAGAAAGTGTTAGAGGAGAGAGAGTGAGGGATGCATGTGAGCAATCGAGGAACAGGGTGATAAGAGGTGTAACGTATGGGGACTCAATGATCTGTGGTGTTCAAGATAGGATGATTGAGAAGTGTTTGCCTGGAGGAACGATAGAAAGTGTGGCTATGGCAATTAACAGGGATGAAAGGGTGGATGAGATGATTGTGATGGTAGGAACAAATGACTTGAGAGGTAACGTAAATTAGGCAGCGAGAGATATGAGATTCTTGCTAGAGGTTGTACAAAAGTAGACACAGAGAGGAAAGATAGTGTGATTTTTGGCTAGGTATTATAGTGACGAGCTGAGCAGAAGAGCAGTAATAATGAATAACATAATAGCTAGAATGTGTCAGCAGTGAAGATTGGATATGTGGATGTTTCGACAGCATTTGAGGATAGAAAGGAATTGTATGCGAGACACAGCTTGCATTTGAATAAGAAAGGACGTAGGCATCTGGAGAGATTGCTGTTCTGAACAAGTCGTTGTGTCAATGCAGGGAAAACTAGAATTTGTTTATTTGGGCGACGTCTTGGCTGGCATGAAATTCTGTCATGTTGTACCATCATTTTTTATTTTGGTTTAAACCAATAAGAACGCAATTTGGTCGGCTAAATCCCAAATTCCCAGCCCATCCTCATTTGTTCAGTGTCCAGGTAGATACCTAACAGGGTGCACCATGAGAAGGTGAGGATTGGACATTAGGTCCAAAGCCCTGATCGGCTCTCTGTATTCCTTTAAAGGCTATGTGGAGGTCTCTTCTCAGTTATATAGATTTAACCCTTAAGCACTCCCAATTCATAGTGCAGATCCCTTAATTTTCCCATTGCCAAAACACCTTTGTAGGCAGGTGGGTTGTCCTGATGACAGATGATTTTTTTCTTCTGCAGACTGGGTCTTTTCTCATGAATTTTTTCCTCTAGTCTGGTTCTTAAAAGATCAGAATAATATTCCGAAGTTATTGTTTTACCCTTTTCAAGAAAATTAATAAAAAAAAGTCCTTCAGCATCCCAGAACACCGACTCCCTTCTTTGGCACAGAACAACCGGCTGCTTCTGTCCAATGTTTTGACTGCTGTTTGGAATCTGATGTGTAAAGGTGAATCCAAGTCTCATCCATAGTAATAAACCGATGCACAAAATCAGTTTTATTCTTGTTAAAATGGTCCAAGCACTGTTCAGAGATTTTCATGCGAGTGCATTTTTGATCTGCTGTGAGCAAGCACGTCACCCATTGGTCACAAAGCTTTTTTATTTGCAATTCTACTTGCAAAATATATCCTATACATTCTTTTGAAATGCTATAGTCTCAGCAATTTCATGCGCTTTGACTCGCCGGTCATTGAATACCATATCGTGTACTTGATCAATGATTTCTGGTGTGGTTACACTTTTTGGACTTCCTTCATGTGGATCATCTTCAAGGTTTGTACAAGCACGTTTAAAGTTGGCAGCCCATTTCTTAATTGTCAAAAACAAAGGAGAAGAGTGCCCATAAACTCTTATCAACTTCAAATGAATTTCTTTTGGCGTTAAACCTTCTTTTACAAAGAATTTTATAACCACACAATACTCAATTTTATCCATTTCAAGGGATATAGATAACACTTTTGCTTCAGACAGCTATATAAAACAAACTACTGGATAGAATGACTTGCAATTTCCCATGGATGGTTATGACAGATGCACAACTTAGGGGGAAAAAAAACTTGCTGATAGTGTTGCCATCTATGGTCGAGGCTAAGAACTTTTCAGACCACCCTTGTTCTTTGGATTGTGTATTCACATGTATATAGCTACTCTAGATGATGATTCTAATCTCTTCTTCTTTCCTAGATTCCATCAGAAACATCAGTAATCCGTAAATGCTTTACATTCTATAGCTGCATGGTAAATTTCTTGATGAGCTTCCCTAAGTATATGTCCAGTCCATTGAAATTTTTGTTTTCTGATTTCAAGGTTTACTTTTTGCTAATTTGTTCTTTTCAAGAGGTCTTCATTAGTAATAATTATCAGCCACCAAATTCAAAGTATGCTCCACAGACAGTGGTTTATGAATATTTTGGCGTCTTTTGTATTTCCTTTGAAACCAGCAATGTTTCACATCTGTATAAAAGACCTGATTTAATACATGATTAAATATTTTTACTTTTGCATCTGTGTGAAGATTTTTAATTTTCCACACACTATTAATGTATAACATTAGACATATCCACAAGGAGATGTGTTTTGCATTATGGGAGATACTGAGATAGGAGTGTTGGTAGCTTGCTCCACCTTTGCAAGGAGTGCCCTGGTGTTGTACCACCTTACCCCAGTCCTGAAGATACTTTCAGGTGCAAACTTTGTTTGCTCACACTTGGATAAAGGATTAAACTAAATTTATTATACTCTAACCAAGTGAAAAATAAACTTTCAACACACACTATTAAGTTTAGCATATACACTTCTCTCCTTTTGAATCCTTATTCAGCAGTTCGAGTTGCTCCTCTATCTGCAGATAAAACACTGCCATGATATGTAAAATTTGAAACAGTTTTAAATTTTCGCCCATTTTCAATTGTACTTCTCATTTCTTTCATTTTGTTTGTATTTATTTTAAAGGTAACTTTCAGTGATTCTTCTTGTAATGTGGTTAATTTGTTTTGGATATCTGCATGTCTATGAGCATAGACATACATCATCTGCATAGTGTAAATCACCCAAAGTTTTATTTATTTTCCATTCCTTTGGCATATTTCATTGCTGGCTACCAAACTCTGCAGTCCACATTCCCTCAGCCATCCTCTTAACTAACATTATACAATCCTTAAACCATCTTCGTTATCTGCCTCTGTACCCTTTCCACAGTTAATTTATCTGTTTCAAATCCTGGGGACCAAATCTGAGAGGTTTGATCAGGATCTTATACAACGGAATGATAACTGTTTTATCTCTCAGGTCAGCATCCTTCTGAGTATTGCACCAATCCTCTGTGTTACCCTCACCACCTTTGCAATATGTACCCTCAATTTCAGGTTTCTATCAATCATCAGTGCCAGATCTTTTGTCTCCCCTACTTCCAATGCTACAACTCCTCCAATAGAGTATGAAGTGTCCCAAACCTCAAGACCTTTCATTTTGCTCCATTAAACTGACACCCGCGTTCATTTGCCCATCTGTCTAGCTTATTCAAATCCTCTTGCAGGACTACTACATCTGCACTATTACTAATAACCCTTTCCAGCTTCACATCATCTGCAAACAACTGAATATCCCCTGCAATCTACTGACAATGTCATTGATATACAGTTTAAACAAGATAGGTCCCAGTACTGAGCACTGTGGGATCCCACTTGTAACCGTCTGCCTTCTTGAAACTGTCCCACCATACACAACTCTCTGATACCTATTAGACAGACAATCCTGAATCCAGTTGACCAACCTGACATCCAAACCCATGTGCTGCAACTTAAATATCAACTTATCATGTGGCACCCTGTCAAATGCCTTTGGTAAATCCAAGAAAATGACCTTTCCCTCATCTATTGCCCTTGTAACTTTATTATAAAAGACTAGCATATTACTAAAATAAGAGCACCCATTAACAAATCCATGTTGACTCTAACATTACTCTTATCTGCCCAATGCTGTATATGGTCCCTCACTAATTTCTCCAAGATCTTAACAACTACTGATGACACACAAACTGGCCTATAATTAGACACTTCCAGTCTGCTACCACTCTTATGCAATGACACTATCTTACCTTCCTTCCTTTCTCTGGGCACTTTTCCATTAGCCAGACTTTCATTGAAAAGCCAGGTCAAAGGATCTGTCAGTTCTTTAGCACATTCTCTCAAACCTCGTGGTGAAATACCATCCAGTCCCACGGCGTTACTGACATCCAGAGTACTCAGTATGTGGAACACACTCTCTTCCTGCACCTGTAAACATCGAACCTGCTCTATCCCCCTAGTATTAAAATTTACTCCTCCAGGAGGAAATATTTCAATAAAATGTACATTGAACATTTCCACTATGTCTTCTGCATCAGTCACTCTATTCCCATTTTTATCCCACAATATCCTTCTTCCACAGTCATTTCTTCTCCTACTGGCCACATATCTAAAAAATTCCTTTGGATTTTCTTTGGGCCAGTGTCTTCTCATATTCCAGTTTCGCCTTCCTTACCATACTAGTCACTCTCCTGGCCTCTTCCATAGCCTCTTTTTCACATGCAGCTCCTGTTTAATATTGTTTGTCATCCACTTTACACCTAATTTTGTCCTCTTCTTCACTTGTGGAATACAGCTTACTATTGCTGCGAACAAATATTCCTTCACAATTTCCCAAGCACTAATGATATCCCAAACTTCCAATTCCTCCCTCCATGAAACTTCCCAAAGTTGATATCTAAGACTGTTATAATCTCTTGTATTTATAATTCCACATACATTCCCGTCTCTTTGATGCTCCAGCATGTCTATTCATCTTCCAAGTCCAAACCACATGGTCACTCTCTCCAACTGGTGGGAGAGATGTTATCTCAGTTAGTATCAACTCTTCTGATGCTATGACCAAATTCCCTCTATTACATGTTGCATAAGACATTTGGAATCTCAAGAATGCCCTCAAGAATTCTAGAAATTCCATTCCTTTATTGCTACATGCATCTTCCTCTCCCCAGTTTATATTGCTGTAGTTAAAATCTTCCATAACAATCTCCCATAAAAATTCTTGCACTTGCAAAGCTCAACTGTCTAAACATCTCCTGCCCCCCTCCCCACCCTCTGTGCTCCTTGGTTCATAGCAACACTCCTCTAAATATCCTGTCTTGCCCACCTCTATCTCACACCTTATGCTTTTAAAATCATTAGTGTCACTGTCTTCCTAAGCTTCCACTCTTAGAGGACACAAGTCGTCACTTATAAGAAGTATTCCACCGCCACCATGCTTTCCCTTCTTATCTTGCCGAAAATGCTGTACAGTACTACTTCTATTTGTTATTATATCCTCTTCTGTCAACCACATCTCAGTGATCCCAATAATCTTTGGCCAGGCTGATGCTATCAGCTCCACCAATTCCTCTCCCTTATTCCGGATACTCCTTGGATTATTATAAAACATAAAAATGCCACTGCTTCTATACCTATCATTATCCCCCTCTAGACTCCACTGGGCTCAGCGCTACCTGATGTCTTCCCCCGTCTCACAAGTACTCATTCCCACAAGAGGCCACCCCTGCTACGCATTAAGGGTAAATATTAAGAATAGTGATCAGCATTTATTCTACTTTTACCACGAGTTGCCTTGGTCTTGCACTATGTACAGGATCAGCTAGACTTGCAACACTTGCAGGCGCAAACTCGACTAACTTGTCTGTTTGCTTACTTGGGAAATGGAGTAAATAAAACCAGGTTTATATCTAAAATAACTTGGTATCTTTAACATATATTATACCCAAGGTAAAAAACTTTCCAAGCCTTCTGAATTATGCAATGTAGCCACTGCAAAACTTTTATATCTCCATATTTGTGCATTTCTAGTCAAATATCATCTACTCCAGCTGCCTTTCCACATTTCAGGTTTTTGATGGCCTTTTCTGCTTCAATATTTATATATATATATATTCCTCATTGCATTTCTGATGAATGTTCTAAACAACAAAACAACATGAACATTAAAAAAACCCTCTTGTGCTAATAGCATCTCTCTAAATGTACTCAAATGTTGTGTTCCATTGTCTACAATCTCTTAAGCTAAGCTGACATTTATCTCAGAGTGTGGAAGCAAGAATAGATATTGACTATATTAAATTAAATTAAATTAAAAATTACTGACTAAATACCATTACTTCACTCTTCTCTTAAATACTGAAGCAAGTGATCAACAGTAAACTTCCTGTTGCCTAGAAACCAACCAGTTAATCAACAACCACAGTATGGTAGGTACCATTGAAAGGTTTGGGGAACAGTACAGGTGCACTTTCTATTTCTAGAGCTTCTAATCATGCCTTGCAAGCAGAATGCTATCTTTCAGCATGTCTGCCATTATTTGTAATTGGGTAGGCAGCTTTCTCTCTAGTTGTTCACTGCATGTCACAGTGGATAGCATAGTTCCTTCTTTTCAAGCTTCACCACTGCAGGAGTGCCTTTTTTTTCCCTGCCATACATAAATGCCCTTCTGTCAATCACCACTAATCCTTTATAAAGGATTATTAAGTTACATTCTTGTCAGATTTTTTTTTTTTGATGATGCATTTGATAGGTTGCTTTAGAAGAAACCTCATCAAGAGTAATCAACTTTTATCCACAAAGTATTTCTTTCACCTAGGGAACCAGATTTAAAGTGTGGAGGACTAATGTAAGGCCTGTATGAAGGTCAGGAAACACTTCCATTCACACTTTTCCTTAAAATGTGGCTTTGGCTGTGAACAGTCAAGTTTTTTACCATGAATTTTCAATGCATAATATATCTTTCAGAAACTTCCTGTAGTAGCTGCTGTGATAACAACTCTATGGGTAGTCTGATACTAATCACTCCATTTTTGTCTTAAGGCATTAGCATCATTAACTGAACTTTCAGTTCTTAATGCTAACATTTTTTGGATGAGGAGATGATGTTTCACTATAAGTTGCTGAATTTTCAATTCTGGTTCTAAATCATGGGTGGGCTAAGAATTTTACTTCTTTTTTTTATTTATTTATTTATTTTTATTAATTCTCTTTTTATGCAGTAGATATGTTCCACAGAAAACTGCATATAAAAAATCGCACAAAAAAGACCTAAACTTATGTTGAAAAATCAGGGATAAGTTCCATAATTTTCTAAAACCGCATAAAACCAAAGCAATGAATTAAAATAAACCTAAAATCGCATTAAAAAAAGTTTATGAAAATAAGAATGCCTAAAGTTTATTTTTCACTTGGTTAGAGTATAATAAATTTAGTTTAATCCTTTATCCAAGTGTGAGCAAACAAAGTTTGCGCCTGAAAGTATCTTCAGGACTGGGTTAAGGTGGTACACACCAGGGCAACTCGTTGCAAAGGTGGAGCAAGCTACCAACACTCCTATCTCAGTATCTCCTATAATGCAAAACACATCTCCTTGCAGATATGTCTAATGTTATGCATTAAGGGAAGGGCCACTACCCAGACTAGTTTCAACCTTTATTGAGGTCTCTTCAGTGGGAGCCAGGCCCAAGTGGAGATATCAGGCAGAAGCATTAGCAGGTCATCTCTACCTATAGGAATTGCCAATTGGTGTGCCACCCTTTTTTAATAATTTACTCTGGATTTAGAGAAAGATGTTGAAAGTTTATTTTTCACTTGGTTAGAGTATAATAAATTTAGTTTAATCCTTTATCCAAGTGTGAGCAAACAAAGTTTGCGCCTGAAAGTATCTTCAGGACTGGGTTAAGGTGGTACACCTTAACCCAGTCCTGAAGCTGTTGGTAGCTTGCTCCACCTTTGCAACGAGTTGCCCTGGTGTGTACCACCTTAACCCAGTCCTGAAGATACTTTCAGGCGCAAACTTTGTTTGCTCACACTTGGATAAAGGATTAAACTAAATTTATTATACTCTAACCAAGTGAAAAATAAACTTTCAACATCTTTCTCTAAATCCAGAGTAAATTATTAAAAAAAGGGTGGCACACCAACTGGCAATTCCTATAGGTAGAGATGACCTGCTAATGCTTCTGCCTGATATCTCCACTTGGGCCTGGCTCCCACTGAAGAGACCTCAATAAAGGTCGAAACTAGTCTGGGTAGTGGCCCTTCCCTTAATGCATACCGGGCTAACCAGAGCAACGGTATTCCTAGCGATTCGCTTATTAAAGCCGTGGAAATCGAACTCGAGGCACTTCGACGAAAAAAAGTCGCCGAGCTCGATTTTCGCACCAGATTGTTTCTCCGGCAGACGGAAACACCTTCGGCCGCTTTTTATAACCGGCAGCGCATAGCAGCACAAGATGAGAAAGCGGTTCGGCAAATTCATGCTAACGGGCAAACACTAACAACCACGGGAGACATCCTGCGGCAATTTTCCCAGCATTACACGAGAACCTATTCCGACGAAGCTGAGGAGACAGGCGACTTCAGAGTGTGGAACATTGACAACATGCCTGAACACCTCAGAACTCTTCAAAAGAGACCAATCACTTCGGAAGAGGTTACTCGAGCCTATAAACAGCTTAAGCTACGGAAAACCCCTGGCCTGGATGGGCTAGGCGTTGAGCTCTATCGCTCAGCCTGGAACTTCATCTTGCCTATCCTGGTCTCACTATTCAACAGCTTCCTATTCACTGGTGACGTGCCTGCTGACTTCGTTAGCGGGTACACAATTTTCATCCCCAAGAAAGGGAGAGACCTAAATAGCATGGGTAGCTGGAGGCCCATTTCCTTGACTAACACAGACTACAAATTATTCGCAAGAGTGATTTGTAACCGTCTGAATTTGGGCATTGGGAATGTGCTAACCAGCACTCAAGTATACGGAGTTCCGGGAAGATCGATGGCGCTCAACCTCTTCCTGATAAGAGACCTTCTTCGCTTTGTGACGAATAAGGAACTCCCACTTGCACTCGTATCAGTAGACTTAGATAAAGCGTTCGATAGTGCAAAGCACAACTTCCTGCACTATATCCTAGAGAAAGTCGGAGTGGCGGCCTGCGTAAGGGAAGCAATCAAAAGCATGTACAGTAAAACAACAACGCACATTGCGATTAATGGGTTTCTTTCAGAACCCATTCCCATACGCAGAGGGGTTCGGCAAGGCTGCCCCCTTCTTTTCTCTTTAGTACTAGAGCCTCTTCTAAAAAAAATTGATGAGACGCGCGCAGTAAGAGGAATACCGCTACCCTTAGGCTCCAAACAGAGCAAAACTATCGCATATGCCGATGACATTGTCGGAACCCTTAGGGATTCCGAATCGATTTACATCTTCTTCGGCATACTGCGAGAGTTCAGCGTGCTCAGTGGTCTTCACACCAACCCAGAAAAAACAAGAATCAAAATTTATGGGAAATTCGACCCTGCCAGTCTTCCGTATGGTCTGAAACCCACAACCGGCCCATTAACAATACTAGGAATTCCCTTCCTAGAGACCCCAGTGTTGCAAACACAACACTTAATAGAAATGTGTTGCGAAAAACTAAAACCCTTCAGTCCCAACTACCTATCATTCGAAGGTAGAGCAACAGTTATCAAAACAGTCCTAAAACCAATGTTACTGCACACCATTAACCTCACAAACATAACAGACACACAAGACAACGCCATTCACAAACATATCACTAATTTTTTCTGGAACAACAGGAAACACGAGGTGCGCAGGGCATTTCTCCATCTTCCCCCCACACAAGGGGGATTCGCCCTGCCAATCCTCAAATACTGCCACCTAACCAACGCTGCTCAGACCATACGGAAAGCACTGGCATCAAATCACCCTTCCGGCAATCTGATGAAATACTTCTTAGGATTTTTCCTACCCTACTTCGGGATTACTGGCCACGCCGGACCATGTGCAGAGACGGTGCCTGAGTGGTACTACACAATATGTAAACTTTTTAAAAAATTGGCAACGGATGGAGTTCGAGTGCTTCAGCTCAGCCCAAACAAGCTGTACTGGAAAATTTTTGACAGCTTTGACTGGGAAAAACCCGATCTGGGCACAAACGAAGAGGTGCTGTTCACCAACATAAAAAACAGCTGGGGGCAACCATTTCACCGGGACTTAGCCTGGAGAATCGCCTACGGCAGACTCCCGGTGAAACTCGTAAAATCAGCTTACAACCCGCGACCATGCAACCCCTTCTGCGACGTCTGCGGTGCGATAGAAACCGTAGGGCACCTCTTCTTTCACTGCCCGCCAGCACAGCGTGTTTGGCACAGACTGGCTGAGGTGCTTGCGATCCCAGCGCTCACATTCCCCGAAATAGTCTTTCTACAGTTTCCTCCCCCAGTAACCAAAAACAAGAAACACCTGATTTTCCTAATAAATGTGATTAAGCACCACATTTGGAAAACCAGGAAAAAACACCTTCTTAACGAGGAGGATCGCATCTATCTCCGTGTTAAGAACTGCCTCTCAGCCTACCTCCGCCGCTTCCTGGAGCAGGAAAGGTACTTACGGGGAGAAGAGCGGTTCCTGAGGAGATGGTGTGATCCACCAACCATCTGCCAGATCATACAGGGGGGAATCCGGTTGTGTCTGCACCTATAACACCTTCAAGTTGTAGGTGTTGATGCTATCTCGATCTTCCTTCCTGATCAGCGTTTAACCCACAAGTAGGTCTAGTCCTTTCACAGTTGAAAGTTTTTCTGTCCCCAGGCTGGGGTTGACCTGAACAAACCCGGACTGCGAAGGCCAACATCGAGGTGGTCCCAAGCCCTTTTCAGGGCGGGGTCTTCCGGGCCAGGTCATCTCCCTTCTTTTCCTGGTTATACTGTTCTGGGTTTGCTCGGCAAACTCATTCCTCTATAGAATTGTCTTCCACATAGTCTTTAGATTTATTTACACTTGTTAAGTTTGCCTAGTCTCTCCTTTTTTTTCCTTTTCAGGATTTTTCCTTTTTAAAAGTGAAAAATCAACGACCGTTTTAGAAGCACCCCTGGGGGGTCAACAGCTAAAACAGGTCAGCTGAGGCCTCTTTCATCTACTCTACTACTATGCACTCTATCTTTATTTCCTCTCCTACTATCTGCTGAATCTCAGCCTATCTTACTCCACAGGCCAATGATGAGATACGTTGAACTCACAAATTATTATTAACATTAGACATATCCGCAAGGAGATGTGTTTTGCATTATAGGAGATACTGAGATAGGAGTGTTGGTATCTTGCTCCACCTTTGCAACGAGTTGCCCTGGTGTGTACCACCTTAACCCAGTCCTGAAGATACTTTCAGGCGCAAACTTTGTTTGCTCACACTTGGATAAAGGATTAAACTAAATTTATTATAAGAATGCCTAAGTTTGTTCTAAAGCTTTATTCGTTTAATTTCATTGAAAAGTGACATTTTTTTTTTAACATTTTGTCATCAGAATTATCATCGCTATTAGACAATATTCGGCAATGTTTGCGAACTGGTGCAAAAGTGATTTTGCACCAGTTCGATCCACCACTGACTATCTCTTCTGGTGATGACCAGAAGAGATAGTTAGTGCATTAGATCTGTATGGTAAAGGTAATGGTTCTTCACAAACAGAAGTAGCTTCACCCTCGTTCTGCGCTAATTTTTTTCTTCTGACAATGTAATCTGTGATTAAACTTTGCGATGAAGATTTCACTAATTCTGTATACAGCTCGCAATATCCAGACATACAATTCTTCAGCTCATTTTGGAATTTAAAGGCTCGTTCAGAATTTGTGTCATTAACAAGAAAATGATTTTCCAATTAGGGGGACAGGTTTTTCTTCTGCTTCACTAAAGTTTTCTGGATCTTCGACAACATCTAAAGTTAATCGATATTCAATAACATCATCATCACTTAAGGCATTATCCACAAGCAATTCGTCTACATCATTCTGGCTAAATGTATCAAAACCTTCTCCACCAATTTCATGTGCTAATGTAATGATTTCATCTGATAATGTAGATGTTTTCATGGTTGCACTGTTTGCAATACATCCAGGCCAAGCTGTTTTCCAGCAAGATTTTTAAAAATTGTGGTCTTATTTCAGTGATAGCAGAGGCAACATGGTTTAAGCAGTCCAAAAGAGAAAATTTTTTCCAAACTTCAGTTACCGTTTCATTTTCTAGTTTATTCAATATAAATTTAAAAGGGTGCTTAACGTATTTAAAAGTAGCAATTATGCCTTGATCTAATGGCTGAATAATGCTTGTTGTATTGGATGGAAAAAACACTAACTGCACATCTGGATGTTCTAAATGCAGATGACTTGGTGCATTGTCAACAATTAATAAAACTTTAAAATCGTGAGTTTTTTGCTTCACGTATGTTTCTGCTATGGTACAAAGCAATTATTGAACCATTCAGTAAATACAGCAGTTGTCACCCAGGCCTTTGTATTAGCCATCCAAAGTACAGGCAGCTGTTTAAGATCTTTGCCTTTTAGATTATGTGGTCTGTCTTAGAAATTGATTTATTAGGAGGAGTTTAAATATTCGATTTCCTGATGCATTGCTACAAAGTAACAATGTTACTCAATCTTTGCTTGCTTTAAACCCACTTGTTTTTCCCTCAGACTTTGCGATGTAAGTTTGACTGGCATTTTCTTCCAAAACAATCCTTTTAGCTAACTTCTCTTAAAAATTTTTGGCAGCTTCTTCATCTGCAGCTGCAACCTCGCCTGTGATCTTCACATTATGAAGTGCATTCCATTTTAAAAACTCGGTTTATTTACCACCCTTTGCTAGCCCAAAATTCTTTATCAGCCTGGGAAGTGGAAGCAGACGACTCCAATTGTTTCATCTGTTCATAAAAACCGAACTTTTTGTTTAATTAAATAACCACTTATAGGAATTCTTCTTTGAGTTAATTCTTCAATCCAAATTACGAGCGCTTGTTCCGTGTTTTCTAATAAAGCATCTCTTGAGTATGATGATAATTTGGCACTTAGTTTTGTGCCAGAAATGACAGATTTTCTTATTGCAACTTCATTATTTTTAATTGCTCTTATAGTAGATTCGCCTAAATTAAAATGTTTACCAATCACCGTAGATCCCTCTCCTTTTGCTAAGCGATCTAAAATTGCAATTTTCATTTCCAAAGAAATTTCTTTTCTTTGGTGTTTTTTTTCCTCCATTTGGCCAAATTTAATTAATTATTAATTAAAAATAAAAAATCAGCTAAATTAACAATTAATTATTAATGAATACATTACAAAATAACCAAGGTGTTCAATGAAAATTTCAGGATTTGTGAAGTATTTCCGTTGTAGGAAAAGTTTAGGAAAAGCTGCATTATCCTATTATCAGAATGGATTCTCCTTCTGTTGACATGCGCAGAAATGTCGAAAGGTCTCGTATCTGTCGTGCACTGTATAACTTCAAATCCGCATAAAAAGAGACACGAGTGTGTGTGTGTATATATATATATATATATATATATATATATATTTTTTTTTTTTTTTTGCATTTTTATTCTTTTTTTTAATCTATTTTTACATAGTCTGGAAACTCTGCTCTGAGACCAAACATGAAGCTTTTTCAAGCCACTTAAGCCTTCCAGTATGCAGGGCAGTGGTCCAAAACTGGGAGATGAAATTCATCTTGCACTTAAATGTTGGTGATTGCTTAACATCTGATCTGAGTGAGATTCTACTTCCACTAAAGTCTTATTTTGTGAAACAAGAACATCAGAAAAGAAAACATGCTCATAATGTTTTCACAAGGATTGTTTGTTTTCAATTTAATGGTGCAAGGACAGATCTCAGTAGTGAATGAATCTGAGCATATAATATGCTGTCTGAGAAGATGGCAGATCCTACTAGATACTCTGTGATTTGCAAACATCTGTGTAGACAGCTCAAAATCAGAGTATTCCCTTCTATGTGCTTGAAAGAACTGCTGGTAGACAACAGGAGGGGGAGAATGCTTGGGTTACCTGCAGAAAGAAAAGCTGCATGGCGGTAGTGGTATGCATGCCATAGCAGTAGTGTATTTAGTGACATCTGTGATATGTCTAAAATCAAGAACTTAGCTCAATATCTTATGGCTTCACTGAACAGATTCTCATACCATGGGCAAAAAATAGTTGACCAAGTGAAATGGTCTGGCAGGGATTTTATTTTCATTGCATATAATAGAGACGGATGTTGACATATATATATATATATATTAGGATAACCAAGTAATTTTATAAACTTGGTTATTTTAACTCCTAATCCTAAGTATGCAAACAATTAAGTTTGCGCCTGAAACAAAGTTCAAGTCTAAAGATGTTACAACACCAGGGAAACTCATTGTAAATTTTATACAACATCCCCAAGTTAAAAAATTTATCACTCACACACACACACACACACACACACACACACACACACACACACACACACACACACACACACAGGTGCAGACTAGAGATTGGTGACGTTCAAAATGCTCCAGCTGCAGTTTATATGGCTTGATGATGGATAAGGTCCAACCATCACAGGGTACCATCTCTGTTAGGGGCATAGACTTGGGATCTCTAATCAAGTTCTGATATAATCAGTGGAGGATATGGCATTAACCACCCAAACAGCTATATGGATAAAATATATCAAAAAGATATGCTTCGTACCTATGTAACTTCTATAAGATCCAAAGGTTATATTGACTTTAATGGACACTTCACATCCATGTAAATTATGGACATATATAAATGTCAAGGTTGGTATGGTGGTTAAGGCACTTATCTCGCAATTGGCTTATGTAAGGGAGGAAACTGAGATTATTGGCAAACATGAGTCCCAAGAACTTAGCTTTTGGCACAACTGGGATTAAAATTAGTTTAATCTCAGTTCTGGGCAGGATAAAAAAACACATCTCGGCAAAAATGCACACAAACTAACTTCTGCTGTTAAAATCTGAACCTGTACCAAGCACCAAGATGGTTAACGGCTTGCTGCACCTGTCTTTCTATGACCTTCATTTTAAGAATGATAGAAAATGAAAAAGCCACCAACTGTCAATAATACAAAGAGTATTATTGACAGTTGGTGGAAGTTGTTGGGTTAACCATGATTGCAAAAAGCATGACACTTAAAACTGCACCTGTGAAACTCCTTCCTCTTGGGTATATGGTCGAGAAAGAGCAGTTCCACTCCGACTAGGAAGATTCAGTCGGATAAAAATTTATTAATGAAGAAAAGTAGATTCCTTCCAAGACCAAAGTTGTGCAAGTTTTTCAATATTCAGAATCTCCAAAGAAAACCAATAATAAGCATGTTTTAGGAATGCATGCAGTCAGACAAACAATCAACTAGATGATTGGTTGTTGAATGATATTTGCTAGACTATGTTCTGAAGAGAAAAAAAAAAGATGTTTCTCTCCAGAAACCATAAAAGATAAGAGTTAACCATTTTTTCCAGAATCTTGCACAAGCAGCTGGTCAGAGCAATGGGCCGACAGATTATAGGGGATTTTGGATATTCCTATGGCTTAGGAAAGGCAATAAAATAATTGCCTTTTGCCATAAATGTGGATAAACATTCTCACAGAATATGCTGTTGAACAGGTACAGTAATTGATTCTTGGCATTTGGTCTCAGATGTTTAATTGTCTAATAATGGATGTTATCTGGTCTAACAGTAGATGGGTGGTATTTAAGCAAAGCAGCTTTCATTTCTTCTATTATGAATGACTTGTTGTATTCTGAAGTGCCACTGGAAGAAATAGAATTTGTTTTTTCTGCTTTGTATTCTTGGACAAAGAACTGAGGGGGGGGGGATAAGATATTATTGATGTTTTAGCAAAACTATCTCCGAGAGTGTCATCAACTGCTGTTGGGTTAGCAATTATACATCATGTGCAAGGATGGAGAGCTGGTATATCTACAGTTCATTTTCCAGATTTTTTTTCCCACACTTCTTTACTTGGTTACGCTTGTTATGGAAAATGTAAATCAGATCAAGGATTATTTTTGGCTGTGATGATGGATTGTTATTGTACATCTATAAAAGATACAGCAAGCTTCTGTCTAAGCTTTCTTAGGTGTTGTGTAATCAACTTTTGACAGAAACATGGAAACTGAACACATGTTTTGGGAATTGCAGTTGTGTGATACACTGCTACATGATTCACTGCATCACTGATAGGAGGAGCTCACTGTTGCAGAAATGAATTCTGCTAGGGAAGAAATGGTGATCATTCAGCTTGCTCAATTTTCCACCGTGATATCCATGACGCAGTGAATGGCTGCCCATGCAGAAAGTCTCTGCATGGACAGAGGCTTTTCTCCATGGGTTTAAGGGGGGCAGAGGTTAATTGTTGTCTACCATACATTCGACAACTTCTCCTCTGGTGTTAATTTGGATGCTACCCCCACAGTGTTGCGTCCATTTAAATCCCTCATTAAAAGTGAAAGGGATGGTGAATGCAATATGACATCATCAAGTTCATCCTGAGAGATATCTGCAGCAAGAAGTAGAAATAGCAGTGTTATAAGATATCCAACTGAAACTTGGATGGCAAACTGCCTGTACATTTGTATTATGTGGGACTTGCTGGAAGTGGGCACTGTAGCCCCAACCATGGAGACTCCTCCTTGGGCAGCTCCAGACTTCATCCTGTTTTTAAGAATAATTACTACATTTCGTGATGCTGAATCATCACTGAGCTTCAACTACATTTCCTGTAAGCAAAAGTAGAATTATTTATACTTCTACAAAAGGGCCTTGATATCATCAATGTTTTGATTATTTCATTTTGGCGATATCATCTAGTTTCCTATACTGAGAGGTTTTATTTTCACAGGCCTTGGATTCTTTCCTTTCAGGGAACTGTGGATAGCCAGTGTCCATCATTCTTCTTCATTAGGAAAAATATCCGAAATGTCATCAAATTGGTCTCCCTCCCCCTAAGGAGATAAAGCAAGTAGTCTATCTAGGCACTGGGTAGACTACTTGTTTTATCTTCTTGTGGAAGAACAGAAGTATCCATGCACCTATTTACAGGTCTAAAAGCATGTCTTTAATCCTCGTGATGCAGGTTCCATGATTTTTTTTTAATTAGTGGATTCACATGAAGTGGGACGATCTTTGGCATGTCCTTAGGAGT
Organism: Typopeltis vanoorti; assembly: GCF_054136105.1. NCBI lineage: Eukaryota > Metazoa > Arthropoda > Arachnida > Uropygi > Thelyphonidae > Typopeltis > Typopeltis vanoorti. The sequence goes on along the minus strand of NC_143573.1, from coordinate 80,976,377 downwards.
GAGTCCATACAGATTTTTCTCTTTTATGTGCTCTAGAGAGACACCAAGCAAATCATACCCTTTCAGGGTTATTGTGGTTATGGAAAGGTGGGCTCTGCACAGGTGTTAGTTACTGATATTTTTACAGCTGCCTTCTCAGAAGAGGAAGGTTTACCACTGGATGTTGCAACTTTTGTTGGTATACTGTCTTTAAGCCTCCTGGCATGTTTGTTCTGCCCAGTTTTTATTTTTGGATCTCATTTTCACCCTTCCACCTTTGGAATGCTCAGGAGTATATCTTGCATCTCCCTCACAATTAGGGTATTTTGTTCCTGTCTTTGTTATTGTGATCTCTGCTGGCACACTGGGCATAGATGGTAGAGCCACAACAGATAGTTTGGGAATGACTACACTTTTGACATTTAAAGCAGCACAAAGCATTCTGGATGTAAAGACTAACATGGCAGATGAAATATCCAGCTTTCACAGACATTGGGTGGTTTAGGCGTGTTGAAAGTAAGGATGATATATTCCTGGTGGAGCAGGTACTACTCTGATATTACTCCCAGAGAATAGTTCAGTTTTGCATAAGATAACCATGAGTGGTATTCCCCCTGATGAATGCTGCATGAAGGAGATGCTCTGCTTGTGACTGTATTTTTGTTTCTATGAGAATGATCCTTGAAGAGAGTTTCTTCATTAATTTTGGGATCCTGCCATCCCTTCTACTAGATGGAAGAAGGATATTTTTCCAAATGGACATTCTACAGTCAAGTGTGGTATTAAAAAGTTGGTATGTTTACTGCTGCCTCTGATGCGTTTTGTTTCTTTGTTTTGTTTGCAGTTGGTGTTTCAATGGTTTCTGGACATGATCGAGGCTCGTTGAGGGCCCGTGATAAACTTGAGGATGAAATTACTCTTTCTCAATGGAGTATGATTCAGCATCCAAGGTCCCATCCACCATAAAACCACTTTTTGCCAAGCTATGACTGTACTTGGGAATGGAATGCTAGGCCTAGCCCATATGCCACATGCACAAGAACAGGACATAGGAACTGTCCCTGGATCATGGGGAAGCAGACCTACTGCAAAATTGATAACCTCTGCAGGCAAGCCCACTAAATTGATCCTGGACAGGCAATACAGGACTGCTGTCTTGCCAAGGCCATGTAGTGCAATATTACCAGGATATCCCATAGGCTGACAGGTTGCACCTCATAGCAAACACAGTGGCAAGGCACTGGATCCCAAAGAAGATAGGATAGTCAAATAGACTCAGGAGATAAAGAGAGAAAAGTACAGTAAGAAAAGCATTGAAAAGAATAAGGATAAAAGGGGGACAGTACTATCACCAAGAGGTGTCCCCTCCACTATGAACAGGTGTCTCACACATAGAGAGGTTTTACTTAGAGTCGGGCTTAAAACTGACTTGAAGGGGGAAACATTATTACATTGGCTGTACCTGCATAATGCACAGAACTTCACAAATAACATATATGTTATGCTTCTGTAAATTTCTGTTTCATGAAAGTTAATTTTTCACTTAAAAGTTGTTAGCCTGGTTGTTTCAGTGAACAGTGTACCTGCTTCCCAATCAACAGGCTGTGGATTCAAATTCTGCTACAAGCATATTCTGGTCACATAGGACATTAGATTCCAGACGATCCCATACAGCAAATGTCAATGTATAGAGAATCAGTACTTTTTTTATTTCACATTTATAGATGCATGTAATGGTTTAATAACATCTTTAAGCAGTCATATGCCTGTGTAGATGATGCAAATAAAGCATTTATTATGTGAGATACACAAACTAAGTGTTGCTATGAATAGCTTGTTTTAAACATACCAAGACACCAACCAGTTTAGTCATCAATCTACATTGAAAGCTTTTCCAGGTTGGCAATAAGAACATCATATTTATGGTTAACTGCACTTTTCACTTCATTTAGAACTTTATCTTTGTTTTTAAAAAGTGCAAGTTAAGTTTAGCCTGCAGGCTCTCTCAGTATTGGAAACACCAACATAACTAAATTTAATAATTTTAATCTTAGCATGCAATGTAGTAGGTTCACCCATGTTCTTCTTTTCTCTGGAGAAACAGCACCCTTAATTTCAATTTTATCTGTCATTGTTAATTATTATTATTATCCAGGCCTCCATGCAGTCAAAAGACTCATCGTGTGACGTCGTTTTTAGGAAACACAAAGTTTATCATACCACTCCTAGAACCCATTGACCGTTCCCGCTCCAACCGCTCTCTCAGGCAATGCATTCCATTCCAAGGTTCAACCACCCTCCATGCAAAGAAACCACTCCTCACTCTCTTGCACACAGCCTCCTTTTGTAATTTCCAGGGATAGCCCCTTGTCATCACTCCTTCCTGCCGCTCCACCAAGTGAAAGAACTCTCCAATGTCTACCCTGTAACAGCCTCTCAACAGTTTAAAAGTCTCTATCATATCATCTCTCCTTCTATCCACCAAACTCTGCAGTCCACATTCTCTCAGTCGATCCTCATAACTCATATTGTACAGTCCTGAAACCATCTTTGTTATCTGCTTCTGTACCCTTTCCACAGTCAATTTATCCCTTTCAAATCCTGGGGACCAAATCTGAGAACAATAGTCTAAGTGTGGTCTGATCAGGATCTTATACAATGAAATGATAACTCTTTTATCTCTGCAGGTCAGCGTCCTTCTCAGTATTGCACCAATCCTCTGTGTTACCCTCACCACCTTTGCAATATGTCCCCTGAATTTCAGGATTCTATCAATCATCACCCCCAGATCTCTTGTCTTTCCTACCTCCTCCAGTACAGATGCTCCAATCGAGTATGCATCCTCCCATCGATGGATCCTAAACCTCAAGACTTTACATTTTGCTGAATTCAACCGAAACCCCCATTATTTGCCCATCTGTCTAGTTTATTCAAATCCTCTTGCAATAACAATAAAATCAAATAATAGTTATAAACAGTTTATAATTCACAACAAAATACCAAAACACATGCAGAAAGAGAGATGTAGTGAGCAATGGTGTTGTAAATAAAGTGAGTTCACAAATACTGCATACTGGTTGTTCATTATAGTGTCATGTCATCTAAAACGGTCATATGAGTGAATGTAGTACTGTAAGAGTGTGTTGTTGAAAATGAAAGCATCATAAGGCAGGGTATTACTGCATAGGCATGAATATTTGTGACAGGGAGGAGATGAATATCATCATCTAGTGTGAGAAGAATACCTCACCAGAGGTTTAAGATGGCTTTTTTTTTCTTTCCTTTTTTATACTGATCCCAAACATGAGAGGTTTAAAAACCTATAAGAATATATAAGTAATATCATTACATAATACTGATTATGTAATGTGTGTACACACACAGCCATGCACTTGCAAACATACATATTTTAATATATATATATATATATATATATATATATATATAGACACACACACTCAGGTCTCTTTTTATGCGCATCTTTTTTATGCGGTGCATAACTCCAAAGCTTATATACCATTGTACATAATGAACAGCATGTTGCAGCACATTCTGGTGTGACATGAGTAACTTATAAGCAGTGAGAATCCGTAAAGTTAAATTTTGCATGTGAGTAAGTGTTTGTCTTTTCATTATTGAAAGTCTAAATTTTGCTAATTTTTATTTTAAAGATTTAATTTGGCCCAATGGAGAAAAAAAAGCACCAAAGAAAAGCAATTTTGGAAATGAAAATTGCAATTTTAGATCGCTTAGAAAAAGAAGAGAAATCTACTATAAGAGGAATTTAAAAAATTGAAGTCGCAATAAGAAAATCTGTCATTTCTGGCACAAAACTAAGTGCCAAATTATCATCGTACTCAAGAGATGCTTTATTAGAAAAAACAGAACAAGCGCTCGTAATTTGGATTGAAGAATTAACTCAAAGAAGAATTCCTATAAGTGGTTATTTAATTAAACAAAAAGCTCTTCGGTTTTATGAACAGATGAAGCAATTGGAACTGTCTACTTCTGCTGCCCAGGCTGATAAATTTTCAGCTAGCAAAGGATGTTTAACCGGGTTTTTAAAAAAGAATGCACTTCATAACGCAAAGATTACAGGTGAGGTTGCAGCAGCAGATGAAGAAGCAGTCAAAAGTTTTGTCAGCTTTAAATTGATCAATTTAAAGCTGACGAAACAGGATTGTTGTGGAAGAAAATGCCTATTTGAACTTACATCGCAAAGTCTAAGAAAAAGCAAGTGGGTTTAAAGCAAGTTGAAATCTAATGTTGAAACCCCTCCTAGTAAATTGATCTCTAGGACCACATGCTCTAAAAGGCAAAGATCTAAAACAGCTAGCCATTGGATGGCTAATACAAAGGCCTGGGTCACAACTGCTGTATTTACTGAATGGTTCAATAACTGCTTTGTACCAGAAGTGGAAACATATATGAAGCAAAAAGCTCTCGATCTTAAAGTTTTTATTAATTGTTGACAATGCATAACAATGCACAAGTCATCTGCATTTAGAACATCCAAATGTGCAGGTAGTGTTTTTTTACACCCAATACAAGCATTATTCAGCCATTAGATCAAGGCATAATTGCTACTTTTAAAAAATATTACATTAAGCACACTTTTCAATTTGATGTTAGGGCCTAAGATTAAGGCCTCCCTCGATGAGTCTAAGGACTCCTTGGAGTTGTCCGTAATAATAATAATTTATATTTGATAAACTAGAAAATGAATCATGAACAGTAACTGGCGTTTGAAAAAAAAATTCTATTTGAGACTGCTTAAATCATATTGCATCTGCTATCTCTGAATGATATATGCACATAAACAAGAAAGATATTTAATTAACCAAATATTTCAGTCTGGAAATAGCAGACCATCCTCAGCGGTATTACAAGAAACAGTTTTAAAAAAAAAAAAATGCTTGCATGGATGCAAACAGTGCAACCATGCAAACATCTATATTATCAGCTGAAATCATTACTTTGGTACAGGAAATTGGCAGAGAAGGTTTTGATACATTTAGGCAGAATGATGTAGACGAATTGCTTGTGGATAATGCCTTAAGTGATGATGATATTTTTGGATAACGATTAACTTTAGATATTGTCGAAGATCCAGAAAACGATAGTGAAGCAATAGAAAAACCTTCATATTTATAAATTTAGGGACACAAAAACACACGTGTTGAACAGATTATTTTATTAATTACTAATAAAATAAAACTTGACGTTTCGACCCCTGTATCGAGGTCATCATCGGAAGAATACAAGTGTATAAGGAACCAAGCTACATGCTCATGCCCTGTCTACCGATAAACTAAATCTACGTAGTTAATTAATCCTTTTCCCTAGCCTGACCTCTAGTGATAAAAAAAAAAATAATAATAATAAATAAATAAATAAATACAACTACCATAAACTGCTAAAGTCCTCATGTATTAATATTCTCCTGGATTTGTACAGTTCTGATTGTTATAATATGATTTCTTTCAGTTGCTATTGAATGTTACAAACACTTCACCAGGTTGTCTTCCTGTAGTGGGATTTTTCTATGGCTAGTCTAGGTTGTTATACAGGTTGTAGATGGGTCCTCCACATTCTTGAAATGGTTAGGCCATCATTTTGGTTGAGATTTGGATTATGTTTGAGCATTTCACGGCTCTTTAAATTTTCTCTCAAACTAGGTTTTGGTGCAGTGTAGGGACTTGGTATTTTTCCAATCAATTCTGTGGTGTGTTTGGAGTGAGTGGTCAGAAAGGCTGGTTTTTCCAAAATGGAGGTATTTAATGTGTCGTTTGTGTTCGTCTTGTCTGATTGGGATAGTTTGCCCTGTTTCCCCTACGTATGGTATGTTACATGTGCATTGTATTTTGTATATCCCTGGGTGGGCTAGGTGTGGAAGAGGATCTTTAGAAGAACTGAGTAGGTGTCTTAACTTATTTGGGGGTTTAAAGGTGGTTTTAATGTTGTATTTGCATAGTGTTCTGTCCATTTTTTCAGAAATGCCTCTAACATAAGGAATGGCAATAGCATTCCTGAAATCTTTTTTGTTCTTATTGATATCTTTATGGAAGATCTTGTGAATAGTCTTTTTACTGTATCCATTTTTTATAAATGTTTGGTTGATGATCTTGTATTCCTGGTTTAGAGCCTGTTCATTAGAACAAATAGTTAGAACTCTGTGTTTAAGGGTGCTTATGACACCTAGTGTTGTATCGTGTTGGATTGTGGTAAGAATTTTTGTGCATGTATTAGCCTGTATGTGTAGGTTTGCAGTAAACTGAGAAGGAGAGACAGTCAGAGGGAAGATGTGTGACAAGTGTGTCTAGGAAGGGAAGAGAGTTGTTTTTTTCCATTTCAATGGTGAATTTGATACGTGCGTGTTGTTTGTTTAGGTGGCTAAGGAATGTATTTAGAGCTTCGCGGCCGTGGGGCCAAATGGCGAAAATATCGTTGATGTATCTGAGCCAAATTTTGGGCTTTAGACATGCTGTCTCTAGAGCACGTTGCCCAAAGTCTTCCATATAAAAGTTAGCTATTGGGAGGGGAAAGTGGTGAGCCCATGGCTATACCTTCTTTTTGAAGGTAAAAATTGTTTTGCCACACGAAATATCCGGAGCGGAGTACGTGGGCAAAGAGGGCCATGATGTTGTGTGGAAATATGTTCTGTAGGAGCAAGATAGTGTCATTGATTGGGACATTGGTGAAAAGGTTAGCTATGTCAAAGCTGACTAATAAATCTTGGTCGTTGAGTGTAATGTTTTTAATTTTATTAATGAAATGTGTTTTTTTTTATGTAGGAAGGGAACTGACCTACCAATTCCTTGAGTGTGGCCGCTAATTTTTTGGGTAAGTGATAATTTGGGCTGTCAATTCCTTCAACAATTGGACGTAGTGGTGTGCCTGGTTTGTGTATTTTTGGCAGGCCATAAATTTTGGGCATATGGGCATAACGAGGTATTAATTTTTTTTGTTGTTTCTTCGGGCCATGTGTGGACGGATTTGATTAATTCAGTTGTATTCTTTTTGTTACGTTTTGTGGGGTTGTAGTTTATCATTTGGTAGGTGTTGTGGTCCGATATCAAATGGTTCATTTTTTCAATGTATGTTGTACGGTCTAAAAGGACAATGGCATTGCCTTTATCTGCTTTCGTGATTATAATGTCTTGGTTATTTTTTAAGGATTTAAGGGCTAGATTTTCAGTTTTGTTTAAGTTAGTGCTTAGTTTTTTGTTTAAATTTAGTATACACGATGTTTCTATTCGTATTTTATTAGCCAAAATGGTGAGGAGGGATCTTATATATTTATTTTTTATTTATTTATTATTTTTTTATTCTTTTTTTTTTTTTATCACTCGAGGTCAGGCTAGGGAAAAGGATTAATTAACTATGCAGATTTAGTTTACCGGTATACAGGGCATGAGCATGTAGCTTGGTTCCTTATACACTTGTATTCTTCCGATGATGACCTCGATACAGGGGTCGAAACATCAAGTTTTATTTTAGTAGTAATTAATAAAATAATCTGTTCAACACGTATGTTTATGTGTCCCTAAATTTATAAATATGAATGCTGATCACTGTGTAACCTTAAAAGAAGGAAGAAAAATCTGTCCCCTCACTGCAAATATAATTCGAGAAGGTCTTGAACTGTGCAATAAATTGGAAAATCATTTTCTTGTTAATGACACAAATTCTGAATGAGCCTTTAAATTCCAACATGAGATGAAGAACTATATGTCTGTATATCGCGTGCTGTATAAAAAAATTAGTAAAATCATAATCGCAATGTTTAATCACTGATTACATTGTCAGAAGAAAAAAAAAGAAAAAAAAAATCAGCACAGAATGAGGGCGAAGCTAATTCTGTTTGTGAAGAACCGTTACCTTTATCATACAGATCTAATGCGCTGACTATCTCTTCTGGTGATGAAAGTGATTTAGCACCAGTTTGCAAACATTGCCAAATATTGTCTAATAGCGACGATAATTCTGATGACAAAATGTAAAAAAAAATTGTTACTTTTCAATAAAATTAAATGAATAAAGCTTTAAAACAAACTCAGGCATTCTTATTTTCCTGAATTTTTATAAACTTTTTAATGAGATTTTAGGTTTATTTTAATTCAATGCTTCAGTTTTATGCGGAAAAGTATGGAACATATCCCTAATTTGTCAACGTAAGTTAGGGCTTTCTTGTGCAATTTTTTATATTCGGTTTTCTGTGGAACGTATCTATCCCATAAAAAGAAACCTGACTGTAATTAAAAATCTTATACCTTAAAAGTTCAAATAAACTGCACGTTTACAATCTTTCAGATAAAATAAAAAATATAAAGAGAAAGAAGGAAAAAATTGTCATTGCATGTGTTTCAGTCTAAAGGCATACACTAAACAAAGAAATAAAATGGATCCTGTCTCAGTGTAAGAAGCTTGAATTAATTTGTGAAATTCTCAGGAAAGAACTGTTCATAATATTTTTATCACAATAAGTAGTGCAACTGGAAAGTGTTGAAATCAAAAGTCATGTAGTAGTAGTGTCACTGTACAAAGACAGGTGGTTTCTATTCCAGACTAGTCTATATGGATGCCATTTTGGTTAATGTGATAAAGGCACTGGATAGTACTAGAACAGAGAACTGGATTTATAGGTGCAATCCTTTATGATGGTTAACATGAGTTCATGCAATGAAAACATTATGCTTTAATAATGCATGTGGATTAAAATACATGTAAAGTATTTTATAAATAAAATGCCACTTTAAAGTGACAATAAGAGCTAAGAAATATAAGGTGATATTTTTGAGCTTATGAAGGAATATGTCAGATATGCTAATTTTGTGAATGTTTATATGATGAAGTAGATCAAGATGGATAATAAATGATATATGTAACATGTAGAAACAAGAAATTTTATGGCAATATAAAATGAGAGGACCAAATTGGGTCATCTGTTTCAAATGATCAAGAAACTGGTGATAGCGCAAATATGAGAGATTAGGAAACTGGTTATCTGAAAAACACTAACAATCATGAGGATTGGAAACTAGTGGCAATGCCACTTGGTCTGGAATGTTGTTCCCATCTGTTCAACGGCCGTTTGTTAATATTTCCTGTAGACACTACCAAGGAATATTTAGCTATCTGATGATAATTGTTTTCCTGAAGATATGAGCAGCTTCAGCAGATAAATGGAATCATGTTTTAGCACTAGAAAGGTGGTTCTATTCTCCAGAAAGAACGTTCTTGGGATCTAAAAGCAATGGTTAAAGAAATAAAATGGATAGAGAAGAAAGAGGTAAAAGTAATACAAACTTTTACATTAGTCAGGGTTTTTTTCTATATTAATACTGAGAAGAGTAAACAATAAAGAACTGAACTACAAAGGGCATACTGCAAAGGCTATGAAGATTACATAGCAGTCTCATAATCATGGCTATAATAAGGAGGACAATGAAAAGTAAAGATAAGTTTGTACAAAATCTTGATCACTTCTGGTCGTGAAGAGAGGACCAAATTGGGTCATTTGTTTCAAATGATCAAGAAACTGGTGATAGTGCAAATATGAGTGAGCAGCTGGAGATTTCTCAACCAGAGGCTGTGGAGATGTATATTTCAGAGTTGTGGATAGAGAAGAAAGAGGTAAAAGTGATAGACACTTTTATATTAGTCAGGGTTTTTTTCTATATTAATAATGAGAAGAGTAAACAAATGCATGAATGCAATTGTTTAACCATGCTACTAGCCAAGATGTCTATAGACATCAAGGTTATCATGGATGCAAAGTGCATATTAAAACTGTAATAACATTGATATTACATTGAAATATATGATGGATACGAAGCATATTTGATCCATAATGACCAGTTAGGTGGTTAATGGAGGAAGGTGTATTCTTTTGTATACAGAGTGTAGAAGGTAATACTTAACTTTTACACTTTTCCTTCAAATAGCATTAATAACTAATGGCATGAATTGCACAAGTTACAGAATAGGTATTCCATTATTTTATAACAAAGTAGAAGAACTAATAACCATTTTTTTTTCATCATTAATGAAGCAAATCACTATTAATATTTCGAATAATGCTTTCAGAATCAAGCCGAAACAAAAATCAAGGATAATGAACGCATTACAGAAAATGTTACAGAAAAGTGAACTGTCAAAATTAAGGCAACAATTTAAGTAAAAGTTCAAATTATGAAATGCACAGGGGGGTTGTGAAGTCTGATTTACAAATATTCTACAAATGATCATAACACAAGCCACTCATGAATAGTCAGTGGACTCTGGAAAATCAAATGACTATTTGTGAAGTCCACACTTGCCATTTTTGATACAATGCATATCACATTTATTCTTAAAGTATTTATTAACAAATGCACTCATGACTGCATTTAGCAACCTAATTCACTAACTGACTGCTCTATAAACCAAAAATCTGGTTCCTTACATCCTTTATAACCATTCTTACGCAACTGCCACAAGATGAGGTGACCCCTTTATTTTTTTGCTGTCCAATCACATGTACTGGAAATTTTTTTTTCTCTCTCTCTCTTCATGTAGCTTCCTCAGTGAGAGGGTGCAGCACCATGTCCTTCCAGTTCTTTCTGTTGGTGGATTTCTTGTTTAGTACAGGATCACATGCCTAGCCATGTGATCCTGTCCATGATCTTATATCTTCAAACCATGTCCTTTGTTTTTTACCTCTTGATCCTTTTCCCATAATTTTTCCTTATGGAAAAAATCATGGGAAATATCAAAACTATCCCCTGTCCTGCTGAACCTCTCAGTACATGTCCTGCCAATCTCATCTTTCTCTGGATCATTTCCTGTAATGATCTCTGTGTAAAGATCTCATTGTTCTCATTCTCTGTAGGACATCTGTATTTGTCATGTAATCTGTCCATGAGATTTTCTTCAGAGCTCTCCTATAGCACCACATTTCAAAGGCCATTATCTGTTGTCTTACTCTCTTCTTGAATACCCACAGGTCTTGCATACTGTGACCAACTGGTTCTGTGCTCTGAAGATGCTGGATAAAATGCCAGTGAAATATCAGCAATAAGTTAATAAATACTTATTTTCATATGAGTCTGTGTTCTCATCTATACCATTAAAATTAATCAACATGCATGACAAAACATATAAACCTTCCTAGATATTTTCACTTCAAAAGTCTCAGAATTAAACAACTGCATTTTCTGTTTGGTGAAAATCATTTTTATAATCTTAAGTACATGATCTTCTATGTCTAATTTATCTAATATACTAAACATTTTATTATGTTTTACCCAGTTGAAGGCTTCTGAAAGTCTATGAAGCATATGTATGTTCTTATTTCTTTCCAATGATCTTTCTATTAGTATTTTTAGTTCCAGGATAGCATAACATCTTCAGCATATCCTCAGAGAATATACCAGGGATCATTTTTGGTAACTCACCTTCAAATGATCCTCACCATGTCCACATTCTTAAGAAACCTAGGTGACTACATTTGTCCACAACAGTCCAGATGTGGTATATCAAAGAACTATAATAAAGAGGGATAATAATTTCCCTATCCCTGCTTGTAAGAGTATTTCTTAATTACAATTGGCTCCTTGCAATATTTTGCTACTTCTGGAATTTTCTCTGAACTTCAACTCTCTTTGCCAATACCCATAAATCCCGAGCTTCATCAATTTCTTGCAGCATGGTCCCATCCATGTAATAGACATCCATGTAATAACACAAGCAAACAATCAGATACTCCAATTCAAGTAATTGCCAATATCCTTGATGTATAAAGGATATTGAATCAGAGAAAAGGTCACTGCCTTTTCTCTGATTCAAATCCACCATATACTACTCTCTTGTGTCTGTCCATTAGCCTGCCTCTTATCTACATCATCAGCTCATGACCAACTCATTTGCTCAAGTAACAGAGCACCGCACCTTGCAGCATCCTGTTAAATGCTTCTGAAAAGTCCAGCAGTACTGTGGTTAAAACTGTTTTATTTAGGCAACTCGGCTGTGACTTTACTGTAGAAAGTTAGAAAACTACCATGACACGGCCAATCCTTCACAATGTTATTTGTCCCTAGAGTATCATACGAGGCGTGTTCAAAAAAAGACCAAACTTTTAAATAGTGTGCCAACTGGCAGAGAGAGCATGCTGCAGCTACAGAGTGCACCTAATGGCAGGTTTTGACAACAAACTGCCATTTGTCCCACTCTGCTATGAGCATTAGTCGTCGAGTTACATCCACTGAAGTGAGCACGTGCACAAGCTGTGTTTGTCGGTTTAGTGACAAAGTGACAATGGAAGAGCTTGAAGAACATGAGATTCATCACAGATGTTGAAACCAAGATGCAATCGTCACAATGGGTGGGGAAAGGATCTCCTTGACCAAAAAAAAGCACGGATGAGTCCGTCAAAGATCAAGGTGATGTTGGTTGTGTTTTTTGATTGGAAAGGCATTGTCCATTATGAATTTATACCATATGGTAAACAAAGAGTTGTACCAGGAAGTTTTAGTACGTTTGAGGAATGCTGTATGCAGCAAGAGGCCCGAATTGTGGGAAAACCAGACTTGGATTTTGCACCATGTGCCAACTCACGTGTTGCTCATCATCTGCAGTTATATGGCAAAACATCAGCAACCTGTTGTGCCCCATCCACCTCAGCAGACTTTTTCCTGTTTCCCAAACTTGAAACCACTTTGAAAGGATGCCGTTTCCAAACGACAGAGGGGATTCAGGAAAATGCTAAGAGAACTGTGTGCTATCACAGAAGGTGCATTCCAACAATGGAAAAAACGTTGGGAATGGTGAATTGCCAGTAGAGGGGATTACTTTGAAGGGGACAGTGCTTAAAATGTTGTAAAATGAGCAATAAAGCCTTTATAGCAAAAGTTTGATCTTCATTTGAACACGACTTGCATTTCTAATCCACCTATTCCCAACTTCTGCCTGCCCTTAACTTTTCCAATACCTTAACCACAACTCCTGAGATATCAACATGTCTATATTATGAATCTGAGTTCTGGAGTATTCCATCTCCATTTGCATAATGGAACTATTCTGCCTGCTTTCCACTCACTTGAACTTATACAGGCTGTTAAGGTCACTCCATTTTTTTTTTTTTTTTTTTTTTTAAACTTGTAACACACAACCTGATATTTCATATCTAACCTCACAGTTGCATTAATAGTGAGATTTCTAAATATCTGAAATAGCGTGAATTTCAGATATTAAGAAACCTCACTTATGGTTTTCATCATCATCATCAAATTCCTGCCATGTACTCTCAAGGGGTGTACAGGATATGATAGTACTACATGAAAAAAATTACATCATTACTAACTTCCTATCTACAATTTTCCTCCAAATCTGACTGTTACTTGTCAAGACTCCAACATTATCAGATCTTATATTTCTATTGTCTAAGGCACTTTGTACCGTATCAATCCACCTATATCTTGGTCTTCCTCTGAGTCGTTTTCCTGCCAACCTGGCAGAGAACACTTGTTTTGCTAATCTTTCTTCGCCCATTCTGTTTAAGTAACCATACCAGCTGATATTAGCTCTGCTAACGCATTCCTGGATGCTGACAATGTCAAGTTCTTTCCTAATATCCTCGTTTTTAATATGATATTACCTTTGACCATCTGTTCAGTCCTATAATCTTTTCAGGACTCTCATATGTGCGGCCTCTAGTCTTTGGTCAAGTGTTTTACTTCTGACCCAGCTCTCAGTCCCATAAGTTAAAACTGGTTTGAACACTGTCTTGTTTACAGCTAATTTAGTGTTCTGACTAATTTCTCTCTTATTCCATATGAATTTATTCAATTGACTTCCCACCATACCAGCTTTGCTGATTCTGTTGTCTATTTCTATATTTAATTTACCATCTTCAGTAAAAATCGTGCCTAAGTAGCTGAAATGTTTTACTTGTTCCACAGGTTCTCCATTCACAACACAGTTGACATTTTCAATGATTCTGCCTATTTTCATTGTCTTTGTCTTTTTATTGCTGACCTTCATACCATATCTATTACAACAGTTATTCAATTTAGTCAGAGAATCTTGCAGACTTGTAGCGGATTTATTTAGAAGTATAACGTCATCTGCATAAAGCAAAGAGCTGAGTACTGAGACAATTGATGTGAAGTCAACAGCCTCTCTAGATATGAGAAGACTGGTCATGAACATTCTTCAGGCCAAATGTTGTTGGCTTAAGTGAAAGATTAAAAACAAATTCTTGTTTTAATCCTTCACCTTATCAAGTATAATATATTTTGTAATAAACTAAAAAAAAACTTTCTACAACCAGTCGATTTTCAGAGTATTTTAATAATGTGAGGATACTCCATTTTACTAGCATATTTACTCAAATATAACCTGCCCTGGCAAATACCTCGCACCCCTAATTTTACTTTACAAAAAAATAAATTAAACTGTTTCGCATATAGTTCACTCATGAGATGTTTAAAACTTTAAGAAATAGATAGTGAATGTGGTTATGGTAGTTTCAGATATTTTGGAAATTGGTTGAAAAGAATCAGCATTTCAACTCAACAGTGGTCAGCCTTCCTTTGTCATTAAGTAGTGCGATCTTTTGCTAATGTTGCACCAATCATATGCATAGTGATGGCAGTAACCAGTAGGGGAAACGTGGGAATGAGGGCACTGACTTCAACCCGATCTTGGATTGTGTGGAGTGGATTAAGAGGCCATCATTAGAACTGTTGTGCAACTGGATTTTGAGAGCTTGGGACATGATTTCACCAGAACATGCCACTAAAAGATTCAAATATATCACGTGATGAAGGAGTAGCCGAATGCATAACTAACATTGATAATTAAAATTTTATAAATAATGTGAGCAATTATAAATTTTAATGAATATTGAGGATTTAATTATAAACATCAATTTAGTTTTTTCCTGAAAAAGTTCAGTTTCTGAAAATCCCTTCAAATATCTCACACCATAATTTTTTAAACTTTAATTTTGGAAAAAAAAGTGCAAGTTATATTTGAGTAAATATGGTATTTATGTATGTAAAATATATGAATTCTAAATTGATATAACATCAGTATATTTCTGGGTGTCTCTCTCCCCCCAATAAGACCTCAATAAAGGTTGAAACCAATCTGGGTAGTGACCATTCCCATAATGAAAAGCAATATATTCATCCAAAAGGTATACTGATGTGAAGTCAACAGTCTCTACATGCAAGTAGCCTAGTTGTGAAGATATTTCACATGAAAACTTTGTTTGTTAACATTTGAAGAAAGGATTAAAACAAGCACTATGATATAATACACTTTATAACAAAGCAAAAAAAACTTTAATAATTCTTCCTTTTGCTTGTGATGTAGGGAAACACCTCTTTGGGAAAGAGCCCCTTGGCCTGCTTGGCTCATCTTCTTGAATAATCATTTTTTTTTGTCATCTTCATCATGCTAGTCATTCTTCTTGCCTGTGCTTTGTACTGCTCACCAGTCTGCTGAACATCTTTCTCCTTATATATTCTCAATAAAATTTTCTTCTTTTGCAGTCCCTATTTAATGAAGCTACTTAGTCAACTCTCATCTGATTCCTAACCTAGCATTAGGAATAACATCTGATATTGCTTTCCTTAAATAATTTCCAACGTATTACTAATTCCTTCCCTTTTAGTTTCTTAAGAAAAGGAAATGTTCCAAACTGTCTCTTAAGTGGGCCATAATCACCAGTTTTGCAGTTCCATGCATGTATCCCTTAAGTGACAATTCCACACACTTAGGAAAATTATTTGTCCAAAACCAAGTTTACACCTTGGTTTTGGACAAATTCTTTGATGCTATCATCAGATCCAACCTCTGACATCCATTACATGGTATTTTCTATAATTATCCCTGAATAAATTCCATTTCCTTCCCTCCCTGTGCCCCTTCCTTCCTTTTAATCTACCAGCATAGCTGAAGCCCCAATAATGTTATTCACTGAGCAAATGTGGCACGGCATGTCATCCATATTATTCCTTTTGCTCCTCATGGCCTATTGCAGCAGCCAAATATATATTTGATTCTACTGGCTTTTATATCTCACACCAAACAGTTTCAAATATACTGCTTCTCTTGACACTACCCTAAACTTTTATTTTGCTGGTTGCAACCCTTCTGCTATCATTAGTACCCCCCCACCAACCATCCCAAAATGACAGGCATTATAATGCCTATAATTTTAGGTCAATTCAAGCCAACAGGTGCCAAAATTCCCCACCCATCTTTGTGACAGTCTGGAAATAGTATACATGCATTGCAATATCTCTTTTCACCCACAGGTATACTCTTTAAATGAGTATTTGAAACAAATTTGAGAGTCGAGAAATTGCACTGAGCATTCTACGATCTTTTCATTGCATATCTAGTGTGAAAGCTATACCACACACCAAATTAATGTTCAAAACCACAACGTAATTATTTGGCAAGGAATAGGAACATTTTATTTAGGTAGATGGCCAAATTAGTTGGATTAAATCCTATAGATGGCAATCTAGAAAGCCTTTACCAATTAAAACCTGCCAATCCATATGATATCTTTAAAAAGGTAATATCACAGGAAATGCTACTGCTATTCATTATGATAATTAAATCACAATCATGAGTATAAAATGCTAGTAAGATCATTACTTACCCCATAATGACTTCCTGGGGAAGTTGATGAATAATTCATCTGTAACATAGGAACAAGAAAAAATTAATTTTAAATATATTTTCTAAATTAAGCTATCCTTAAACATGTACGGGAAAATATGAGAACCAGCATGGGAAAAATAAAGAGTAAAATCTTATTCCTTAGTGCCTACAATGATCTCAGGAATTACTTCCAATCTTTTTTTTTTTATCTCTCTCTCTCTTTTCACTATAGAGGCTGAAAGGAATCTGATAGAATAATCAATTAAGCTGCATCCCTCTTCTAGATAGCATGAAGCAAGCTTAGGGAAGTTTTAATACAGAACCCTAAATATGATGACTACAGTTTCAGTAAGGAAATACCGTGAGTAGACATATTACTAAAAATGATAACAACAGAATTAACTCAAGTAAAATATTATTTATTAGTAAAATTTTCACCCGAGTATCATAGGCATCTTCAGCACATGTAAAAAGGATAACTAAACAATAACTGACAATTCCAAAGGGCATCACCTAAGTAGCTCATGTAAGATAACTAAAAAAGGTCATTAAGTTTCCCAACTTATTAAAAAATAAAACCTCCATGCAAAGAAACCACTCCTCACAGTTTCCTTTCGTAACTTCCAAGGATGGCCCCTTGTCATGACTCCTTCCCGCTGTTCAACCAAGTGAAAGAACTCCCCAGTGTCAACCGTGTAACCACCTCTCAACAGTTTTAATGTCTCAGTCATATCACCTCTCCTTCTTCTATCCACCAAACTCTGCAGTCCACATTCCCTCAGCTGATCCTCATAATCAAAACTGTACAGTCCTGAAACCATCTTTGTCATCCGTCTTTGTACCCTTTCCACAGTTAATCTATCCCCTTCAAATCTGAGAACAATAGTTTAAGTGTGGCCTGATCAGAGACTTAAACAACGGAATGATAACCCTTTTATCTCTGCAGGTCAGTGTCCTTCTCATAATTGCAGCAATCCTCTGTGTTACCTTCACCACCTTTGCAATATGTCCCCTAAATTTCAGGTTTCTATCAATCATCAACCCCAGATCTCTTGTCTCCTCTATTTCAACCAGTATAACTCCTCCCACAGAGTATGCAGCATCCCATCGATGTTTCTCAAACCTCAAGACCTTACATTTTGCTGCATTAAACTGAGACCCCATTCATTTGCCCACCTATCTAGCTTATTCAAATCCTCTTGCATTAAGCAACAACTTCAATACATCAAAGTTCGAAGCAAAAGAAAACAATGTCAATATTACTTGATCTTTGCTGATTTGTGGAGAGAGTTTAATAATAACTTCCAATGCTTCATCTTAAAGGCTCTTCTCTGCAACAGTTTTAAACTTTGCTGTATCCAAGGAGGATAAATTTTTATACAACCTTTTATGTTGTACAAAGCTGAATTTAGTGACTGGACAATGCGAACCATTATTAGATTAAACACATTTACTCAAAAATCAGCTAGAGAATCTGAGGAATGTCCTTCATCATCTACGAGTATAAGCTCATCTGCCATTCTTTTCTTCTTCCTCTGCCTCTTAACTGGCAATGTTGTTTCCAAAGAGTTAATTTTCAATGTTTGATTTTCATCCATATTCAACTGTGAAATTTTGTCATTACATTTATTTACAAATTCCAATGTCTTGCTGTGAACGTTATCAAATGTTCTTGTCTGTTTCTTCAATTTTGTTGTAGCTGAATCTATTAAAGTCCATGCAGTAAACATAGCTAAACCACTTGTCTGTAAATAACTTGAAAACGGGGCTGTAGTTTCAAATATATACAAGTAAATGCTGTCAATATTGTTTCAAACTTTAGAAGACTGCAGTAAAGATTTGCTTCTTGTTTTGTTTTTGTATCAAACTTGTCTGAATCTTGTATCATTGATAAACATGTCAATAGATTTACAAAAGTACTGACAGTGGCATCATCAAAACTTCCAAATATGTTGCTGCATTGGATTTTCCTGACCATCTTGTCTCAACAATTAGCTTTATTCGTTTAATATTTTCTTGTCTTAGATGTTTTCCAACAACTTGTATCGATATATCCATTCTCGTGTATGATGTTTTCTTAAAAGTTGCTAAATTCGAGCAAATTGAAAAAAGAAACTGCAGGCATGTAACATTTTGTTGTTTCAATTATCACCAAATTCAAGACATGAGCATAGCACCATACATGAACATGTTCATTAGCCACATCAGTAATTTTACTTTGTAAACCATTATACTGGCCATGGTAGCTTGCAGCTCCATCTGCACTATCAGATAAACATTTTTTGGGATCAATTTTAAGATGCTGTAATGTTTCAGTCAATAGATCAAAAAGTCCCTGTCCTGTACCAACTTGAATTCAATAATATTTTGCTTGAGAAACTTCACGACTAATTATTTCTTTTATCATATTCTCCATAATTTGGATTAACATGTTAATAGTGTTTTACTCAGTTATGTAAAAAGTCCACCACAGCCTTTACTTTGAGCCTTTCCTTGTTTTGTAAAGTAACGTTTTGTAAGAAACGTGAGATGCTGATATAATGGGATAGGAATACATATTTTGTCATCAACTGCCCTGTAGCTAAAAAATTGCCAGGATTCAGAACCTCATTATCCATAGTGTAGGCCGATTAATTTCTGTGACCTCGAAAAGGAATTGCTTGCTTGCTTAACATCTTTATGATGTCTACAATCCTCATGACAATACTCCTCTGCTTCAACACTTCTTTCTTTTTAATTAATGAAGATGCAAAAAAATTATTTATGGTGCCATCATTAACCACACTGATAAATTGCTGAACATTTAGGACATGTGTTATTGTTGATTTGTGTAAAGCTAAGCTCTGGCTAATATGTCTGTAGCCACTAAAGCTACATACAAAGGGTGATGGATTACAAGTGTAAGGAGACTCAAAGTAAAGATTCCGGAACAATGAAACCAGAAGAAGTACTGGGCCTGGGTTGGTGAGTAAAGGATGCTATTGTATTTGTCTCTACAATCAAAGTAGCTCTTTCCTTTTCTTGTAACTCACAAGTCATTGCATCATCACCATGAGTATTGTTTCTTGCTTCTTGATTATTTGTTGCAGAACTGTACATTGAAGTGGATGGTGGTTGTGATATTATAAAATCTGTAATAGACCTGCATTGCTTGGCTGATTCCTGCCTTTCTCCTTCTTGTCACTCTTTACTTTTGGTGATTCAGATTTATGCTTTTTTCCCCCATGCTGGTAAGGTTAATATTCCTGAAATTAAAACTTAATCAAAAATTGATCCACATTGGGTAAAATGAACACCTACAATTACAATTACGCCCAAAGAACACATCAATGAAAATATGCTTTATAGATACATCTATTATTAAAAACAATTTTAACAATCACAGTAATTTTAAATGTAGAGTAAATAAAAGGTATCATTATTTATTGAACTTCCATTATGCATATATATTATTATTTGAGACTGCAGTGTAAATACATTTACCATCTAGTATTTTTAAACTCGCTTTATACAATGAAAGAAAATACATTATATTCAATTAAAGGGCATAGGGCCACAGTATATAAAAATATTAATTAAATACATACTTTTTATAAAACACATAAAACACAGCAAGAACGAAGTGAAGAACTGACAAAGCACACTAAAGCTGAGGCCAACACAATGAAAAACATTTGCTGTCTTTTGCAATATATGATAGCTCGATACAAAGTTGACTCCAGCAGCAAGTCACAATCCCAGGCTGAGATTCCCAACTAAGCTTTATTGCACAGTCACAATATTAAAGATCCGAGCCTATATAATGTATGCGTCGGCCTCACATAACCCGAATCAGAATTATAGAGTTATTTATCATATTCTTAAATATTAAGTATCCTAGAACTTTATATTTCTTTATAAAGAGAGATTTCTTTATAAAGGAGACTCATACAGGCCATTATATCCATGCAGAATCTCATCCCCATCCCAGTCAAAAGGTGGGAACTATTACAGAAAGATTTTATTAATATTTTTTTATTAAAATAGTAATACATCATAAATTTTAGTTGCAGACAATATTAATATTGGAACTTCTATTATATTTTGAAGCTACTAAAAGGTCATTAACATTTTTAACATATTGTTTAATGTTTAAGGGGCCCCACTTGCCAACATCCTGGCCAGTCTGCTACTGGTAACCAACATTTCTCAGTCTATAGGAAGGAGACTCATACAGGCCATTATATCCATGCAGAATCTCATCCCCATCCCAGTTGAAAGGTGGGAACTATTAAAACACTGGTTTATCGGGCCCACTCCTTTTGTTCTTCAGAGGAACTATTACAGAAAGAATTGCAATATATTATTCCCTCTTTTCTATCTAATGGATATAAGAATGCTTTCATCAAAAGAGCTTTAGGTAGTTTTGATATATCTTCCTCTTCAAATACAGAAGAAATAACATGTATTCCTATCCCTTATGTGCTAAGCTTCAGTGAATGCATAGCGAAAGTTTTTAAAACCACTAAATATTTTTTTTTGCCTTTCGACCCATCAGAAAAAGCGCCGCCTTTCTCACTTCTCCAAAGGACAAGCATCCACATCTAAGTCATCCAGGTGTCTACCAAATTTATTGCTCTTGTGGGTTATCTTATTTCAGACAAACAGGAAGATCTGCTTTTATTCAGATAGAAGAACACAAGTCATATATTCAATACCTTGAACCTGAACAGTCTGGACTTGCAGAGTATGCCATCAACACTAGACATAGAGTTCACTGGAACAAGATAAGAGTCCTTCACAAAAGTCAGTTCTTCATGGAATATAAAGAAACATGTGAAACTTTACTTCACTCTCCAAACTTAAACAGTTAAGGTGGTCTTGTGGGAGATAGTACTTTTTAAATCAGCTAACCTTTCCTAACTTTTTAATTGTGTGTGTGTGTGTGTGTGTGTGTGTGTGTGTGTGTGTGTGTGTGTGTGTGTGTGTGTGTGTGTGTGTGTGTGTGTATTAGGGTTATCAAGTAATTTTATAAACTTGGTTATTTTACTCCTAATCCCAAGTAAGCAAACGGTAAAGTTTGTGCCTGAACGTAGCTCAAGTCTAAAGGTGGTGCAACACCAGGGCACCTCATTGTAAAGATGGGTAAAGCTCTGATCACTATTCTTAGCATTTTCCATAATGTAAAGCACATCTCACTAAGAGATGTATACTGCAATACAGGGTGTTCGGGATAAATTTGACATATTTATAATTAATTATATTTTTCCGTAAGTTACATGTATTAACACACACTTCTCTTCATTTAAAAGTTTGGACCCTTCTTCATTCATATACAAGATGTCAGAAAGGATGGATAGCTGGAACCCACCTGAATCATGGAAGAGAATAACTTGTATCATGATGATTCGTGCCCGCCATCAAAATAAGGATATTACGACTGCTGCCCAATGCTCCCTGAATACAGTAAAAACAATCAGGCATGAACTAGAGACTTGCAATGGTGACTACGAGGATGTAGCAAGAAGAAAGATCCCTAGCAGACGATCTGATTGCGTTCGTACAGCAGAATTCCTCGCAAATCTGCAGGAACAGGTGTTGAAGAACCCTGGCATTGGAATTCGGGCTTTGTTCGTGGAGTTGCTAACTGTAGTCAAGCCCTGGATAACAAGGGTAGCCAATGGTAGGCCGTATGTATGGCAGCAGGATTCGGCCCCTTGCCACACCTCTGGGAAAAGTCAAAAATGGTTGTCTGAAAATTTCTACGACTTCACCAGTCCAAATGTTTGGCCTCCAAACTCCCCAGACCTTAACCCCATGGATTATTTTGTATGGGGCGCAGTTGAAAAAGACACCAATCGCACTTCCAGTAATACAAAAGCCCAGTTAATGGATAAAATTAAAACAGTTTTTGCGGCCCTTCCCAGGGAGACTGTAGCATCAGCTTGTTCGAGGTTCCGAAGCAGAATTGAAGCTGTGATCGATGCTAATGGTGGTTATTTTGAGTAAATCTTGTTGATAGTATTGTAATTAACTCTGCCTGTAATGTTTTTTTGTCAATTCATTAAATTTAATAGATACAAAGAAGATTTTCTTTTTCCTTACGAAACTGTCAAATTTATCCCGAACACCCTGTAAATTATGGGTGGGGACACTACCCAGACCAGTTTCAACCTTTTTTGAGGTCTAGCGAGTATTACTAAAACCTAAATACCAAGGTTTTAATAATACAGAGCCTTATCAACTTTACCTATAGTGTCTAGCTACTCACTGAGGAGACCTCAAAAAAGGTTGAAACTGGTCTGGGTAGTGACCCACCCATAATGTATTGCAGTATACATCTCTTAGTGAGATGTGCTTTACATTATGGAAAATACTAAGAATAGTGATAAGAGCTTTATCCACCTTTACAATGAGTTGCCCTGGTGTTGCACTACCTTTAGACTTGAACTACGTTCAGGTGCAAACTTAAGTGTTTGCTTACTTGGGATTAGGAGTAAAATAACCAAGTTTATAAAATTACTTGGTAACCCTAATATACATTATTCCCAAGGTTAAAAAAAAAAAAAAATTATTACATATATATATATGTATATATATATATATATATATATGCTTTTTTAATTAGTTAAGAAAATTAATGACCTTTTTCAGTTATCTTACATGAGTTACTTAGGTGGTGCCCTTTGGAATTGTCAATTATTGTTTAATTAGCCTTTTTACATATACTGAAGATGCATGTGATACTCAGGCAAAAATTTTACTAATAAATAATATTTTACGTGAATTAATTCGTCACCGTAGCACGTGGTGGTGAATTTGAGCTGGGCAGAAGAAAGTGATTTTTAATCGGTGAATAGTCCATTTTTTTCCCCGTTTTTCTACGTTTTTGAGTGCTAAATTGTTTCTCTGAATACGAGTGTACTTCAGTGGTTGTTTTTTGGAAGTTAGTTGCTGTCGCGATATAATATATTTTGGTACCGTCGGAATCGAACGCGTAACAGTGGAAGACAAAACGAAGCTAAGTTACTGTATTCAGTTATATTTCATTTTATTTAATTATATTTAGTACTTAAATGTTCTGATGTTTGTACTTTTTTTCCCCCTCTTATTTATTAACTGAATAATTATTAAAGATTACGCTACTCGGCAGTAAGGAATGATGGTGGATTCAGCAGCAGTCACAAGTGGCGTGACGGCAAGTCGTCCACCATTTAAGAACTCAATTATTAGCAATGTCATAAGGGACTTTGTGGCATGCAGTACTTGCGGCATGTATGCGTCTCGGGAATTACATATGTGGCTTGTTAAAGAGAGTGGAGGTATGTGCGCAAAATGTAGGCAGTTGGAGGAAATAAGTACATTAGATATATTGATATCCGACTTTGTTGCTCCAGGAATGGGAAATGAATGTAGGAAGACATGTAGTGTGATAGGAGAGAATGAGAAAATAATAGTTGATAGTGTGGAAGGTGTGAGTGACTGTGAAAGTTTAGGAGATGGTTTTGTTTGGGAGAGTGAATTTAGATTAAGAGTGACTGACCTGCAGAGGGAGATAGATGAGTTGAAAGAGGAGGTGGAATGTCTTGTGAATGAGAGCAGAAGTATGAAAGATAAGATTAGGAGAATGGAAGAGATAAATGCAAGGTGAATCAGAGTAGGAGAGAGAGAGAGAATTTAGGGAGTATGAGTGAGAGGTATGGGGGTGCTAGAAGAGGAGAGAATGGAAACAGTAGAAGAGAGGGAATGAGAGAGAGGTATGGGAATGCTAGCAGACGAGAGGATGGAAACAGTAGGAGAGACTGAATGAGAGAGAGATGTGGAAGTGCTAGAAGAGGAGAGAATGGAAACGATAGGAGAGATGGAATGAGAGAGAGGTATAGGAATGCTAGAAGACGAGAGGATGGAAACAGTAGTAGGAGAGACAGAATGAGAGAGGGATATGGAAGTGCTAGAAGTGGAGAAAATAGAAACAGCAGGAGAGAGGGAATGAGAGAGATGTATGGGATTGCTAGAAGAGGAGAGAATGGAAACAGTAGAGGAGAGAGGTATGGGAATGAAAGAAAAGGAGAGAATGGAAACAATAGGAGCGAGGGAATGGTAAGAGGTATAATGTATGGCGACTCAATGATCCGTGGTGTTCAAGATAGGATGCGTGAGGAGTGTTTGCCAGGAGGAACAAAAGAAAGGGTGGCTATGGCAATTAAGAGAGGTGAAAGGGTGGATGAGACGATTGTGATGGTAGGAACGAATGACTTGAGTGGTAATGTAAGTCGGGCAGCGAGAGATGAGATTTTTGCTTCAGACTGTACGGAAGAAGACAGAGAGAGGAAAAATAGTGTGCGTGTTGCCTAGGTATGATAATGATGAGCTGAGCAGAAGAGCGGTGATATTGAATGGCATAAGAGCGAGAATGTGTGACAAGAGAGGACTGGTATATGTGGATGCTTGGAGTGCGTTTGAGGAAAGAGAGGAATTGTATGTGAGAGACCATTTACATTTGAATGAGGAAGGACGTGGGCATCTGGAGAGATTGCTGTTCTGAACGAGTCAGTGTGTCCCAGGGAGGATGATAGCAGTGGTGGCCTCTTGTGGGAATGGATACTTGGGAGAAGGGAGACAATGTCAGGTAACACTGAGCTCAGTGGAGTCTAGAAGGAATAATGCTGGGTATAGAAACAATGGCATTTATATGCTTTATACTAATGCCAGGAGTATCCGGAATAAGGGAGAGGAATTGGTGGCGCAGATAGCATCAGCCTGGCCAAAAATTATTGCGATCACAGAGACGTGGTTGACAGAAGGGGATATAACAACAGGAATAGAAGTCGCTGGGTAAAGCATTTTTCGTCAGGATAGGAGGGAAAAGCGAGGTGGTGGGGTACTGCTTATGATAAGTGATGACCTATGTCCTCTAAGAGTGGAGAATTTGGAAGGAAGTGAGACAAATGATTTTGAGAGCATATGGTGTGTGAGGTAGAGGTAGGCAAGACAGGATATTTAGTGGGGTGTTGCTACAGACCCAGGAGCACAGAGGATGGGGACCAGGAGATGTTTAGACAGCTAAGTTTGGCAAGTGCAAGAAGAATGATTGTTATGGGAGATTTTAACTTCAGTAGTATAAATTGGAGAGAGGAAGATTCATGTAGCAATAGGGGAATGGAATTTCTAGAATTCTTGAGGGACAAATGTCTTAGGCAACATGTAACAGAGGGAACAAGAGGTTCAAAAGTTTTGGATTTGGTTATAGCATCAGAAGAGTTGATGTCTCTCCCACCAGTTGGAGAGAGTGACCATATGGTGTTGACTTGGAAAATGAATAGACATGCAGGAGTATCAAAGAGACGGGAACTTATGTGGAATTATAAGGCAGGTGATTATAATAGTCTTAGACGTCAACTTCGGGAAGTTTAATGGAGGCAGGAATTGGAAGGCCGGGATATCACTAGTGCGTGGGAAATTGTGAAAGAATATTTGTTATCAGCAATGGTAAGTTGTATACCACGAGTGAAGAAGAGAACGCAATTTGGAGTAAAGTGGATGACAAACAATATTAAACAGGAATTGCATGCAAAAAAGAGGCTATGGAAGAGATATAAGGAGACAGGTGAAGAGATGCATGAGGAATATAAGACACAGGCCAGAAGAGTGACTAGTGTGGTAAGGAAAGCAAAACTGGAATATGAGAGGAGATTGGCCCTAAGATCCAAAGAAAATCCTAGGGAATTTTTTAGCTATGTGGACAGTAGGAGGAGAAATGACTGTGGAAGAATGATATTGTGGGATAAAAATGGGAATAGAGTGACTGATGCAGAGAACATAGTGGAATTGTTCAATGAACACTTTATTGGAGTATTTCATCCTAGAGGAGTCAGTTTTAATGCTAGAGGGATAGGACTGGTTCAAGGTCTGGAGGTACAGGAGGAGAGTGTGTTTCAGATACTGAGTACTCTGGATGTCAGTAAAGCTGTGGGACTGGATGGTATTTCACCACGAGTTTTGAGAGAATGTGCCAGGGAATTGACAGTGCCTTTAACATGGCTTTTCAATGAAAGTCTGGCTTTGGCAAAGGTGCCAAGGGAATGGAAGGAAGGTAAGATAGTGCCATTGCATAAGGGTGGTAACAGACTGGAAGTGTCTAATTATAGACCAGTCTGTGTGTCATCAGTAGTTGTTAAGATCTTGGAGAAAGTAGTGAGGGCCCGTATACAGCACTGGGCAGATGAGGGTAATGTTATCTGTGAGAGTCAACATGGGTTTGTGAAAGGGTGCTCTTGTTTTAGCAATATGCTAGCCTTTTATAATAAAGTTACAAGAACGTTAGATGCAGGAAAGGCATATACTGCAATTTTCTTAGACTTAGCAAAGGCATTTAACAGGGTGCCACATGATAAGCTGATATTTAAGTTGCAACACATGAGTCTGGATGTCAGATTAGTCAACTGGATTCAGGACTGGCTGTCTGATAGGTATCAGAGAGTTGTGTATGGTGGAGCAGTTTCAAGGAGACAGAAGGTTACAAGTGGGATCCCACAGGGCTCAGTACTAGGACCTATATTGTTTAACCTTTATATCAATGACATCGCCAGTGGATTGCAAGGGGATATTCAGTTGTTTGCGGATGATGCGAAGCTGGGAAGGATTATTAGTAATAGTGCAGATGTGGTAGCCCTGAAAGAGGATTTGAATAAGCTAGATAGATGGGCAAATGAATGGGGTGTCAGTTTAATGCAGCAAAATGTAAGGTCTTGAGGTTTGGGAAACATCGATGGGATGCTGCATACTCTATGGGAGGAGTTATACTGGAGGAAGTTGGGGAGACAAGAGATCTGGGGTTGATGATTGATAGAAACCTGAAGTTTAGGGGACATATTGCAGAGGTGGTGAAGGTAACACAGAGGATTGCTGCTATTATGAGAAGGACATTAACCTGCAGAGATAAGAGGGTTATCATTCCGTTGTATAAGTCTCTGATCAGATCACACTTGGACTATTTCTCAGATTTGGTCCCCAGGATTTGAAGGGGATAAATTAACTGTGGAAAGGATACAAAGACGGATGACAAAGATGGTTTCAGGACTGTACAAGGATAGTTATGAGGATCGGCTGAGAGAATGTGGACTGCAGAGTTTGGTGGATAGAAGAAGGAGAGGTGATATGATTGAGACTTTTAAACTGTTGAGAGGTGGTTACAGGGTTGACACTGGGGAGTTCTTTCGCTTGGTTGAACAGCGGGAAGGAGTGATGACAAGAGGACATCCCTGGAAGTTACAAAAGGAAACTGTGAGCAAGAGGGTAAGGAGTGGTTTCTTTGTGTGGAGGGTGGTTGAGCCGTGGAATGCATTGCCTGATGGAGTGGTGGGAGCGAGAACGGTCAGTGAGTTTAAAGAGTGGTATGATAGACTTTGTGTTTCTTGGGGGGGGGAACCTCCCCTCGATGAGTCTTGACAGACTTTATGTCTTAGGAAGGACCTCCCTCGATGAGTCATTTGACTCCTTGGAGGCCTGAATAATAATAATAATTCCGTTATTATAATTTTAAGGGCTAGGGTTATGTGGATTTAGGACTTTGAACTATCACAAAGAAAATAAAGGACAAACTTTTATTTATTACAGTTGATGGCCATAGATTTGAACTAAGAAATCTTACAAGGCAAATAAAATTTTCAGTTCTCGGAAAATTTGGATTAAACATTTTCGGCGTAAGACATTTAGAATGATGATTGGAAAAGAGTCATGGGAAAATATAGTTTTGGAGAAAGAAACGAACAAGATAAAAAATGTTAGAATTTGCTGTGGACCATGAGATGATGATCTGTAACACAAGATTCCAACAAAAGGAGTGTAGAAAAGGGATATGGCAATCAAATGATGGGAAAACCAAGAACATGATTGCAATTGATTACATGATTACAATCAAAAGAAGATGGATAAGATCAGTACAGCAGTGTCCAACTTTTCAAGGAGCGGATATAGTCTCGGTTTAGTGATTGCAAACATGAAGTTGAAATTAAAAAAGAAATATAAATCCCAACATCAGAATAGAAGAGATACAGCAAGAATAAGTGAAGCAGAAATAGGAAGAAGGTACAGAACAGTGTTAGAAGAGAAATTTAAAAGTGTGGAGAAAGAAAAAAACTTGAATCTAAGAGTGAAAAGAGTAATAAAGGCAATAGAAGATGCAGATGAAGAAACAGTACCAGAAGAAGAGAAGATCAAGAAGAAGTGGATTAGACAAGAAATACTGATGTTAGTACAGGAGAAAAGAATTGCTGAAGATAAGAAGGGATACATCAGAACAAATAGAGGAACAATATAGAAGAAAGTGTAATGAGGTGAAAAAAAAGCAGTCAGAATGTTAAACAATCAACACCCCACAATCAAGTTCACCCTGGAAAAAGAGAAAAACAATAGCCGCCCCCTTCCTAAACACACTAGTCACCTGCCAACCTGATGGAACCTTGGTTTTCTCATTTTATAGAAAACCCACCTATACAGGCAGATACATTCACCAACAATCCCACTGCACCCCCCCCCACACACAACAATATGGAGTTAAGACACTATTCAAAACAGGGTTAAAGTATTCAAAAATTAAACTAATCTGTTCAAATGACAAAGCCCTAACCACCGAACTAAATCACATCCTTAACACTTTCTCAGCCAATGGCTACCCCCCCCCCAAAAAAAAATCAAAAATACTAAAACCAGTAATCCACAACCCCCCCTCCCACCTTCACAAAAAAAGATTATTCTAATTCCATCAACATTCCCTACATCCGAGACACCTCAGAAAAAATGAACAAAATCCTAAAAAAAACATGACTTGACCTCTTGTTACAGACCATATATAAAATTGGTATCCCTTATCCACTCCACAAAAGACCAACCAGTTCCCCTAGACCTACATGGTATACAACAGATAGATCTAGGGGAATTGTCCTATTTTGGCCAAACAGACCGGACAGCAAATATCAGAATCTCAGAACACAAGGACTACATCCAATTTCACCAGTACAGCCACTCTTGGCTTGCAGACCATGCTCTGGATACTCATCACAGAATAAGGTGAAAGAAAGCCACAGTAATACACTGCAGCAAGTTCAAATATGAAAGACTATTCATGGAATCAGCCTCAGCTTAGGAAATCCAAACCTCAACAAATTTGGATGCATGAGACTGCCCCAAATTTGGGAAACATACATCAGGAGAACTTCAGCTCAAAGGCCAAGAACACCTAATATAGCCCTCTAGCGGGGCACCATCAGGAAAAAGGTAAACGGTAGCTTCCTCACTTCATTTCTCATTTGCTGTTGTGTAGTACTTGCATGTACGTGTCTTTATCTTAAGTTCCCATGAAGATGGCAACGTGACATTGCCGAAATATTGGAAAGTATATATTAAAGTTTGATTTAATTAAAATTATAGTATACGCTGTCAATTCCTTAAATATTTAATAATCAGGTTATGATTTGAGGAAATAGTTTAGAACCAGCAGAGGTACTAGAGACAGGGGAACCCAATATCACCAAGCAACTTTCATCACACACACTTAGAAAGAGCAATGGATAAAATGAATGGGATGAGAATTAACAATCTGAGATTTGCAGATGACATTGTTATTATTGAAGAAGACGAAAGAGAACTGCAAAAAACATTGAAACTGTTAAATGAGGAAGGAAAGAGATTTGGACTTTTTATGAACTTGGAACATGAAACAATATATCCACTTCTTTCAGTTGGGATTAGGGGGTGTTTGGCCTTTCTTTTGCCTCCATCTAATATGACAACACAAATTTGCTAAAGACGACATCAGGGATGAAGGGAAGCACACAAGCAGATGTCAGTTAGAAAGCTTAATTTTAAAGAAATTACTTTCCTCTAACGAGTTAGTTGATAAAGTCACCAGATTGTTAGTTTAAATTTTTATGGCAGAAATGTTTATGGCGAAATTTCCAGCCACGAAGATTTGGGGTTGTCCAAATATACTGAATAAGGACTCGGGAATCAACAGGGCCATTAGGGGCAATCATCTTGATTGTAAGGGAAGTGGCACCACCATGGACCCTAGCTGGATCTATCCTCTTCTTCTTCTACTTTGAGGAAGATCCACTCACTTTAATCTTTCCTATAAGGCCTTATCAGCCAACTTTTCTTATTTTATGACCCTTATACCATTAGAGTACTCGAGGGCCATGGGGTCTTTCCATTTCTTGACTTACAACTTTGTCTCCTCTATAAACCTTTGATATAATTCTACTCTATTCTACTATAATCTACTCTTTCCCATTCAATATACCCTATTCCACCTATGGGTTTAAATTTGGAAGAAGGTTAGTTCAGAAGCCTTAAGATAGCAGCCCTACCACTGAACTATTCCATCGTGAGGTTAGTCACGTGACATGGAGGACATAATTCTACTTTTAAGCTGACAGAAAAAGGTAATTAGAATGAATCTATGGAAAACGACCCTGGAAAGGAAAAGATAAAATGAAAATGGAAACGACAAAATATAATACAGCAAGCAAACTGGAATGTAAGAGGAATATCATATAAAGAAATAGAATTAGACCAAATATTAAATGAAAGAAATTTTAAAATAGCAGTAATCACTGAAACAAAAAAGAAATTAAAAGGAACCACGAGAACCAAAAATTTTAATCTGATATACAGTGGAGTTGACAGAGACCAAAGAGCACAAGCAGGAGTCATGATTTGGATTCATAACTTCCTTTCAAAACAGTTAAAACATTATAAATTATGGAATGAAAGAATAACAGAAGCAAGCTAATATAAAAATAGACAGAGGTTATTTAACAATAATTGGTTTATATGCTCCAGAAGAAGGAAGAGAACAGAATAATATTGAATTTTATAATCAGCTACAAAATATATATATATAAAATAAATAAAAATGATTATATAATTTTTACAGGAGACTTAAATGCAAGAATTGGAAACACAAAAATTAATAATAATATAGAGAACATATTTTAAACAGGAATGGTTAAAAGTTTATTGACTTTGTAGTTTATAATAACCTAAAAATGATGAATTCTTTCTATAAACATAAAGACATACTTTTACTGAAATAAAAGCCAAAAGGCTTCACTTTGGCAAATTAAAATATTCATAATTAAGTGGATATTGAATACCATATTATTTCTTAGCCGAATAAGAATTAGATTAGATTTTCTATCTTTGAGTTTCTTATTCGGCTAAGAAATAATGTGGTATTCAATATCCACTTAATTTTGAATATTTTACTTCGCCGAAGTGAAGTCTGTTGGCTCTTATTTTAGTAATTGTATTTGTGCACCTTTTGGCGAATCGTACAGTAAAGAAAAAAGGTCTGACTACTGAAACTTCGGTATTATATCTAGGTCTACCTACTCAGTGACGAGACCACAAAAAAGGTCGAAACCGATCTGGGTAGTGACCTTCTCTCATAATGTAGAACAATAATACATCTCCTAGGAGCTGTGTTTTACATTATGGGGAAAATACTAAGGGCAGTGATTGGATCTTACTCCACCTTTACTACGAGATTCTCAGCATTGCACTACCAGGTGTTAGCTTAGCTTGGTCTCACCGAACTTTATATAGTTTTCTATATTCGGCATGAAACTCTTAGATTAGATTTCCTATCTTTGAGTTTCTTATTTGGCTAAGAAATAATGTGGTATACAATATCCACTTAATTTTTAATAAAGACATACATAAATATACTTGGGCAGCAAGAGGATGGAAATCAATATTAGATTATTTTATCTTAAATGAAAAGACACCAAAGTTTTCATTAGATGTTAGAGTTCACAGAGGATATGAAATAAGCAGTGACCACTTCCTCATTAAAATAAATTTAAGATTACCACCTAAATTGCTACAAGTAACAAGAACAGAAAAAAATTTTAAAACATTTGTTTATAAAACTGAACTATTAAATGACACAAATATACAATGGCTACATGAACAAAGAATTAACCAATATCTAGATAAAATAAAACAAAATGAAGAAACATTTTGTTTCTTCATTTTGGAAGAAATAGAATGGTTTAATATAAAAACAATACTAAATGCAAGAACGGCGAGAACGGCCAATGAGTTTAAGGAGTGGTATGATAGACTTTGTGTTTCTTAAGGGGGGACCTCCCCTCGATGAATCTTGACAGACTTTATGTTCTTAATAAGGACCTCTCACGATGAGTCTTTTGACTCCATGGAGGCCTGAATAATAATAATAATAATAATAATTAAATCATGAGCTATCATATACGAGAGAGATAAACCAAGGAACAGGGATGTCCCTTGTCAGCAACTCTTTTTAATATTTACCTAAATGAAATAATAATAAAATAGAATAAAATTTTCCATCAAGGTATTAAACTTTCTCCTACTATGAACTTAAACACTCTCCTTTTTGTCAACGACCAAATAATAATTACAAATTCTCAAGGTAACTTACAGAAAGCTATTTTAGATCTAAATGAGATATCCAAAGATTATGGTATGATAATATCAACAGAAAAATCAAAAACTATGGCCTTTAAAGGACAAGATCCAGCAAGAACTAAGATAGAAATAGATAGGCATCCTCCCACGATGAGTCTTCGGACCCTTTGGAGGTGTCACGAATAATAATAATAATAATAATAATAAGATCACATATGAAAATGATAAAGATACAAATGTATAAATTGCAAAATACTTAAAAATAACAGGTGTAATTAACTTTATATTTAAACCAAACCTAGTTCAAAAACAAACCAGACTAAAAGTATACAATACATTAGCTCTACCAGTCTTATTGTATGGAAGTGAAATCTGGACAATAAAACAAAAAAAAACAACAAACAAACAAAGATTAATAACAGCAGAAATGAAGTTCACGAGAAAAACTGCAAAGTATACTCTATTTGATCACAAAAGAAACGAAGAAATTATGAAAGAATTAAACAAAGAACCAATAATAGAAAAAATTAAAAAATATAAGCATAAATGGATGGAACATGTTCAAAGAATGAAAATAGAAAGATTACCAAAACAAGCCTTAAAGTACAAGCCATTAGGAAAAAGAAAACTAGAGTGTCCTCTTAAAAGATTCAACGATGACTTCTAAGGCAGGAACAGGCCATGCTAGGCCTGAATCCTTGATATGCATGATGATGATGAAGATTTCCTTATTAAATACCTTTTAGCTTTAAGACAACATTAGTCTCCAATAAAGTCTAGACTAACATGAATACTGATAAGTTAATAGAAAATTATAAACATGCAGGTGTGTGTGAGTGTGTGCACATGCACACAGATGCACTGTCTCTCTCACACACACATAGGAATTGACAAATTATGCAAAATCTTAATTGCCATGAAAAAATGTACTGGCTCAAGAGTTCTCTCCTAT
Source organism: Typopeltis vanoorti (assembly GCF_054136105.1). NCBI lineage: Eukaryota > Metazoa > Arthropoda > Arachnida > Uropygi > Thelyphonidae > Typopeltis > Typopeltis vanoorti. Next base: position 80,942,353 of record NC_143573.1, on the reverse strand, counting down.
TTTTTTTTTATTCTAATATATTTCAATATATCAATAAGAGTTCCATAAACCGATTAGTGATGTTGCACAGTGTACTGGTAAAATAAACACATGCGAATTATAGTGATTCTATATTCATTTCGACCATCAATTGAATGCAAGAAATAAAAATAAACTAAAAACACCAACAAGTTTCGACAACTTGGCTGTTGGGCTTCGTCAGGGTGCATAAAAGTGATACAAAACAACTTAAACAGTTTATGAAGGAATAAACCGAATATGAATGTATATTTTTACAAATTCAGAACACATACATCAAATGCATGGAGAGTGTATGATATAAACTACTGTTATGCAAGTACGCTCTGTAATTAGCAGCGAAAATAAACTCTGGCATACTTAGTGATCTTACCAGGGTCTTCCAAATATCAGCTAGAATTAATCCTTGATTTCAGTTGAGGCTGTATTTAGAACGAATGACTACTATAGCTTCTTTGATGTTTCGGGAGCAGAAGAACTTGAAAAGGAAAAACAATCATCATTTCTAGATACCTTAATTAAAAAACAAATGGATGGACATAGCCTTGCAGTTTACTGCAAACCAACCCCACACTGGGCGATATTTGCACTTCTGATCTTTGCACCACATTTATCAAAAACGGAGCATCGTACACATGCTCAAAAATAGGGCTACTTGCATCACAACAGAAGAAAAAGATCTCAAAGATGAATTGTCCCATATAACAAAAACCCTGTTAGACAATGGTTATCCAAAATATCTGATCCATAAGATACTCTTCTGTAGCCCGCATCCCCCACAACAACAATTCGAAGAAACACATTACAAATCCTCTATTGCCATTCCTTATGCTGGAACAGTTTAAGATTGCTACACTCCTCAAACCACATGAAATACTAGTGACTCTCAAATCTATAAAGACTATCCACCACTTTTTAAGATCTCCGAAAGATAGTTATGCCTTCTTTAGATATGGCGGTGTCTATAACATCCCCTGTTCATGTAGTTTAAACTACATTGGTCAGACTTCAAGAAGTTTGTAAATAAGAAAAAGGGAACAATTCGGATATATAAACAACAACAGGGAACCACAGCTCTGGCTTAGTCCATCATTTCTCGAGTGCAAACCATACCATCGAATGGGACAAAAGTTCTATGCCCTATCTAGTGGAAGACTTCTGCTCCCAAAACATCAACGCTATAGTAGTCATTTGTTCTAAACATAGCCTCAGCAGAAATCAAGTATTAATTTTAGCTGACATTTGGAAGACCTTGATAAGATCACTAAGTATACCAGAGTTTAATTTCGCTGCTAATTACAGAGCGTACTTGCATAACATTAGTTGATATCATACATGCTACAAGCATTTGATGTATGCGTTCTTCTGAATTTGTAAAAAAATACACTTGTATTCTGTTTATTCCTTCATAAACTGTTTAAGTTGTTTTGTATCACTTTTATACATCCAAACGAAGCCAAACAGCTAAGTTGGCGAAACTTGTTGGTGTTTTTACTTTATTTTTATTATTAAAAATTCTTCGGCAATATACAACCCAGTTTATGTAATTTGTTATATACTAACTCCATTGAGTACTCTGGATGTCAGTAAAACTTTGGGATTGGATGGTGTTTCACCACGAGTTTTGAGAGAATGTGCTAGGGAACTGACAGTGCTTTTAACCTGGCTTTTCAATGAAAGTCTGGCTGCGGGAAAGGTGTCCAGGGAATGGAAGTAAGGTAAGATAGTGCCATTGCATAAGGGTGGTAACAAATGGAAGTGTCTAATTATAGGCCAGTTTGTGTGTCATCAGTAGTTGTTAAGATCTTGGAGAAAGTAGTGAGGACCGTATACAGCATTGGGCAGATGAGGGTAATGTTATCTGTGAGAGTCAACATGGATTTGTGAAAGGGCACTCTTGTTTTAGCAATATGCTAGCCTTTTATAATATAGTTACAAGAACATAGATGAGGGAAAGGCATATACTGCAATTTTCTTAGACTTAGCAAAGGCATTTGACAGGGTGCCACATGATAAGCTGATATTTAAGTTGCAGCACATGGGTCTGGATGTCAGATTGGTCAACTGGATTCAGGGTTGGCTGTTTGATAGTTATCAGAGAGTTGTGTATGGTGGGGCAGTTTCAAGGAGGCAGATGGTTACAAGTGGGATCCCAAAGGGACCAGTACTAGGACCTATACTGTTTAACCTTTATATCAATGACATTGCCAGTGGATTGCAAGGGGATATTGTTGTTTGCAGATGATGCAAAGCTGAGAAGGATTATTAGTAATAGTGCAGATGTGGTAGCCCTGCAAGAGGATTTGAATAAGCTAGATAGATGGGCAAATGAATGGGGTCTCAGTTTAATGCAGCAAAATGTAAGGTCTTGAGGTTTGGGAAACATCGATGGGATGCTGCATACTCTATGGGAGGAGTTATAGTGGAGGAAGTAGGGGAGACAAGAGATCTGGGGTTGATGATTGATAGAAACCTGAAATTTAGGGGACATATTGCAAAGGTGGTAAAGGTAACACAGAGGATTGCTGCAATTATGAGAAGGACACTGACCTGCAGAGATAAAAGGGTTATCATTCCATTGTATAAGTCTCTGATCAGACTACACTTAGACTATTGTTGTCAGATTTGGTCCCCAGGATTTGAAGGGGATAAATTAACTTTGGAAAGGGTACAAAGACGGATGACAAAGATGGTTTCAGGACTGTACAAGGATAGTTATGAGGATCGGCTGAGGGAATGTGGACTGCAGAGTTTGGTGGATAGAAGAAGGTGAGGTGATATGACTGAGACTTTAAAACTGTTGAGAGGTGGTTATACGGTTGACACTGGGGAGTTCTTTCGCTTGGTTGAACAGTGGGAAAGAGTGATGACAAGAGGCCATCCCTGGAAGTTTCGAAAGGAAACTGTGAGCAAGAGGGTGAGGAGTGGTTTCTTTGCATGGAGGATGGTTGAACTGTGGAATGCATGGCCTAATAGAGTGGTGAGCGCGAGAACGGTCAATGAGTTTAAGGAGTGGTATGATAGACTTTGTGTTTCTTAGGAAGGACCTCCCACGATGAGTCTTTTGACTCCATGGAGGCATGAATAATAATAATAATAGTTCGACATACAGACCTAGTTGTTAACAACTTTTTCCTGTTTGACTACTTTCCAAACAAATACCTTATGATCACGTTCACCAACAAGTGGCAGGGTTGATGCCGCATTCACAACCACATCCCGAGTTATTTTTAAAGGTATTAACAACACAAAACAGTTTCACCAAAAGGTGTTTTATTAACCTTATATTTCGCTGAATTTCAAATCAGTATCATCAGAGCACAACACAGCTAGTATACGCGACAGTGAATAAGTTAAACAATACAATTTTAATAGGCAAAATATCTAAAGTCATATTTTGGTGCTCTCTAATGTAAAAAAAAAAAAAGCCTATGTGGGAGTTGCTCTTACAATAAAGGTCTCCAAAATTTTTGATAAATTAACGTAACCATATTTGTTTAGGTTAGGAGAATTCTTCAAAGCCATGGTAGACTAAAAAAAAATCTTTCAGATCTATGACGTCTTCTAAATAGCACATTAATTTTCTTCCATCTAATCCTGTATGAAAGGGGTGTCCAACGCGTGGTCTGCTAGTCCTGACTTGTCATAGTAACAGTAGGGAATATATTTTTTATGTTCTTCCAGGCAGATGTTAACTGAACTTCCTGTTTGCCCATAGTAGGCCAAGTCACAGGGAACTTAATATACTCCAGGGTGTGCTAGAGAGTGAAGTTTATCCTTAGGTGAGCAGATCAAAGTTGCTAGTTTAACATGAGGTTTGAAAGTGGTGCGAAGTCCATGTTTCATCAGTACTCTGGATATTTTTTTCTGATGCATTTCTGAGATAGGGAACAGAAATGGTAATGTTGTGTTCCTCTGTATTAGGGGAGGGACGGATAATGGGGCTATGGAGTATTTTATCTATTTTTGTAGGGATTGTAGCCATTGGCCAAGAACGTATGGCGCAGATATTTGAGTTCTGTGACAGAGCAGTATCATTAGAAATGGTAAACAGTTATTTGATTCTTTTGCAATGTGAAGTGGATTTTTGGGTATTGGCTGTTTAGGTAGGTGAGAAACGCATCTGAAGTGTCTTGTCCATGGGGCCAAATAGCAAACATATCATCTACATAGCGTAACCATACTAGTGGCTTGTATGTAGCTAGGGTGGTTACGCTAGTGGTAAAGTATTCCACGTAAAAGTTTGTTAAAGGGGAGGAGAGGGGAGAACCCATAGCAGTCCATTAATCTGTTTGTAGATTTTTCCTCCCCATGTAAAATAACTGCATGCATAGTAAATTTGAATAATTCAAAGATATCAGGCAGGAAATGTAGACTTGATCAAATCAAGGGTGTCTATCAATAGTACATTTTTAAATAATGAGGTGACATCAAAACTAACCATTATGTCTGAATTTTTAAGGATGTGATTTTCAACGAACGTTTTGAAATGGATTGCTTTTTGGTGGTTTAGCTTTATTATTTTATCCTTGATATTTAGCCTTGGTAGTTTAGCCTTGTTTAGTGTTGTTAATACCATTAAAAATAAGTCATAAATAAAATAAAATCATAAAAAATAAGTCAAAATCTAAGCTTATCTGTTAGATTTGATGATTCTGCACAGAAAAGATATTGTATACAAAGCACAATGGTTCGATAAGATGAAGCTGAAATTGTCCAGAAAATTGAATAGATTAGCCTTCCTGAAAAGATGCTGCAAGAGCAATATCATTCCAGCTTTTCTCAACTATCTTTGTTATCTTTGAATTATTCAAATTTACTATGTATGCAGGTTATACGTGGAAGGAAAAATCTACAAACAGATTAATGGTACTGCTATGGGTTCCCCCTCTTAGAAAACTTTTACATAGAAGACTTTAAAAACAAGGTACTTACCACAGCTACATACAAGCCACTAATGTGGTTACGCTATGTAGATGATGTGTTTGCCATTTGGATCCATGGATAAGACACTTTGGATGCGTTTGTCACCTACCTAAACAGACAACAAAATCCACTTTGCATAGAAAAAGAATCAAATAACTGTTTACCATTTCTTGAAACATTACTCACTGCCTTTCAGATGGATCACTATCTCTTTCCATTTAAAGAAAGCCAACACACAAAAAGGAAGATACCTACATAAACAATCACATCATCATCATGTCCAACAGTATGGCATTTTAAAAACACTTACACACAGAGCCATTTGTTCTAATGATACAGCTGTCCACAGAACTCAAATATCTGCACCATATATTCGTGGCCAACAGCTACAATCCCTACAAAATGGATAAAATACTCCATAGTCCCATTACCCCTCCCTCCCCTAATACACAGGAACACAGCATTACAATTTCTATTCCCAATGTCAGAGGTACATCAGAGAAGATGGCCAAACTACTGATGAAACATGGCCTTTGCACTACATTCAAACTTCATATTAAGCTAACAACTGATCTGCTCACCTAAGGATAAACTTCACTCTCTAGCACACCCTGGAGTGTATGAAGTTTCATGTGATTGTGACTTGGCCTACTATGGGCAAACAGAAAGTTCAGTTAACATCTGCCTGGAAGAACATAAAAAGTATATTCACTACTATTACTAAGGCAAGTCAGGACTAGCAGACTATGCGTTGGGCACCCCTTCACACTAGATTAGATGGATGAAAATTAATGTGCTATTTAGAAGCTGTTATAGATCTGAAAGATTATTTTTTGAGTCAGCCATGGCTCTGAAGAATTCTCCTAACCTAAACAAATATGATTTCATTAATTTGCCAAAAAATCTGGGAGACTGTTACATTAAGAGCTACATACATAGCTCTTACGATATACTCTCCCACATAAGCTGTGATGTGTTTTTTATTTATTACAACATTAGAAGGTACCAAAATAGGACTTTAGATCTTTTGTCCATTACAATGGTATTGTTTTACTTACTCACTGTTGAGTATACAAGATGTGTTGTGCTCTGATGATGCTAATTTGAAATTCAGCGAAATATAAGCAGTTAATAAAACATCTTTTGATAAAATTGTTTTGTGTTGTTAATACCGTTAAAAATAAGTCATGAATAACTGTCAACACCTAAGCTTATCTGTTAGACACACACACCCTGTGAGGATATCACCAAATTGAACACTGATAACCCCCGTGTTGCCGCCATCACATTTAGATAGTTATTATTATGTGACACCTCCAAGGAGTCCAAAGACTCATCGAGGGAGAATATGCCAACAGCGTTGAATGAAATACCTTAGTTATCCCACAGAAACTCAACAAATTCACTCTCCTTGTTACTAAACACTATCTCTTCCAACTACTAACCACGCTCGAAGTTGCTTAACTTTTTGCGAGCCATTAGTAGAAGAGGCTCTACCAATCGACCAACCTTAGTTATCCCACAGAAACTCAACAAATTCACTCTCCTTGTTACTAAACACTATCTCTTCTTTTCAATCTGCATTTCTGCAATTAAAACCTCCCATTAGGATCATATTCCTTTTAATTGCCCAACTAATTTGTCTAAACAATGTGCTATTTAGCATCCTATTAGATATACTATTCTGTTGATCTCAACTTTACACCATCTTCACATATACTACTATTTCTCACTTTGACTCTTGAAAGAACACAATTCCTTTGCTACCATTTACAACATCCTCCCCCCCCCCCTTCATCTCCCTATCCTTTTGGAAAATTCTATATCCTATCATTTCAAGTCCTGTCAGTATATTATCATCAGTCAACCAAGTTTCATTTATGTCAATTATCTTTGGGCATAATGATTCAATCAATGCTACAAACTCAGCCTCTTCATTTCTGATACTCCATACATTAGTATATCAAGCACAACAATTCTCCACTCTTTGAGGGCCACCCCATCAACGAAATCATTCTTTACTCTCTCTCTCTCTCTCTGTACTATAGTGCACTTCTCTCATTGTTTTGACCATCCCTGTTTCACTGATCCTCACTCTGATTTTCATTTATATTCTTATGATCCACACAACTGCACTGCATCATTTGGCTCTGCTATAATTACTTCCTCACCTTCGATCACTTCCTTGCCACTTTAGGCCTCCAATAAGTAGGGCAGGTGGTTTCACACCAGGTGATGAAATTCATCTCCCCTAAAGTTCAAAAATTCAAACTTCTAAATAAGTATTCAAGGAAAAGTCATTTATTGTTTCATTTTTATAATGGGAAGTGGATCCCAGGATGTTGCCTAATGGGATGGAATAACAATCATCATCATCAGTATAGCATGAGTGTTAAAGACATATTATCCAAACATGGTGGTGCATGTAATAGCCAAATTTAACTGTGTTGGGCTGAATTACTTTCAAAATATGAGGAAACCCATGGTGTACTATCTATCTGTTTGTGAATTTTTCCTAGACAAACTTTCCAGAGTTCATAATGAACTGAAAAGTATTGAAATGTTGGGAGAAACAAGTTTCAATTAATTCTAGTGTCTTTAAGACAAAATATCAAACTGACAATGGTGTCATATTGACAAGCATAAAATGTTATTATTTATATAGCACTTCCATGGAGTCTCAATACTCATCATGGGAGGACACCGTATGCTACACACCATTACATGATCTACAGCACGCAATACACCATCTACTACATAGCACACAGTATTCCTGTTTGTTAATTACATGTATTCTCTGGACAATCTGCAGGGAAAAAAAAAAAAAAACTGAATTTCTAAGAAAAAAACCTGATGTTTTCATAAGACTAACTCGCTATGCATAAAAAAAAAGGGCTCATGTCCCATTCCTCTCTCAATTGCTATATGTGTTCTAGTGTATGACTGAATTAAAGTGAGCAGATTATGTAATGTGAGGGGATAATTCTAATAACAAGAGTTCATCTGTGCTAAATGTTTGATGATCTGCATGAGAGAAATTCTGAAACCTAATTGACTGTATCAGCCAATTAGGTTTCAGGACTTGGCTAACCTCGACACTCTGGTGGGGAAAGGGGGGATTATAAGGTTTCATTTTGTCTGACTTCTGCAACCCATGAAGTTACATTAACACATTCACACAAACGCACACATTAAAAGTCATAAAAATGTCACTCTAGAGATCTTGGGATATTATTATTATGTGAGATCAGCAAAGAGTCAAGAACTCATGGAGAAAGGCTATATATCACCAAACCAGCTGTCATATCTTCTCTTACATGCATTTACAATAGATGAATTCACCTCTTCAAGAGACAAACTGTTCCACTCACTCTCTGCTCTTAGAGAGAAAAATCCAGTTCTATCCCTTTCTTAACACGTTCGCTGCCAACTACGAGTATACTCATAGTTGGTAAACCAGCTACACAAGTCAGCTACGAGCATACTCATATAACGCTTACCGCCAGCAACGAGATTACTGTACTGACCTTGAAGAAGTGAAAATGCTTGGCTTGTGGGGCTAGCATCAAAACTGTGTATTCTCATAGATTGTATATGCTCTGTACAAGCCAACTACGCATATACTCGTATGACGCTTACCGCCGGCAACGAGATTACCATACTGACCTTGAAGAAGTGAAATTGCTCGGCGCAGGGGAACAGACTATTCCAAAGTAGCGTGGCAGCGAACGTGCTAATTCAGAATTCCATTTTCCAAATAGTGAAAAAATCATCAGATGCTACCCATCCTAAAACAAACATTCTGAAGTTTATAGACCTTTGTTATATCATTCCTCTTTCTCCTGTTAACCAGAGTCTGTAATCTATATACTCTCTCAAACTGTCTTCATAAGTTATTATTATTATTATTATTATTGTTGTTCCGGGAAACTCCAAGGAGTCGACAGACTCAACTAGGGAGGCCCTGCACTTACATTCCATAATCCCTATATAATCTTTGCAACTCTTCTTTAAACCCTTTCCACAGCTTCTTTATCCCCTTCAAACACAAGAGACCAAATCTAAGCATAATAATCCAAGTGTATCCTTATCATGGCCTTGTAAAGAGGCAAAATAACTTCCTTACACGTCAGGTTCATTTCAACATCACAATTATCCTCAGAGTTTTATTTGTAATATTTGCTTTGTGACCTTTGGATTTTGGATTCTTATCCATCATAATGCTAAGATCCTTAGCCTCATCAGTTTCTTGTAGCATAACCTACCCAATATTAACATGCTATTGGAAATCTCATCACCAAAGTGAAGAACTTTATACTAACACTGAACTGATGGCCATTATTCTTTGCCCAAATTTCCAGCCTTCAAATCATCAGTAAACAATTGAACATCTCCTGTGAGATCCCTGATGTCATTAATGTATAAATTGAGCAACAATGTCTGAGGAATGATCCTTGGGGTACACCACTGGTCACCTTAAATCTGGCAGATTCACATCATCATATACAGCTTTTTGATCCCTATCTGTCAACCATCTAATTATTCAAGTCAGGAGTTTATATTCCAAAGGCCATATTCTCCAGTTTATGCAACAACCTTACTTGGAAGTTTTTTTTCCCAATTGGTTAGACTATAATAAATTTAGTTTAATTCTTTATCCAAGCGTAAACAAACAAAGTTTGCACATGAAGTAGCTTCAGGACTGAGGCAACTCATGGTAAAAGTGCTCCACCTTTACCACGACCAGAGTTGCCTCAGTCCTCAAGATACTTCAGGTGCAAACTTTGTTTGTTTACACTTGGATAAAGGATTAAACTGAATTTATTATAGTCTAATCAAGTGGGAAAAAACTTCCAATATCTTTCTCTAAATTCAGAGTAATTTAATAACTTTCTCTAAATCCAGAGTAATTAATAATCTTCAACATGAGTTGCCTCAGTCCTGATGATACTTCTGGTGCAAACTTTGTTTGCTTACACTTGGATAAAGGATTAAACTAAATTTATTATAGCAACAGCCTTTCATCTGGTATCCTATCGAATGCCTTATCAAAATCCAACAGTATCATATCATATTCATTCCCTTTATCCAACTTAGATGTCACATTGTTATAAAATATGAGCAAATTGCTAAAACATGACCTGAAAATTACTAAAACACAGACTGTTAAATTGTTAAAGCACTCTTGAAGATTTATATGCATTTCACTGAAGATTTATTTAATTCATGATATTTAGAGTCCGCACGGTTAGCCTAGTGACTTTGGGCTTCACAACCATGTGCCTGCGGAAGGAGTGTCCTAGGTTCGATTCCCGTCAATGACATGAGGATCTCAAGGATCTTCCTCAGCCATAGCCAAGTTAGCCGGTCTTAGGCGTGGACAGCAGGGTTTTTTCCGCCAGTTTATCTGGCGTTTTTTATCCCACAAGCAGGCAAACCTGTCCGAGGATATACACGGATTACAGTCAGGAATACTGACCCAGCAATAGGTCTGATTCGTCAGCCTATGCCGGTTCCTGACCCAAGATAAAATTTGGGGGGACTGGATGATACTGTGAACTCCCGTATAAAGGGGGAATGCTGTATCATCACACGGAATTTATCTTATGATACTTCAAGAAAGAATGTGTATTAATCATGAAGGCTTTTAGTAGGTTTTGTAGTGAATTTAAGTAGTGAACAGTTAATGAAAGAAAAAATGTGATAAGAACAACCAGATGCATAGCATGAAAATTAAGTGTGCTGAGCGGTGCAGATTTTACTAAGATGGTTCATTGTCAGGAATGTAATATGTATGCATGGGCGAATGGGACAGATATGTTTGTTGAGAGATGAAGCAAAAGAAGTGAGAGGGTGAAGGTTTGAAAGTGTGATATATTAAGGGACTGCAGTGGTTTGAATGAAAATCATGAATGGAAAGTGAATACTAGATGAAAGACAAAAAAAAGCAATGGTAGTAAGACTGTTGAAAGTTTATTTTTCACTTGGTTAGAGTATAATAAATTTAGTTTAATCCTTTATCCAAGTGTGAGCAAACAAAGTTTGTGCCTGAAAGTATCTTCAGGACTGGGTTAAGGTGGTACAACACCAGAGCAACTCGTTGCAAAGGTGGAGCAAGCTACCAACACTCCTATCTCAATATCTCCTATAATGCAAAACACATCTCCTAGCAGATATGTCAAATGTTATGAATTAAAGGAAGGGCCACTACCCAGACTAGTTTCGACCTTTATTGAGGTCTCTTCAGTGGGAGCCAGGCCCGAGTGGAGATATCATTCCTTATAGTCCTTATAAGGACTGGCTTAAAGGGGCGAAGCAAGAATGCTTTTCATCTTCCCCGTTATCTGTAGAGGACAGTGTAGGGATAAGATGTTATTGAGCTATTAAAGCTCTGATCATGGCAGGAGGGTAACAGCAATAGCCGAGCCTCAGTTAGAACTTCATTGGCTACAGCATTGCCATCCATTACCCTCCAAGGGTATTGGATTGAATGAATCATTCACCGCATCTCACGGTCGATTGATTCCTCTCAATTATCAGGCAGAAGCATTAGCAGGTCATCTCTACCTATAGGAATTGCCAATTGGTGTGCCACCCTTTTTTAATAATTTACTCTGGATTTAGAGAAAGATGTTGAAAGTTTATTTTTCACTTGGTTGGAGTATAATAAATTTAGCTTAATCCTTTATCCAAGTGTGAGCAAACAAAGTTTGCGCCTGAAGGTATCTTCAGGACTGGGTTAAGGTGGTACAACACCAGGGCAACTCGTTTCAAAGGTGGAGCAAGATACCAACACTCCTATCTCAATATCTCCTATAATGCAAAACACATCTCCTTGCGGATATGTCTAATGTAATGCATTAAGGGAAGGGCCACTATCCAGACTAGTTTCGACCTTTATTGAGATCTCTTCAGTGGGAGCCAGGCCAGAGTGGAGATATCAGACAGAAGCATTAGCAGGTCATCTCTACCTATAGGAATTGCCAATTGGTGTGCCACCCTTTTTTAATAATTTACTCTGGATTTAGAGAAAGATGTTGAAAGTTTATTTTTCACTTGGTTAGAGTATAATAAATTTAGTTTAATCCTTTATCCAAGTGTGAGCAAACAAAGTTTGTGCCTGAAAGTATCTTCAGGACTGGGTGTTGTACCACCTTAACCCAGTCCTGAAGATACTTTCAGGCGCAAACTTTGTTTGCTCACACTTAGATAAAGGATTAAACTAAATTTATTATAGGTAGTAAGACTGAGTGTGGAGATTGTGATAGTGAATACAGAAATAATTGAAAAAGAAAAAAAAAAAAAAAACACTTGTAAATGTGGAAATGGAAGTGAACCTGGTTAACGATGCCAGACCTGACATGACTGTGAGAATGGAAGGAAGCCTAATTGATGGAGCAATAGAGGGAATGATGGCTAGAATGCAGAATTGAAGAATGAAATAAATTAAGATGAAGCATACACAAAATGAAATTAGATGTATGGTAGATACGAACGAAAAAGTATAAAAGAATAAATGAAATATAGTGGAGAAAAAGAAGTAGCAAATGAATATCATTATACAGACATTCTATTATAAAAGGTATGGTAGATAAGAGTCTCCCTCCTGAAAAGCATAAGATTTGCTTTCAAGCAGAGAAGATGAACAATGTGATTGAGACATTAGAGATGAGAAGCAAGCATGCAAGGAAGTGAATGTGGCTGGAATGAATAATTTGGTTGGGCATAGGGAGGATGTGAGGATGAACGTTAGGAGATTATTAAAGACAGTGAAAGACAACAGAGTGGTAAGAAGAGTAGTTTGTGTGTTGCCCAGGTATGACAATGATGAGGTGTGACAGAGAGCAAAGATCTGGAATGGAAAGTTAGCAGAAATGCGTGAAGGGAAAAGAGTGCAATTTATGAAAGTGTGGGATGAGTTTGATAAATGAATGGAACCGTATGAGAGTGACGAACTGCATTTAAATGTATTGGAGTGAGTCATTTGAAAAGGATGCTGCTGAAAGAAAGTGTAATCAGTGATACAAACAAAATATTAGTAGAAGTAAGAGAAGATGTGGTCAGGTAGACACAGTGCAAGGATAGTGAATTTGAAAAGCAGTAATGAATGCATGTATGGGGATAGTGAGTATAGGAAAGGAATGACCTGGAATACATGGGGGAGAGGTAGTCAAGTCTGGGAGGGATGTATGGGAAAAGGGTTAGGATAAACAGACAGCAGTAAGTGAGGGAGAAGTCGCAGATGAGAGGCAACATGGGTAAGACCAAGAAATCAATTATGCTTATTTACAAATGCCAGGAGTATCAGAAATAAGGGAGATGAAATTATTCCACTGATTGAGTTTATTCGGAATAATAAATAGTTGGAATAAGTGACATGGCTAGAATGAGAATAATATTTTGATGTGTACAAATATGGATGGATGTGATTTTTGTGAGGATAGGAAGGGCAAGAAAGGATGGAAGAGTGCTGCTGATGATAGCAGGAAAATTATTCCAGATAAGGTTGAGATGGGGTGGGGGTGAGCATAGGAAGTGGTTTAGGAGCAGTATGGTGTGATGTGGGGATTGACAGAAAGATTTTATTTTATTTTATTTATTTTTAATGTTTAGCCCATACACGAGAAGTTGGTTTATCAACCTATAGTACATTAGTACCATGTATGGATAGTGGGAGTTGGGAAAGAAGGTACTTGTTCACATTTGATTTGAAAGACTGCACATTGTATTCCTTGGGAAATGCATAAGGGAAAGACTGTTCCATTGTACAGCAGTTGCAGGGGTGGAGGAGGAGGAGGAGAAACAAGCATATCCATATGTGAGAGCAGTATATTTGGTTGGAACATTGAAGTTGCCTAAGGACAAAGAAATGTCCTTAGGCAACTTGGCTTAGTGAGAAAACGAAGGGTGATTTTAATTATGACAATACTAATTGGAATGAAGAAGAGATTGCATTAGGGAATAAGGAGGATGAATTTCTTGTATTCTTAAGACATAAAATTGTTATCTTAAGGAACAACAATTTTAGGGAGTATGTAACACAGGTCACACGAGGATTAAAAGTCTCAGATCTGGTTATAACATCAGAGAATGCGATTGTAAATGGAGTTTCTAATCTTAACCCAGTTGGTGAGATTGACCATTAAGTGATCACCTGGGTTGCAGCCAGTCATATGAGAACTTCTGTGAAGAAGGGATACATGTTGAGATACAAGATTGGTAACGTGGAAAGAGGTGAATGAAAAAGAAGGAAGCTGCTGCTTGGACACTGATCAAGAGGTATTTAACAACAGCAATGTCCGAGTGTATTCCAAAGGTGAAATGGCTAAATGAAGAGATTAAGTGTGAAATTTGGAAGCAGAAGAAGGCACTGTGGAGACAACATAAGATGAATATTGATAATAATCAGTTGAAGAGTAAAAAAATTAGGCCAGGAAGTGGACAGACTCAAAGTTTAGGGGTTACAATGATAAATTTTAAGAATAATAAAAATTATGACAATAATAATATTTATTATTAAAGGAATAATAATAATAATAATTAAGGGAATAATAGGGAAGTCAAGGATTCATCAAGAGAGGCCACATACTACAAGCATCAGCTATCAATACTTATTTGTGAATTCATTCACACTGCTTGTACACACAACATCCAATGGCAATTCATTCCAAATATGTACCATCCTATTAGAGAAAAATCTAGCCCTCACCCCCTTCTTAGCGGAATTCATTTTCAGATTCCAAGGATGCCCTCTTGGCCTTTCCCCACCTTCCATAAAATGAAAAATTCCATCAACTGAAATCCTGTATGACCCTTTCAGAAGTATGCAGGTCTCAATCACATCACCCCTCTTTCTCTTGTTTGCTAATGTTTGCAGTCTACAGTTTCTCACTCTGTCTTCATAATCAGTATTCCACAATCCTGCTATAATTTTTAACACTCTCCTTTGCACTCTCTCCACTGTATCAGAATCCCATCAGAAACCAGGAGACCAGACTGATGCACAATAGTCAAGTGAGGTCTTATCAAGGCCTTGCAAAGAGGCAAAATGACATCCTTATCTTGAGATGCAAAAGTTCGTTTCAGCATTGCAATTATCTTTTGAGTTGTGTTTGAAATCTTTGCTACATTGCCTCTGAACTTTAACTTTCTACTAACACTCCAAGATCCCTAGACTGAACAGTTTTTTCCTAGCTTAATCCCAACAATATAATACGACACTGGATATCTAATCACACCAAAGTACATGACTCTGCAATTACTGACATCGAACTGACATCCATTTTTTCATGCCCACAATCCCTGCCTGTTCAAATGATTCTGTAAGTACTGCATATCAGTTGCATTCCTGATTACTGTACATCTTTGCATCATCAGCAAATGGGTGTATTTAGATTTGACAGGTGTATGTCACCTGTCAAATCCCGCCCAATATCATTAATGTACAGATTGAATAACAGAGGACCAAGGACTGCTCCTTGTGGTACACCACTAGTTATTTTATTTTATTAATCTTTGTACTGATTATGGGCAGGACTACCCTTACATCACTTCCAGACTTGATATAGGCCTAAGCCTTTACAAGTGTTTTACCCTATGTCTGTTCTAGTTATCGTTGTAGTCATTCTCTGGTAGCAATCCCATGCCACTAGTGTGTCCTGTGGGGCCCTCAAGGAAAGAACTTTTATATCTTTCTGCATAAGCCCAAGCTGTTTCAAGTCCTTGTAGCTATCTGCGCTCCATACGGCATGTAAAGAGATGGTGGTGCTGGTAAACCTCGGAGATGCCTCATGTTCTTACTAACTAGATCTTGGATATTGTTAAAATAGTTTACCTTATTATTAGAGCTATAGGCTAGTGGGCACCCTGTTCCCAACACCTGGGCATCAACTACCCAAACGTCACCATCTCTTTTAATCACTAAGTCTGGCTTACAGAAACCCACGGAGGTCCTATAATATGGTTCTACCGCGGTCTCCCAACCTTTGTTCTTAAAGCAGTTGTTCAGAATGGAGACCACAGCATCATGCTTCCACACGCAGACCACCATGGGTGCAGAAGCAACACAGCTATATGAGACAATGTCTTGCTATAGTGGCAGCCAGCCATACAGTTTGAGTTGTCACTACCCCATCGAGCTGTGTGGGCTCGAGTGGGCAGGGCACTGATCCTCGTCCTGATAAGGTCAATATACTCAAACCCAGGGAGGAGTCTGGTGTCATCCCTCACCCAATCATGCTGAGGAGACACCAGATATGACTCTTTTAAAGGAGCACCATCTACAGTCAGTGCAGCAGAGATGCCAATTTCTTGTGTTCTGTGGGTGCTGACTCAATTAAGATACCTTGATAATGGGACCAGCCTTTAGCCCGCCTAAAGTCTTCTTGTATTAATGGGCTATAGAAAGCCTCTCTGCCGATAGGGGAAGAAGATAGTTCTAACTTCATGATTCTGGACAGCCACAGCCGTGGGATCAGCCATCTAAGTGATGGAACCCTGAGCCTGCTGTCCTTCACCCTTGTGTGGTAATATGCAGTAGGGGTGTCAGGCGACAGCCAGAGCCATGATCTCATGGCTGAACGGACAGCCCTGTCCATTCGGGATAGTACAGAGATATATGTCGTACCAAGCACCAACTTGGTGCTTGGTAGGAGATAGTGGGAAAAGAGAAACAGTCTTTGCTGGGTCTTGAGACGAGCTTTCCTCAAAGAAGCGATCACAGCTTCTAGGATAGAAGACCTTCCCTTTGGGTTGAACATGATACCAAGGTATCTCCACTCTCAGGATGGTCAACGAATGCAACGGCCTCCCGTGCAGGGAAAACTCTATAGTCTCAACCTTAAATCTTGCAGACAATAAAGAGAATATTGACATGCAGAAGGAAAGATATTAATGTTCCCTTGTATAACACTTTGTTCAAGCCACATATAGGCTACTTTGCACAGATTGGTTGGCTGGTTTCCAAAGGGATGAGGATGCATTGGAAAGGGTCCAAAGAAGGTTTGCAAAGTCAGTGTCAGGTTTATGGAATGTTTATGATATGAGTAGAGAGAGAGAGGGAGGGAATGTAAGTGAATAGAAGAAAGAGGGGGGGAGGGGTATGATTGAGACATAAGTTGGTGAGAGGTTGTTACCAAATTAATGTGGAGATTTTTATAGAGTAGAGAGAGAGACAAGGGTAGAACAAGAAGCCATCCCTGGAATCTGTGTAAGGAGGATGTGAGCAGGGGATTGAGAAGCAGGTTCTTTGCATGAAGAGTGATCGGGGAGTGGAATACATTGTCTCACAGTGTTGTGAGTGCAGAAACTGTCAATGGTTTTCCATATTAATATCTTTTTATAGATCTCTTGATTCATAAAGTTGCACATCCATTTGTGTGCAACTTTATGAACCACAAACCCACCCTATGTGTGTTTTGAACAGTAGGGATACATTCAGATACTGCCTCATTTAAACACTTTTTTTTTTTTTTCCCAAAGATTCCCATGCACTACTGATATTTCAGTAACTGATACCATGGACTAAAGTATTCTCTGAGTTTGTCATAATTTTCAGAGAAAACTACCTTGCAACAGCTTAATAAATTTTCATTCCTTCTTATGATGAGTTTTCTTCTACCAAAGCAACGATTGGATAATTTAAGATACTCATAATGATTATTCCTTTAGTATCCATCAGTGTAATTTGGCAATGCATTTCAATTTCCCCAGCAACTGAACCACCAGGTCTGAAGCAACACCCACCATATATTTCATCCTGTTATCCTCCACTTTATGCCAGACATGCTCAAACTCACTGATACATGTGACAGAACTACCATTAATCTTCTCATGCATTTCTATCCTAACTGGACTCAAATCATCTGATATCATTAGTAGCATTTCTACAGCCTCCATAGCTCCGTCGCTATAGACAAAGCCCTTTGGTCGGAAAGACCTAGGTTCGATTCCCATCCATGACGCGAGGAACATTTATCTGGTCTCTTTCGACTAAAGGCGAAGAATTACCTGGTCTCATAAGGAGGTAGAGGGTTTTTTCACCTGGAAACTCTGGTTTTTTATCCCTCAAAACAGGCAAACTAGCTCATGAACACACATACAGATATACAGTCATAAAATACATACTTAATCCATTTCGGAAGGCTCAAACAGTCCTAAGGGATGGTGGAGGAAAGGGGAGAAACCCCACATGAATAAATAAAAAAGTAGCATCCCCCCCCCCCCATCATTCATAAATATACCATATCCTTTACATTGAACCCAATTTCAACATCGGAATCTGTTGCTGACTTAGCCAGCATTATTGGTTTGTGGCTACCTTGAAAAGACATGCTGTTAAGAAGTTCCTGAAAGATCGGGGATTTTTGTTGATTTATTGAGTGCTTTATTAAATTTATTGGTGCATTTTTAGTATATTATTGTAATTTTTAGTGTATTTATTGTACTAAAGCATTTAGTAACATAATTGTAGAAATATTACTAATTTTTACTACCCTTAAGAATGGCACCGAAAACTCGTCACAACTGGGCAGTATCTGAATGAACAAACAAAAGCGTTTCTGCAGTGATGATGATAACTTATCCGAAGATAATCTGTCATTATAAATATCCTCATTAAAGGAAATTATTAGAAAATTGACTAGAAAATTAGAAAAAGTGGAAAAATGTTTAACAAAACTCAAGGGATAAGAAAAAGGATCAGAACAAGAAGAAGCAGGAAAGCACTGAATTTGGCAATCAAAATATTAATAACAAGGTAAGTCAATTTAAATCTAAGAAAAAAAGAGGCGATATGGTATGGTGATTCCATCTTAAAATTTGCGCTTGCCAAGGGAGTCACACTACTTCTAATTTCCCAGGGATGAAAATTAAAGATATGACAAATGTAATTATAAAAAAATAAAAGAGATAGTAGTTCTGGGTAGGTACTAATAATTTAAGTAGTGACAAATATAGTATGAGAGAAGAGAGGATATGAAAGGTCTGTTGGAGGAAGCAAGAAAGAAATGTGAGAAAGTAAAAATTGTAGGCTTGCTACCTAGATACGACAGTGCTACTGAGATAAGAAGGAAGGCAATGATTAGCAAATGATTCCATGTGCAGGCTGCATAGAAGAAATGGATGTGATATTTTAGATGTGTGGGGTGTGTCTGATCAAAAATGATTTGTATAAGAGGAATGGCCTGCACCTGAATTCATTTGGCATCAGGAGTGTGGAAAAATTACTTCATGGTATGAGACCGAATGCAAAGAGTCAGGGAAACTAGCTCATCAAGGGAGGAATGGGAAAAATGTGTGTGAAAGTTCAGCTATGGTATGCAAAAATAGGGTGGAAAAATATGCTTTGGGTTCAGATGTTTTGAGTATGTTTGCAGAGGGAAAAGAGAAGGTAATACAACAAGGCCAAATATATTGCACATCTAATTATAAGAGTAGGCTAGGTGGCAATTTGTTACGTGTATACATAAATGACAAGGGCATCAGAAACAAATGGGCCGAGTTCATTGCTTTATTGAATACAATGCTAAGATTGTTAGCATTAGTGAAACATGGCTATCAGAATCAGATATGGTAAATGGGATCAAGTGCAATGGGTATGCATTTTTAGGAATCACAGAGGGAGGTAGGAGAGGAGGGGGGAGTACTGCTAATGAAATCAGATGACTTGCATCCGGTGAGGGTAGAAATGCAAGAAAACAAATGATAGTAACAATGTCCTATGTAGCAGTGAGTATGAGGCTATCTAGGGTGAAGTGGAGGCTAAAAAATAAAATATATGGAAGGGTATAATAAAATTAGTTTAATCCTTTATCCAAGTGTGAGCAAACGAAGTTTGTGCTTGAAAGTATCTTCAGGACTGGGGTAAGGTGGTACAACACCAGGGCAACTCGTTGCAAAGGTGGAGCAAGCTACCTGGTGTTGTACCACCTTACCCCAGTCGTGAAGATACTTTCAGGCGCAAACTTCGTTTGCTCACACTTGGATAAAGGATTAAACTAATTTTATTATACTCTAACCAAGTGAAAAATAAACTTTCAATATGGAAGGGTGTTGCTGCAGACCTGGCAGCTCAGTTGCAGGGGATGAAGATATGCATCATCAATTTAACCTTATGGGTACTAAATGAGTGGTCATTGTAGGTGACTTTAATTATCCAAAAACTGATTAGGTAGAAGAGAAATCTCGGGATAAGAATTAACAGGAATTTAGTGAATTATTGCGAGACAACTTTCTCAAGCAACATGTGAAAGAAGGAACTCGAGGTCAAAGAATGTTGGATTTGTTCACAGCATCAGAAGGGGTCTCTGTTAAGAATATGACTATTTTATCACCAGTTAGTGAGTGACCATATTGTTCTTTCTTGGGAAGTATCAAATTATACTGATGGTCCTATTAGAACAGGTTACAGGCTGAATTACAAAGATGAAAATTAAGATCAGCTTAGGTCCCATGGTATTAGTTACTGAATGTGAAAAATGTCAACAATGCATGGGAATCTTGAAAAAGTGTTGTTCAAATGAGGTGATATCTGAATGTATCCCTAGTGGTCAAATAATAACTAGTTTAGGATTAAAATGGACGTGCAACATTATTAAGCAAGAGATTCACAAGAAGAAGATGTGGAAAGAATATCGTGAGAATAAGAGTGAGAGGTGTTATGAAATATATAAAGCTAAGGTCAGAAAAAGTAACAAGTATTGTGAGGAAAGCTAAATCAGAGTATGAAAAGAAATTGGCTATGCAAGTTAAAAACAATCCAAAAGAATTTTTATTGTTATGTTGCAATCAAAAGAAAGAATGATTGTAGTAGAATAACTTTATTGAATGCAGATGGTAGGTAATCCAGTGTCAGAAACTAATGAGATTGTTCAATTAATGAGTGCTCACTTTGCTAAGATATATAAACCAGGTGTATGTAACATGGAGCATAGTTCTACTGCTACGTTGGTTGAAGAGTTACAGGTGCATGAAAATAAGGTTGAGATGTTGCACAACCTGCATAAGAATTTGTCAATAGGAACAGATGGAATATCAGCACACTTGCTAAAGGAATGTTCAGTAAAACTGACTAAGCCTTAAACATGTTTATATAATTTGAGTCTCAGCTCAGAATGATACCACAGGAATGGAAGGAATGTATGGTAGTTCCATTGTACAAGGGTGGTGCAAAAACTAATGTGTCTGGCTACCGACCTGTCAGTATCTCTGGTGTGGTAGTGAAGATTTTAGAGAAGTTGGTAGGAGCTCGCATACAGAAATGGGTAGACAAACAAGCTATTCTCTGCAAGGAGCAGCATGGGTTTACTAATGGAAGGTCATGTTTTAGAACAATTTGTTCATATTTTATAACAATGTTGCATCCAAAGTGGATAAAGGGAATGGATACACTATGATAATGTTGAATTTTTCTAAGGCATTTGATAAGATACCACACAGGAGGACACAGTGATGTACCTCATGGTTCAGTCCTTGGGCCATTGTTGTTCAATCTATACAATAATCACATTCGGAAGGGTCTAACAAGAGATGTGCAATTGTTTGCTGATGATGTGAAGATAGGCATGACAATCAGGGATGCTGCTGATATCCAGCACTTACAAAATCATTTGAATATGCTAGAAATTTGGGCAAACAAAAATGGTTGTAAGTTTAATGTTAATAATTGGAAAGATGCACTTTGGCGTGATGAGATTTGCAGTGGCATATCATATCATCGGGATTATGCTACAAGAAACTGATGAGGCTAGGGATTGTGGCATAATGATGGGTAGGAATTTTAAGTTCAAAGGTCACATAGCAAAAGTTGCAAATACAATTCACAGGATGATTGCGATGTTGAAACGAACCTTGACATGCAAGGATAAGGAAGTCATTTTGCCTCTTTATAAGGCTTTGATAAGACTACACCTGGATTATTGTGTGAAGATTTGGTTCCCAGGTTCCAAAAGGATAAAGAAGCTGCAGAAAGGGTGCAAAAAAGAGTTACAAAAATTATATCTAGATTATCAGATTTAGATTAGGAACACAGATTGTGAGAATGTGGATTACAGACTCTGGTTAATAGGAGAAAGAAGGATGATATGATAGAGGTCTATAAACTTTTGAATGGATGTTATAGGATATCATCTGATGAAATTATTCATTATATGGAAGATGGAGAGAGAAAATGGGGTCACCCATGGAAGTTAAGTTTGCTCACAGTGAAAAAAAGGGTAAGGTTTTTCTCTCACAGAGCAGTGAGTGAGTGGAATAATTTGCTTTTAGCGATAGTGAGTGCATCTAGTGTGAATGAATTCAAGTGATGGTATGACAGCTGATTTGGGAAATTTATAGCCTCATTCGATGAGGCCTTGACTCCTGGAGGTTCGAGATAATAATAATAATAATAAAGCAATAAACTCAACCTCTTTGTTCCTGATACACCTGGCATTTGTGAATAGACAAAGAATTACCACAGTTCTTTTTCTAATACAGGCAGTCCTCAATTTATGCCGATTCACAATACCAGATGCCTGTGCATGCTTTCTTACTGTAGTTTGGTCTGACTGAGAAACGACACTAGCAAGCATTCTAGTGTTTTACTGTTGACGGAACTACTACGACGTACATGTATCAAACCTAATATTTTTGTTGAGTCTACCTAATTGTTCTATGCATTTTTAAAAAAAATACATACATACGTATTTAAATTGATAAAGTACATAATTACATACACGTCTGATAAAAGAAGTGCAGAACTTGGTGTTAGGAGGAGTGGAAATCAATCACACTTCAAAAGAAGATGGAGATAATTCGAAGAATGGAAGATGGGCAAAACTTGCTAATGTCTGTAGAATTATGAACCTGTAAAAATATTTATCTAGTTATAACAAGTCTAAATATTTTTACATAAGGTTTACCAAGGTCGAGCCCAGTAAGACCTGATACTCCTGGTACATTGGTTACAAGTTATATGTTACATATAACATACAACTTGTAAATAGTTGTATGTTATATGTAAATAATCTCAATGGGAATTTGTATGTGCTCTATGCCAAATAAGGGAATATTCTAGACGGTATAGTATTAAGGCAATACCTTGCCAATAGTAAAGCAGTATATTTTTAGATTTTTGTAAAGATGTCAAACTTTGTGCGTGTTCTACATGGAAAGCTCAAGGTCAGTGTCAGGTGGACCGACAAAAGCTTCAAACGAATGTCTGCTGCCAGAACTAATAGGATTTAGGGAGTGTAGGAGAAAAACAAAGGACGGGTCAGTCAAAGAAAAGAATCAAGGCATTTCGCTGAAATGTTTGGGGTTCACATATCTCCGCACGTGACCAAATAAAAGGCGTAGGTGAAACAATCACAACATCAGTTCCGCATCATTCCCAGAAGTCTTTGTGTTTTCTTCACAAGTTTATGTATTTTTTCTTTCTCAATTTTGTATTTATATGTATATGTGCTAATAAATCATTTATAAATGTTTACGAAGTTTATACAATTTTAACCATTTTAAGTTAAATAGAATCCTAATTTATGAAAATATTACAACAGAAATCAAACAAATCAAGAATTAAAAGTTCTCGACTTACGACAAAGACGTTTGAACGGAACCCGTCGTAAGTCGAGGATTATCTGTAGCAAGTTTAATATCTTCATTCTCTAGTCTTTTGAGAAGTATATCCAAAAAAGGTAATTGATGATGTGTAGATGATGAAGGCAATCCAACCCAGTTGGGGTTGGTGGATTGAGTGGTGGAGACAGAGAGTTGCAGAGTAGGTGCCCTCCCTCGATGAGTCTTTGGACTCCCTGGAGGTATCACATATTAATAATATTGCTTCACGTATACCATGTCACATGGTGTTTCCAATTTTGTTGTCTAACCATTGTAAACCGTTACCGCATTCCTTCGTTTTTTTTTTTTTTTTGCATTTATCAGTTTTTTCACCATTTAGTCTTGACAAAGTTTTGCTAGTGAAACTAGTTAACGAATTTGTACATATATGTATCAAACCTATGGTCTTATAATCCAAATATCTGTTGTGTTAACTATTGGCAGTCATTTGATATTTTGAAGGGCATTAAAAACATCAAGGCAACTTGGAATGAAATGTCAGCAAAGTGTTTAAAAGGAGCATGGCGAAAACTTCTTCCAGCATTTATGCACGACTTCGAGGAATTAGAGCAAGAGGAGAATGTTATTGAAGACATTACCAAGCTTGTGTGACAGGCAGGATTGGATGATATTACAGCTGAAGATGTGACAGAAGTCTTAGAGAGCCATGATAAACTGCTTTCCAATGAAGACTTAAAAGAATTAGCCGAAACAATTAAATCAACATCTCTCTAAAGGAGGAGAAAGAGAATGACGGTCCTCTGAGAGTTATAAAAACTACCGATTTACAGTGTATCCTTGCAAGCATAGAGACATTGACTGATGAACTCTACGAAATGGACCACGAATGGGAATAGCATGCGAATGTAAACAGGAGTGTAATCGCATCTATTCGACCTTACACTGAACTCCATAAAGAAAGAAAAAGAAAATTTAAGCAGTTAAGATAAGTTACATACCTTCGAAAAGATATTACATATCTTTTCGAAGTTTCATATTTTTTGTATATACAGTAATTTTGTTTTGTTTTCATTCTTAATAATTTTATTTTAACAAATATGTGTGTATTATCAAAGCTTTAAATATAATAATGTTACACATACTTCATGTGCATATATTTTGACTGCATAGAACATAACTTTGTACCTCCCATTAAAATTGGGTTTGCTTCATGCAGATTCGGTTTACGTTTTTTCAGGAACAGAAGTGAGGCATAAACTGAGGGCTGCCTGTACTTAAATCTACAGTCTACTTGTTCCTGATGAACAACTTTCTGGTTTACCTTCCCAGATACACTTAAAATGTCCAAACCAAAAGTGTACACTTCTATCCCTTCGTCATATACATAAACATGCTCAATGACATTCATATCACTATCACACTTGCATGCCGTAGCTGAACAGACACACACCTTCCATAACTATCTAGTTTCCCCTCATTCACTGTATTAGGTCTTGCCACAATAATTGATTTCCCCAAGCTTTTGATGCCAAATCCATTCAAGTGATATAATAATACAGTGATCTCTCAATTATCTGATCTGCTGAATGAATCTTAAATTAACCAGTTCCTGAATGGATCACATATCAGCTGACTTATGGTAGAGCGCCACTATTAGAATTCAATCGCTGGGATAAGACGCAACTATGAGTGAATTCTGCACAATTCTATTCTGAATTCTAAAAATTCCAAATAGTGAGTAGATAGATAGTTGATGTTTAGAGGGCATATTGCTAAAGTAGCTAGAGCGGCTCACTGGATTACTGAAGAACACACTAATAAACAGAGATAAGGGAGTTAACATTCTTCTTCTTTCTAAGGCCTTGATATGACCACACCTGAATTATCATGTTCAGGTCTGTTCACCTAGGTTTCTTGCAAATGAGGAAGTGAAGAGGATCCAGAGGTGAGTGACCAAGATGGCGGAGTTGCCTGTGGAATGCTTCCTTTGAGGACAGATTCAGGATTTGTGGGTTGCAAAAGTTGGTAAACAGGTGAAAAAAAAGGGGGGGGGGTTATGATAGAAACATTTAAGTTACTTAAAGGATTTTATGCAATTAATACAAAGGAAATATTTCAGCACTTGTTGGAATTTTTCCACTTGTGTTTAATCCTTGGATAAAGGATTAAACTTGATTTAATCCTTTATCCAAGTGCAAGTTTGCGCCTGAAGTATTTTCAGGACTGGGGCAACTCGTATATGGAAGCTAATGACTTCATATCAAGCACAAACTTTGAGCTTGATGTGAAGATCCACAGGAGATCTCCTGGCATACATAACTCACATTTGGACCCATTCCATGGAAAGGTTTGAAGAAACCTACACTATTGCTCTTCACATCTTCAAGGCTTTTGATAGGGTCTTGTATCGAGAGCTTCTAACATCATATGGGTTACCTTTGTCCTTGTGCAATTAATTGCCTATTTTTTCTCTGATCGATCCCTACATGTAAGAGGATGATGTTCTCTCCTCAGGCTTTTCTGTAAATTCTGTATTTGAAGAGGAAGATATATCAAAACTACTCAAACTTTTTTGATGAAAGAATTCTTATATCCATTAGATAGAAAAGAGGAAATATTATATTACAAATATTTCTGTAATAGTTCCTCTGAAGAACAAAATGAGTGGGCCCGATGAACTAGTGTTTTAATAGTTCCCGCCTTTTGACTGGGTTATGAGATTCAGAATGGATATAATGGCCTGTATGAGTCTCCTTCCTATAGACTGAGAAATGTAGGTTAGCACCTGGTTGGCAAAGAACTAAAAGATCTAAAATGGCTAACTGTTTATTTATTTGTACTTCTAGGGTGAATTGGATTCTTGGATGAAGTGTATTTAATTTAGAGAGAAACTGTTGTAATTCATCAGAAGAGCCATTTTCAGAGAGCAAAAATGTCATCTACATATCTGAACCAATGAGTAGGTCTAGGTGAAATGCTGTCAAAAATAAGTTGTTTAAAGTGCTCCATATAGAAGTTGGCAATAGCAGGGAAACAGGATTGTCCATTGCTGTTCCTTCGATTTGTTGATATAACTTGTTTTTAAAGGAAAAATAACCAGAATGCATTACAAAATCGAATATTTTAACAATGGCTGAAGGAAATTCTTGTTGCAGTAATTCAATGGTGTCAGATAAAGGAACACTGGTAAACAATGAAACAACATCTAAACTAATCATAATATTTGAAGTGCCCAAATGAAGATCCGAAATTTTATTTTTGAAATCCAAAGAATTTTTTTTATATACGTAGCAGTTCTTCTAGTTGAAGAAGTGAGTAAATTTGATAAAAATTTTGAAATTTTATAAGTGGGACAACCTATACAGTCTACAACTGGTCTTAACAGAATGCCTGGTTTATGAACTTTTGGAAGACCATAAAATCAAGGTGGACGACCGAAAGAAGTTTAAGTTTTTTCTTTTCATCTTCATCCCATATAGATACATTATCTATAAGAGAATTGAGTCTTTTTAATTGACTACTGGTAGGATCCAATGTGAGGGGCCTGTAAATTGAATACTCGCGAAGTAGAGACATTTTTCTCTCATATTCTCTTCTATCTTGAATTACTACA
The DNA here is from genome assembly GCF_054136105.1 of Typopeltis vanoorti. Taxonomy (NCBI): domain Eukaryota; kingdom Metazoa; phylum Arthropoda; class Arachnida; order Uropygi; family Thelyphonidae; genus Typopeltis; species Typopeltis vanoorti. The sequence goes on along the minus strand of NC_143573.1, from coordinate 80,915,238 downwards.
GCCTTCCCTTTGTTAGCTTTTGTAATAATTAAATTATTATTTTTCAGTGATTTCAGTCCTTTTAATTCCAAGTTAGATAGCTTGGAATTAAAAGGACTTAGAATGAGGAGTCTTGGCATTAAAAAGAATTTTTGGACATTCAAAATGTGTCCTGTTAGCTGATTTTCTGGGATAAGAATCAAATACCTGTGTCTATGCTATGAAAAAATCCATCAGGGGTACCTTATTCGGAGCAACGGCAAAATCATGTTCTTTTGATAAAACAAGATGTTCACTGTCTGTTAGTAGACGGCTGGAAACATTGATAACTACACTATTTGTATTACAGACATTAGTAATGGATCTAGGGAGGCTCACCAGTGCATCAAACTCACGTTTTAGCTTATCACGGGAAGCATTAAAAACCTTTAGGTATGAAATTCATGACATGTGCAAAATAGTGTTAAATGTTTCAGCCACTAATACCGATTCCAGAGTGTTCTTGTTTTAAACAATTTCTCTGTTTAAGAGCAAGAGATTTTTTTGCTTCTTGTAGCTGATAATTTAGAAATGACCTACTGGCCTTTAAATAAATCTGATAAGCTCTTTGAGACTTGAAAACTTCTTTTAATTTACAGTAGGTAGGAATAACCTGAGCTATCTTACAGGCTTTAGGAATATTATTCTCTTAATGCATTTGGCCTTCATTACTAATATCCGTATCTAGCAAACTGTTTGGACGTAGACTCTCCATAAAATCTCGATATATGTTTCAGTAAGGAAATACCATGAGTAGACATAATACTTAACATTAAAATAACAGAATTAACTCACGTAGAATATTATTTATTAGTAGAATTTTCGCCCGAGTATCACAGGTATCTTCAGTACATGTAAAAAGGCTAATTAAACAATAACTGACAATTCCAAAGGGCACTACCTAAGTAGTTCATGTAAGATAACTAATGATAAAAATACGTTAGGAAACTAACTTATTTTAACACACACACACACACACACACACACACACACTATTAAAAAGTTAGGAAAGATAAGCTGATTTAAAAAGTACTATCTCCCACAAAGGGGATAGATGTAGACCATCGGATCTGTTTAAGTTGGGAGAGTGAAGTAAAGTTTCACATGTTTCTTTATAAAGCCGTTTCATAAAGAACCAACTTTTGTGAAGGATTCTTGTCTTGTTCCAATTAACTCTATGCTGGTGGTTTAAAGCTTAAATTTTTTAAAGCTTTAAGTCTATCCTTGCAATGTCAAATCTTCAACATTTCAAAAAAAATATCAACATATCACTCTATTCCTGACCTTGCCATTACACAGCATCTGTTTGCTATAGGCTCTTCTGCCTTTTGTGTGAGATAAATATATATATATATATATATATATATATATATATATATATATATACAAACACAGTATAGAAAGCCAGATGAATTATTCATTTATATATTTTGAACTTTAGTGGTCCAATGGTTTTCTTTTGAGCTGAATACACATGGAGAGAGAATAAAAAGCCTGATCATCCCTCTTTATTTGATTTTACACTTCTACCATCTCATTTGGTTGGCTTGTGATGATCACTCCTAAATATTTTAATTGTTCCACTTTTTCTATTTCAAGGTTCCCAATTTTCACACTCGTATCAGTTAATGATTAATATCTCATAAAATCAGTTATTTTTTGGCACCATTTCACATGCTGATTTTTCTAATTCCAAATATGTTTCTTCTGTTATCAGTTTGGTTCTTGACATGATGTTAATCTTACCTGCATATGTTACAATCTGCACTGAGTAAACAACAATTGGATAATATATTCCATAATCAACTGGAACTGGAGGAAGATGAGTGGGGTCCTGTGTGACAAGAGAGTGAGTTGTAAGAGGAAAGGAAATGTGTATAAGATGGTGGTGAGGCTGGCGATGCTTCATGGCACGGAGACGTGGCCATTAAGAAAGGTACAGGAGAGGATGATGGAGGTAGCGGAGATGCAGATGTTGAGAAGGATGAGTGGTGTGACAAAGAAGGACAGGATAAGGAATGACTACATCAGAGGGATGGTTAAGGTGGGACCAATTTGCAAAGAGATACAAGAAAGTAGGCTGAGGTGGTTCGGACATGTAGAGAGGAAGGGTGAAGAGTATGTTGATAAACAAGTGGAGTATATGGAGTTGGAGGGAAGGAGGAAAAGAGGCAGGCCCAAGCTCAGGTGGAGGGATAAGGTGACAGAGGATCTTAGGGAGAAAGGATGGAGTCCGATGGACGCCCTGGACCGGAGAACTTGGAAGAGGAAGGTTAAATCGGTGTGCCGACCCCATTTAACATGGGATAAGGCATAGTGAAAGAAGAAGAAGAATCAACACCATTCTCATAAGTCATAGCTGCTTCAGCTATAATTCCTCCTCAACCAGCATGCCAAAATATGTGCAGTGATTATACTGATGTCTTCTGGAAGTCTTCTCTCTTATGTATTTCCTAAAGAGGGCAACTGTAGCTCTCTTCACACCCAATGTTATTAACTCTTTTCTTTCTCATCAACTTCCTGTTCATTCACAATTGATATGCTATTCGATGAAGAATATCTGATTTATAGGATTACCAAAAACTAGTATATATGTTTTTTAATGAATTTCAACAATACAAAGTAATGCTTAACAAAAGTAGACTTGCACAGAGAATGTGACAATGGAAACTTTTATACTGATTTATTAGGCTGAGAATTTTAATTTCAGTCATTTGTAAAGTGAAATTAAAATAAAGTGCATGTAATTCTGATAATGTATCTTTAACAAGATAAACTGTATATGATAGGTTGCAAAACAATTGAATCAGCACTGAGAAAAAACAAGCTAATAAGATAAAATGACTGTATAAACATTCTGTACATTTATTGTTCCTATACATATTCCATAATAATCATTACAAATACTTAAGAAAGGTTGCATATGTTAATGTCACTTCAGCTCAGTGAGCATTAAAAGGTTCTAAAAAATACTCTTTGTTATGATAACCCTGCCAACAAGAAGATTATAAACCTATTGCACAGCATCACTGTGATAGAACATATAGGAATACTGCTATCAATACTAAACATGGTACCTTTTGAAGCATATAACGGCACCAATAAGTAGACTGGTGGTGTGATATGGCTGGTTGGTGCAAGAACAACTAAGGTCATACTGTGCCATTACAAAAGTTACAGCAGTACACAAGGTTAAAAAATAAGTTAACTAAATAACACCTTATGAATTAAAAAGCTGAAAAATGCCAACACATTTATGCATAAGAACACCAGCTTCTTCTGGTGAATCATGTAATCAATGCAAAGTAACTACGAGCAAATCCAAATGGTGAGTTTTGATATTACCTCATTATTCACTAATGTACCATTGACTGAAACACTTAACTTACTAAATTCACAATTTCTCCCCGATACATTTCAGCTATTTAAATTCACAGTACAGGCAGGTCATTTTACATGGAAAGGGAAAATATACAAACAATTAGATGGAACAGCTATGGATTCCCCACCTCTTCTCCCCCATTAACCAACTTCTACATAGAACATCTGGAAAAGCTAGCTATCAACACAGCCACTCTCAAACCTAGTCTCTGGCTACGCTATATTGATGATGTGTTTGCTATTTGGCCACATGGCCCAGACACATTGAATACATTTTTAGTGCATCTAAATAGCCAGCACCCTAAAATCCACTTTACAATGGAACTAGAAGCCAATGAATGCCTGCCCTTCCTGGACACACTGATCACACGTCTTCCAGAAGGTTCCTTATCGTTTTATAGAAAATCAACAATATGGTATCTTAAAAACACTAACCCATAGAGCTACAAAAATCTGTTCCAATGACACTGTTCTCACTGCTGAACTTTCTCACCTGCATTACACCTTCCTAACCAATGGCTATAATCCCCATAACATAGATAAAATACTAAATGCTACCCAGAAACCCCCCACTATCTACCACAGAAGACTACAACAAAACTATCACCATCCCATACATTAAAGGCATATCTGAAAAGATATCTAGGGTGCTTAACAAACACCAACTACGCACTGTATTTAAACCTTATGTGAAATTGGCAATGCTCATCGGTTCACCTAAGGACAGATTCACTCCTTTATCACATCCAAGAATCTACGAAGTGTCCTGTTCTTGTCATCGAGCCTACTACTGACAGACAGGAAGAACTGTAGACATCCACTTCAGTGAACAAAAAAAAATATATCCGGTACTTTCACTATGGCAAGTCGGGTCTGGCAGACCATGCTTTGGATACCCCGGCACACAGTATCAATTGGGAAAAAAACAAAAGTACTGCACAAACTTCTACAAGTCAGAGAGGTTGTTCCTGGAATCAACAGAAGCCTTAAAACATACTCCAAACCTTAACAAGTATGGCCGTATAAATCTACCATAGATTTGGGAGACAATCATCCTAAGAGCAAATTAATATTTATTTATTTTAATTTTATTTTTTTCAAAACTTTGGACTACTATTTTTCAAAACTTTCAAGGACTACTATATTTTTTTTCAAAACTTTGGACTACTGTTTTTTTTTTTAAACTTAGATGGTGCTGCATTAGGACTTCAGTCTTATGTTGCACGCTGCAATTACTTATACTAACCCCACTGTTACACTGGATTGTAGTTGTCTCACAATTGTAACAAACTTTGTTTGTGTGCTCTGAAGATGCTAGATATAATACCAGCGAAATATTAGCTTTTAAGTTAATAAATAGATATTTTCTTATCAATCTGTGTTCGCATCAATCTTCATAAAGGATGATAGCAGAAATCTCACCTCCTGTCGAAATGAAAGCTATGCCTTCTACTCCCTTGCAAAAGCCATTGGAAGCAACTTCTACCCCTATTTCATCCAGATGCAGAACTATTGCAGCACCTAACACTGATCTCCTGGTATCATTATTTTCCTCCAATTCCTGAAGAGATGACAAGGGAAACTGACTTCTGCCATACCAGTAACTGAGCACCATATGTATGCTTCCTGTGGTTTTTTTGGCAAAAAGATGCTGGTAGAATACCAAATAACTTGGACACTAACATCTTCTGTCTCAAAGTTATCTCTCCCTTATACTCAAACATTGTGCTCCAGAGCTAACACCTGTCTTTTATCACATCTACAATCTTCTATACTCAACCAGCACTTATACCAATGCATGGAAGCAAACATACATTCAACCTATTTCAAAAAAAGGGAGATAACAAAATCTTACCAACTGCCATCACTTCAATCTTCTCCAAAATAACGAAGAGAATCATTCAACAGTCAACTTCTACACTACCTAGAAGCCCACCAGTATCGATTCTGCTAATCTAGAAAAGTAAGCAAAAACATATGCTGCTGCTCTTGGCATTTCTAGGGGCTTTGATTGTGCCTGAAATGGAGATGTGATAAAAAAAATTGCTCTTTTGTGGTCTATCTGACACTCTCCATATACGACTTGACACCGAGATTTCGCTGTGGTCATTGTGGATGGTACCCTATCTTTAAGCTTTGCTACAGTGGAAGTGTGTCTCAGGGCTCTGTTCTCTTGTTTTTCTCCTAACAAATTCGTTCATAGATCATCTCTTCCTCGCACTCACTTCAACCTATATCTCAGAGATACACGGTCTCACTCCGACCTAGAAGCCATCATTCTTCTGTTTTGTGTTGAGTCTGCTCGGCATCCCTTTTCAGGGCAACTTCAAACACACCGAACTTGCTTCTCCTCACCTTCATTTATTCTATTTACCTCTATCCTCTGGAGCAGCCTTCCTAATGAAGTGCTTCTCAACAACTATAACATTCAACTCTTCCAACAAAAACATGAACAGATGTATTCTTTCTCGATCCTCACTACATCCCACATGAGATAATATACAAGACATTTATGATCAGATGAGTCTATATAAGGTAATTCTTCGTGCAAAGAGTTGAAAGTTTAAAAAACTTCACAATTTTCCTGCATCTGAGAAAACTTGCCTCAATGTATGTCGCTCAGCCATATTGGCAAAAATTGCCTTCTTTTCTCTCAAGTGCTGGCTTTTCACCAGAAAATGACATTTGGTAAGGTGAGTGTTATAACACTCACTCACACCTAGAAACAAACAGAACAAGTTTCTTTTCCTCTTCCTTCATCCCTGCAATTGCTGCACTATGGAACAGTCTCTCACCTGCTGTGTTTCCCAAGGAATACAACTTAAAGTCATCTGAATCAAATGTAAACAAATTCCTCCTTTTCCAACCCACTACCCATACACAGTACTAATGTACTATAGGTTGACCAACCAACCTCCTGTGTATGGGCCCAACACACACACATATATATATATATATAAAATAAAATAAAAAAAAAGAGAAGAAAGATGGGTAACTAGAACAACATCCTTTCTTCTGTCTCTACATACACTAGACTGCCAATTATTAATTTCAGCTTTAAGCTCATGAATTTATTTGTTAATGTCTCTGCCAGGATGACTGCCATGGCAGCTGAATTAACTTTGTTGAAACATATGACTGTGTGTAGTGATTGACAAACAGCATGTAGATAAGCCCAAGCTAACCATAGTGCAACATTAAACTTAAGCATCTTTACCTGATACAATAACTGTAAAACATGACAGAGTACCAGATGTGGATAGAACACAAGAGAACAGATATTGCAAGTTTTTCCACTTGGGTATACAATAAATTAACAATTTGTTAATTTATTGTATAATGCTATGCATTATGGGAAGGATCACTGGACATGTGCAGTGCATTATGGGATACCGAGGGAATTGATGTGAAGTCATCAGCCTCTATATACAAGTAGCCCAGTTGTAAAGTTACTTCAAATGCAAACTTTGTTTACTTACGCTTGGATAAAGGATGAAACCAAGAATGTAATTTCTTGGCATCATTAATTTATAGTATAACCAAGTGGAAAAACTTTCAACTTGGTTATACTATAAATTCTGGCTCTAATCTAGAGTATTTTAGTAATAAGGTGCGACACCTTTTGACTATTTGTATATGGAAATATGACTTTTCCATTACTTCAACCTTGGTATCACTTCTGGGTGTGGTCCCATTGATGAGACCTCAATAAAGGTCAAAACCGGTCTGGGTAGTGACCCTTCCCATAATGCAGTGCATATATCTTATGGACATGTATAATGCTATGAATATCCAGTAGCCTAGTCATGAAGTTACTTCATGTGCAAACTTTGTTTGCTGACCCCTGGATATAGGATGAAACCAAGAATATAACTTCTTGTCATCGTTAATTTATACAAGAGAACAGATATCCCATAAAGAACTCAATAAGTGTATAAATCATTCATGTATCATAGTGGTTTTCTTTTTGTGTAGAAATACAAGCTGTATGGCATGTAGATCAGCAGTACAGTTACTGCATTTAACTGGAATCTTAGTGAAACAACATGGTCAAGTAAACCAGCAGCAGATCCAACAAAGGACTTATTTACATAGGTAGGAAATCAGAACACTCCACTCAGTATGCACTATGCAAATATATTACATAATTTAGCAGATATCATACTGACAGGCAGTAAGCGACTTCCTTGACTGGTACACAGTGAAAGCATGGCAGAGTAAACCTCCCATATTCAGGGAAAGTACTGTTATCTATATTCAGGATGAGAATAATAAATTTAGTTTAATCCTTTATCCAACTGTAAGCAAACAAAGTTTGTGCTGAAAATATCTTCAGGACTGAGGTAAAGTAGTGCAACTCCGAGCAAAAGTGGACCAAGCTCTCATCACTCCTTGTCTCAGTATTTCCCATAATGCAAAGCACATATCCTTGCAGACATGTATACTGCTATGCATTAAGGGAAGGGCCACTACCCAGATTGCAACCTCACTCATAACTCAGCCACTACCTCATTCATGTGTGTATTACATGAATGTACTAAATGGCAGTCATGTGTTCTCATACTGTACTTCCCAAAGAGAGAAACAATACTAGTCCTACAGTGGATGCAAAGATTTTACTTTTATGGCACAGTTAAGCGAGAAACATTTTCATTGAGCAAGAGAGCTAGTTCATTTGATTACACATAAAAGCCTTGAATGAATGATGGTGAAATACACCAGTATCGATTCATATACCGTGATGATGAATAGGATGCAACAACTGCAGAAGCAATGTGACCCATGATCAAGTAACACTGATAATACTCTAAATATATATATACAGTTGACCCTTGAACAATGCAGAGGTTAGGGGCGCTGACCTCCCAAGCATTCGAAAATCTACACATAATTTCTAACTCCCTAAAAAAGTTAACTACTAATAGCCTACTGTTGACAGGAAGCGTTACCGATAACAAAACAGTCAATTAATTGTCAACAAATGTTATACGGATTATATACTGTACAATAAAGTAAGCTAGAGAAAAGAAAATGTTATTAAGAAAATCATTAGGAGAAGAAAATACATTTACAGTACTGTATTTATTGATACCGTAAGTTTATGTCACCTGTTTACAAGATAAATTGTCTGTCTCTCTCTCTGTCAGTACTTACAACAATATTGCCTTATATGGCACAAAACACTGTAGATGTTATTATTATTATTATTCATGACACCTCCAAGGAGTCCTAAGACTCATCGCGGGAGAACACCTACAACTGTCTCAACTACTACACCAAACCTCTACTACGAATCATCTCCATCAACGCCATCTACTGCCCACCTCCACCACTACCACAACTAGTATTTTTTGTCTGTAAATTGCATGTGTTCTGAAGGGCTGATTTGTCTGTATGAGGGATGAAAAACCCGAGTTTCCGGGAGAATAAACCCTGCTACCTCCGTATGAGATCGGCTAACTCACCTTCGATTGAAATACATATTATTAATACTAGATATCAAAAATGTAAAGATAATGTAAAAAAGAAATTCATATTTATTTACAGGTATAACAATTTGTGTTGTGATAATGAAGAAGCAATATGATTTCTTAATGGTTGCCTAGTGTGATCGATACGATTGCATTATGGTAACCTAGCCCATACACTAAGGAATGAATCGTTATATTTTATGGTAATTAATTCATTAAATTTAATATAATTAATGTCGGATCCTTGTTTGGTGCAACTTATTTGAGAAACTCACATGGTTTCCCTCGATATCTCAAAGGCATTTGACTGGGTTTGGCACAGGGTCGTTCATTATGCGTCATGGTGGCTTGCACTCCTCAGATTTCCCCACCAATGCAGGAGTATCCCGTGGTTCTGTTCTTGCACCCACTCTCTTCCTCTTGTATATAAATGATCTACTCTCACAGACTTCCATTCCTATCCATAGCTTTGCCGACGACAGTAGACTCCATTCCTCCTTTTCATTCGACAAACCTGTTAGTGCTCGAATATTAGAACCTTCAAGATCTACCAGAGAACTGAATTCAGATCTCCTGGCTAAATCCCAGTGGGGCAAGGACGACCTTGTAAACTTCAATGCCACCAAAACCCAATTCTATCGGACCTCTCACAAGAAAGAGCTTGCATCCCTCTCTTTTACCTTCAGTAATACTGAGATATCCAAACACAATCAGATTTCTCTTCTTGGAGTGACTTGCACCTCTGATCTTTCCTGGCACAACCATATTTCAACTAAAGCTTCTGCATCCGCCAAAAAAATTGATGTACCTTTTCACACAAGACACTACTTCACTGCTGCTAACTCTATACGAAGTCCAGACACTACTTCACTGCTGCTAACTCTATACAAGGTCCAAATCTGCGCAGCCATAGAATACTGTTCCCAAATTTGAGGTGGTGCACCAAAATCCTAAGATTGCTCAATTCTATCCAGAAGAAGGCAATCCAGCTAATTAATGATCCTTTTCTCACAAACCCACTTCAATCCCTCTCTCTCACAGATGTTCAGTTTCTGCCTTGTGCCTCTTCTACAGATACTTTCATGGAGATTGCTCTGATGAATTGGCCACTATTATTTCTCCTTTCTCCTCCAAAATCATTAAAACAAGAGCCACTGCTAACCAACACCCTTTTACAGTCCACCTTGAAACTCATCAAATCAACTTCACTGCTTCCTCTTTTATTCCATCTACTTCTGTCCTTTGGAACAGTTCCACCACTCGGCGTTCCTCAAAGATTACAACCCTCGGCTGTTCAACCAAAATCTGAACAGACATCTCCTTTCTTCTGTTCCTCTTGCCCACGCATGGCACTAGTGTTCTATAGGTCTTGTGGCCTTTCATGTGTGGATCAGATATATTAAAAAAAAAGTAAATTTTATGCAGTTATAATTTAATACTGCATCATTACGTTTGTTTACATTTCTCAAGGGTCGATTGTATATTTCATTGGGATGAAGCCCCCTTTTATAGGGAAAGATGGTAGGCTATATTTAAAAAAGGTTAATGAACACAAATTGCCAAACACAAAGGCAGTCATGTGAAATTGTATTTAATATATTAATAGTAGTATAAAATTTTAAACATACGTGGATTTTTTGAAGTGATATTACAGTCAGTATGTAAGTTGATAACGATGCTGATAAATGTTATCAGAATTCAAATAATAAAATACAGAATAAATGAATAAAATGAACTAGCAAGAGACGAGAAAAAAAAAAGAAAGAAGAAATGATAAAAAAACAATGAAGTGAAAATTACCGATGTGAGAAGAAAGGAATAGAAGAATTAAAAAGAACCTGTAAGAATGCATGACTAGCATTCTATAATAACTAGTCTAATTAAACATGATTAACTAAAGTTAACAAGGGGGGAAAATGCAAAATGAGATAAAATTTTATTTCATCTCATTTTGAATTAGAGTGATAACAGCAATCCATTTATGGTCAAAAAACTTCAAAAGTATTGTTAAATAATTATAGTCCAGTAATTCAAAAAATTTTGCACTTCATTACATTAATGGAATAATAATACAAATAATAATAATAATAAAAAAAAAAAAAATATATATATATATATACACACACACACAGTTATTATTTCCTTACCGTTGATGTATTTGGTTGCCAAGGTCGGCCTCCAGGACCAGGTCTGAAACAAAGATAATATAATAAATATCAGGAATTGGTCAGTATTAGCATCAGTCTCTAATTAAGTTAATAAGGTTACCTTGTATTTAAAAATTAAAGCTAAAATTATAATTTCTTAAATTCACTTTTGTTATTTGGTTTTTTACATATTTCTACTTGAGAGGTTACAACAATTCAAAAACAATCAGCACCACATTGTTTACAGACAAATACATTTATTATTCATTTTAGATCAATTGTGGATATCTTTTGCATTAAATAATTAATAACAGATTTACAGAAGAGCCATAAAGAAGAAACAGACCATCTGTTTCTATAAAGAGAGGACAGCCCACAATTTTTAAATTCATGATGATTCAATTGAATGAGAGAAAAATATTTTAATGGCAGGTGGATTTGTACAATATGAGTAGTCTAAAGAGAAAGGAAACACTTAAAAAGAGAAAAAGAGAAACCTAAGAAACTACAAATAGACTTTTCATATATATATTTTTATATGGTATGGCTGTATGTGAAGAGGTTGGTTGAAAGTTAGCTAAGAAAACATTCAGTATGCATATCACAAGTGTACAGAGATACACAGTGTAAAGTGCAGTATGTATCTCTGTATACTGTGAAAACAGGAAATTTTTACAATGGAGTTTTTAAAGAAACAGTGAATAAACAGAAGAAATAATACTAATACAGAAACTTCTTGGTTGTTAGCATCAGCTTGCATTGATATTGAATACAAAAGTCTAAAAAATACACTTTTAGAATATTCAGTGGTGCCTCGTAATTCGTCCCAGAAACCAGTTCCAACTATGAATCATTCGAAGTCTGAATCAAGATATTACATAAGAAATCATGGAAAGCGAAATAACCCATTCCCATATCCAAAAAATTTCAATAATTTATTTTATTTTATCTATTTTAGGTTTTTTAATGTTAATAACTTAGAAAAAATTAAATAAAACATTCTTATATTTATTTTAATTATTACAACATAAAAATAACAGTGAAGAATATAAAAATCGCAAAGACGGAAATAATGCTGCTGTTGTTAAGCGTCTTCTTTCTGCTTCTTAGCTGGAGTTGAGAATGCTGATTCACGTTCTCTTTTTTCTGCAGAGAAGAATCTATCTAATGTTGTTTAGTGCTGAAGATTTTCTTTGATATTTTTAAAATAACCCATCATGTTGTCATCGAATAAGTTGATATTCCTGGTCACTACTGTCTTATTAAGGTGCTATTTTTCCACAATAGCTTGTGTTCTAACTCAAACAGAGAACAATTCTTGAAGGTTGGCATTGGAAATGCATCCTTTGGTGTCCTTCTCTAATTTTAAAATTTCTTTTTCCACGTCTTTTTGTTGTTGATCATGAAGATGTTAAAGTTCTTCTGTGCTGAGTTTTCAGTTTTATGATCATCTATTAACTCCTATACATCCTCATCACTCACCTCTAATCCCATAGCGTTACCCAAAGACAATTTAATTTACAACACTCTTCTTCACAGCTTACTACTTCACTGACTGAAACACAATCTGCCTAGAGCTTTTTCCAAGCAGAAATCATTGTTTTAATAGAAACTTCTTTCCATGCCTTATCAATGATCCTTAAGCAATAAAGAATGTTGTAATGCTCTTTCCAAAATTCTTTAAGAGTCAGTTCTGTGGCATTGGTTATTTCAAAGCACTTTTGAAACATAGCCTTAATATACAATTTTCTGAAGTTTGAAATCACTTGCTGTCCCATGGGTTGTATGATAGAAGTGGTATTAGGTGGCAAAAACTTTATCTTGATAAAAACTGAATTCACCAAATAAATCCTCCTCTAAATTTGGGGGATGAGCAGGAGCATTTTCCATCACTAGAAGAACTTTTAATGGTAGATTTTTTCAGTAAGATAAGCTTTTATAGTGAGAGCAAATTCTTGATAAATCCACTCAGTGAAAAGCTCTCTGGTAATCCAAGCTTTCGTGTTGGCCCTCCACATAACACTGAATTTGCTCTTTATGACATTGTTCTTTAAAAAACGAGTGGATTTTCAGAATGTTAAACAAGCAAAGGCTTTATCTTATAGTCTACACTAGCATTACCACAAAGCAGCAAAGTAATTCTATCTTTCATAGGTTTATATCCCTGTGCAGTCTTTTCTTCTTTTGTGATATAGGTCCTTTTGGGCATTTCTTTCCAAAAAAGACCCGCTTCATCGCAATTAAAAAGTTGAGATACAAAATTCACATCACACTTGCTTTCATATATATTGCTATACACATTATGGGATAAGTCAGTACCTGAGTACTGACTTATCCCATAATTTAACCTGAGTTAAATCAACAGAGAAGTTAAATCAACAGAGAAGTCATGTTTTCCATATACAAGTACTACTTGTTATTTGGAAAATGGTGTATCATCATATTATATAATATGGTGACAGTGATGTGACTTCAGTAAAGATCTCATCAGTAGTCCAGGTAATGATCCTTTTTGTCTTTTTGTAATGCATAGCAGCATATATAAATAATATGTGTGTTCGTTCAAAAAGAAATGTGTGTTGCACTACATGAAGTCAAGTCTTTATATACAATTAGCCTGGTTACAAAGGTACTTCACATGCAAAATTTGTTTCCTTGTATTTGGGTCAAGGATTAAAACAAGAATATAGTTTGTCAAATATGATTTACAACGAGTGAGGTTAAGCTTCCTTTGGTGGCTTCTGACTGAAAGTGGCCAATCAGTACTTCGTTGATTTTTAGTAAGAAATAAAAATCTCTAAGAACGAAAACGAAACAGAAGTTAAAAAAGCAATTGTAAATTTCCCTTAAGAAGCATTATTTAAAAATATTTTTCAGTTGTGCAAGTTTCATAATGAGACTGGTAACCATAACTTAAGATAAAGTGAATTGTCATACATACTCTTTGACCCAGAGATTTGCTGTACACGCCCATTAAAAATGTGATATGTTCACATGAACATTAAATTGTATTCTTTGTCAGATGTAAGGTTGCAGTAACAGTGAGCACATAGCCGGATGAAAAGATGTGTGATAATGAATTTTAAATTTCGTAATACTTTCAGAATGCAAAAATATTCTTGCCAGTACCACAATCTCTGGTATCAAGAACTACCAATATGCATTACCACTTGTGGCCCTTAAAAACTGACCTATAGGGCTCTTGACCTCCCCTGTATCAGATCAATATATATATATATATATATATATATATATATATATATATATATATATATATATATATATATATATATATACACACACACACATACATATTAGGAGTAAAATAAACAAGTTTATAAAATTACTTGGTAACCCTAATATATATATATATATATATATATATATGTTAAAGATGCCAAGCTATTTTAAACCTGGTTTTACTCCATTTCCCAAGTAAGAAAACAGACAAATAAGTCAAGTTTGCGCCTGCATGTATTGCAAGACTAGGTGACTCGTAAAGTAGTACAAGTCTAGGCATCTCGTGGTAAATGTGGAATAAGCTCTGATCACTATTCTTAATATTTACCCTTAATGCAAAGCCCATCTCCTTGAGGAGATGTATGATGCTATGTATTAAAGGCAAGGGGCCACTACCCAGACCGGTTTCGACCTTTATTGAGGTCTCATCAGTGGGAGCCAGGCTTAGAAATACCAAGGTTAAGTAATACAGAGCTTATAAGTATTTTACCAAAACAAGTTACCATAAGGTGCTTTGACCTTATTAAATAAAAATCTCAGGATGAGAGATATGTGCAGAAAGTTTTTTACCTTGGGTATAATATATGTTAAAGATGCCAAGCTATTTTAAACCTGGTTTTACTCCATTTCCCAAGTAAGCAAACAGACAAATAAGTCAAGTTTGCACCTGCATGTATTGCAAGTCTAGGTGACCCGTAAAGTAGTACAAGCCATATACTTGCAATACATGCAGGTGCAAACTTGACTTATTTGTCTGTTTGCTTACTTGGGAAATGGAGTAAAACCAGGTTTAAAATAGCTTGGCATCTTTAACATATATTATACTCAAGGTAAAAAACTTTCTATATATATATATATATATAGTAAAACTTCACTGCCAGCTCTAGCTATGATCAAATGAGTCAAGAAAGTGACAAGGGCTAGAGAATACCCCTTAGGCAATGCACCTTACACCACTCGCTCTCACCCATTTCTCACCCTACAGCTGCGAGAAGTGGGCGAGGACTACTGCACCAAAGGCAGTTAAAGAAGTGAGCCCAGTGGGTGGAGAGAATGTTGCAAGTGGGAACACTGAATGTTCGAAGCATGACTGGAAGGGGCAAATATGATGAGGAAGTTGGACATTTTATACATACAGGAAACGAAGTGGAAAGGGGAAAAGGCAAAGGAACTGGGAGACTGGTATAAATTGTTCTACTCTAGAGCAAATAAAGAGGGAAGAAATGGTGTCGGAATTGTGGTGTGTGGCAGAATGATAGGCAAAGTACTGGAAGTGGGTAGAAGGAATGACAGAATCATGCAAATGAAACTGGGTCTTGGAAAAAAGCAAGTGGTCATCTTATGTGCATATGCCCTGCAAGTTGGCTGTGTAGCAGAGGAGAAAGATGAGTTCTGGAACATGCCAGATGAAGAAATCAGGGAACTGAAAGATGGAGAAAACTTGATCAGACACGCAGGAAGACGAGAATAGGGACTGTGAAAGGGTGCATGGTGACAATGGAGAGAGAATGACGAACCAGGAAGGAGAGAAGATTGTGGCCTTCACAGTAGCGTTTGATCTGGAAATTGTGACCTCATTTTTCTGCAAGAGGAAAGAACATTTGATAACATTTACAAGTGGTAACAACAGTTCACTTAAGGAAGTAGCAAATTGTAAGGTAATCCCAACAGATTAAATAGCGCAGCAACACTGGCTGCTGTGCGCAGACTTTAAAATAAGGTCAAAGATAAGAAC
Organism: Typopeltis vanoorti; assembly: GCF_054136105.1. Classification (NCBI taxonomy): domain Eukaryota; kingdom Metazoa; phylum Arthropoda; class Arachnida; order Uropygi; family Thelyphonidae; genus Typopeltis; species Typopeltis vanoorti. Next base: position 80,899,246 of record NC_143573.1, on the reverse strand, counting down.
TTTTGGAAGCCATGGGATGAAGACAATTAAGTGGTTTCACTTAAAAGATGAGTGTGTGAGGAACCTTTTTAAGGAGAGGATGTTAGAGAGAATTTCAGATAGACTAGAAAGTGTACAAGATTGGTGGAGCAATAATTCAAAAGTGATTCTGAGATGTGCAATCAAGGTGCTTGGTGAAACATCTGAAAAGATTAGAGAGCAGAAGAAGGATTCATAGTGGAATAATATTGTACAAGAAGCAGTGATGGGTAAGAGGGAGGCAAAGCAGAAGTAGGAAGAGTCAAGAGTGGAAGAGGACAGAGAGGAGTACAGAATGAGAAGCCAAGAGAGTTGCTGCACAGGCCATGGCATATCAAGATCTTTATGATCAATTAGAAACAAAGGAAGGAGAGAAAAAAATCGATTGGCAAAATGTAGAAATAACACATCAAATAACATCTTACATGTGAGACAGATCAAAGACTCTGGAGTAAGAGTATTAAGGAAGGATGTGGATATAAGAAACAGATGAAGAATATATTTGAAGGGCTTTTCAATGAGGAAAATGCAAGGACTCACAGAGAAGCCTTATGAGGGGATTGTGCAGAACATCAGTAGAGTGGAAGTGAAGAATGCCATAAAGAGGATGAAGAATGGAAAATTGGCCCCTGACATGATCCCAGTGGAGGCATGGAAGAGGTAATTGACCTGCTGTGGGATCTGTTCATAAAAGTTTGCCAACAGGAAAATATACCCAAGGGGTGGAGGGAAAGTACTCTTGTCCCCATCTATAAGAGTAAAGGGGATGCATAAAACTGTAAGAATTACAGAAGAATAAAGTTGATGTCCCACACAATGAAAATCCTAGAAAGGGTTCTTGATGGAAGACTAAGGAAGGAGGTGCAGATTGCAAAGGAGCAATTTGGCTTCATGCCTGGTCAATCGATGAAAGATGTTATCTTTGGGTTACTGCAGATGATCGAAAAGTTTCCAGAGAAATGACGGGAGCTACATTTGGTGTTTATTGATCTGGAGAAAGCGTACAATAGAGTACCAAGGCAAGGTCTGGAGGTGTCTGAGGGAGAAGAAGGTGCCAGAGAAATATGTCAGGCTGATGCAGGAAATGTACAGAAATGTGAAGATAAGAGCTCAGACTTGCCTGGGAGAGACAAAGTTTTCAAGTGACAGTTGGCTTGTATCAAGGGTCAGCATTAAGTCCGTTCCTGTTTAATATTGTGATGGAGATGGTGACAGAGGAGGTGAGAGAAGACACGCCTTGGACAATATTATGCGGATGATATCATGCTGTGTGCAGAATCAAGAGAAGTGGCAGCTAAACTGGAAAGATGGAGGAAAGTACTGGAAGAGGGAGAGAGGTACGAGCCTGAACAGAAGTAAGACAGACTGAGAAGGAAGTGGGATGCAGGATACAAGCTGGATGGAGGAACTGGAGAGAGAGAGATGCCTGGAGTGCTATGCGATAAGTGGGTGCTGATCAATCTAAAAGACAACATCTACAGGACAGTAGCGAGACTAGCTATGACATATGCTATGGAAACTGTGGCTCTGATTAAAAATAACATCAGCAGGATGGAGGAAGCAGAGATGAGAATGCTTAGGTGGATGTGCAGTGTGACCAGAAAGGATCGTCTGAGAAATGACTATGTAAGGGGAACGGTTGAGATAGTTTGAGTCATGTGATGAGGAGGGAGGACGAGTATGTGGGAAGAAAGGTCATGCAGATGGATGTGCAGGGGGAAGAGGAAGCGCAGGTGGCCAAAGAAGAGATGGAGGGAGACTTGAGGATGAAAAACTTGGATGTGGTTACAGCCCAAGACAGGAGGATGTGGAGGAGACTCACTAAAAACAGCAACCTTACTTAAGTGGGAGAAGCTGCAAAAGAAGAATATGCTGAACACCTCCTGTTCACTACCTCAATTCTAATATAGGATTCTGGCACATCAGCCACTGCAAAATCTCCACCTGGATGATGCACACCTTTACAAAATGATCACTCAGCAACTCAACATTTCTTTTGCTTCTGTCACCTTCCTACACCATCAGCACTGATTAAAGTCATCCTTCCATAGTCATTTTTTCTATTATAAAAACAGGCTATAATAGCCGTAATTATAATAATATTGTTCAAGAGTAGCAGCATGGGAATTTTCCCAGAAACTATACCTAATTTTTTCTATTGCTTGCTAGATAAAAAAAAAGTTCTTTTGGATTTACTTTGGCCTGCTTAGCTAATTTTTTCTCATAATCTGATTTGCCTCCCTTACCATACTAGTATTTCTTCTGGCTTGCACTTTGTGCTGCTCATGAATATGCTGATTACCTTTCTCTTTATACTGCCTCCACGATATATATATTTTTTTGCAGCTCTTTAAAAACTCATCTCTACTCATCCACTTAATCCCCTACTTGGTTTATCCTTCTAATCATGGGAATGCATGTTAAATGATGCTATTTCTCTCAAACAATCCCTGACAACTTTCTACTCATGATTCTTTTCTTGTAGCTTCTCAAGAAATGGCACTGCTCCTATATGGCACCTACATCTGTTATAATTACTAGCTTATAGTTACATAAACATGTGGAATCCCCTCTCAAGCATTTGTTTTACAACTTCCCAGAATATGATTGAATGTTCACTCTCTCAAATTGGAGGCAGAGTGTCTACCTTGTTTATGGATTATATCTTCTGATGATGTTATGAGATCCAGCACTCTCAAATCTCTGGTACCCTCCATGACATGCTGTTTCAGGTATTATCTTTGGTAACTGTATAAATTTTCAATTCCATCTTACCATGCCCCCCCCCCCCCATTCCTCCCTTCAATGTGTATGGATTTATTGTATTTAGTACCTTTGCTAAAATATTGCTTCCCAATGTCAGGGATCACTGCCCCTGACATTGGGAAGCAGCATTGTCAGTACTGACACAAGGTTGAAGCCAAATGATGACGGAAAAGCTTGTGATCAGAGATCTGCAGATGGCAATATGATTATATTGTGTACGTCTGTAATACTGCAGAGCAGAAAGCAAACGGAGAAACTACTGCTCTACCTTATCTCCACAACAACCACCATGGCGAGCAAACCCTTACAATTGGCCCCAAGTTCCCGGCGTCCATTAAATGGGACAGCGGTGCGAAGAATCTCTGGGCTCAAAATGGTGTCCACTTTTAAAATTGCAACTTGGAATGTCAGAACTCTGTATGAAGCTGGCAAATTAAGAAATGCCACAAGAGAAATTAAGAGGCTGGGCATCCGGATTTTGGGAATTTGCGTGACAAGATGGCCAGGATCTGGAAAGTGTCAACAAGATAATACGACAATGTATTACTCTGCGAATGATGAGAACAAACATCGACATGGTGTAGCTGTAATAGTAGATGAAGAAATCAATAAATCAGTAATAAATTGGATTCCATTTTCTGAAAGGATAATGCTGTTACAACTTAAGGGAAACCCCATTAACATAAATATCATCCAAGCTTATGCACCCACAGTTGACAAAAGTGAAGAAGATGTTGAAGAGTTTTATGAACACCTAAAAGAGATTAAAAACCTAACAAAGAAACATGATATAAACATAGTGATGAGTGACTTCAATGCAAAAGTGGGAAGAGGGGGTGATGGAGAAATTGTTGGCGAACATGGCTTAGGCATCCGAAATGACAGAGGAGATCGCCTAGTCCAGTTCTGTCAGGAGGAAGATCTAACAATAGCAAAAACCAGGTTTAAACTTCCACCCAGAAGACTGTACACTTGGAAATCGCCTCAAGATAACCAACATAACATTGTCAGAAATCAAATTGATTATATACTGATAAATAAAAGATTCCACAGTAGTATAGAGAGTGCAAAGACTTATCCTGGAGCAGATATCTCATCAGACCACAATCCCATAGTTGCAGAAGTACGTCTTAGATTAAAATCAGCTAAAAAATCACAAAAGAAGAAAAAGAAAATTGATGTAGAAAAACTGAAAGACCCGAACATAAATAAAAGTGCCAAGACACAGCTTAACCTGCGATTACAACAGATTAACATAGAAGAAAATAAAAGTGTGGAATCTCTTTGGAATAGCTTAAAGAATGCCATCGTAACAACAAGTATTGAAGAAGTAGGTTATGTGAATAATATAAAACAACAGGAATGGATGACAGATGAGATTCTTTCTCTTATTGATACAACAAGAATGTACAAAAACAAAGACCTTGCCAGGTATACAGAAACACATAACATCATCAAGAAAAAAATAAAAGAAGCCAAGGAAAATTGGATGAAAAATTTATGTACTGAAATTGAACTGTTTCAGAAGAAACATGATATTTTCAATCGGTATAAGAAAATCAACGAAATTTCTGGAAAACTGAGGAAAAAGCAAATAGTGTCTCTAAGAGACGAAAATGGAAAAATAGTTGTAGAATAAAAGAATAAAGCACAGATTTGGATAAAATATGTAACAGAACTTTTCAATGATACTAGACAGAAGCCTATAAATATAAAAGATAACATTCAAGGACCAGCAATCATGAAATGCGAAATAGAGAATGCTATACGAACAAGTAAAACAGGAAAAGCCAGTGGACCAGATGGTGTGCAAACAGAATTTTTAAAATTAATAGAACCAGATAACATCAAACTTCTTGAAAAACAATTTAATAAAATATATGAAAGTGATGAATTTCCATCAGATTGGCTCAAATCTACATTTATAACTGTCCCAAAGAAACCAAAAGCGAATTCCTGTGGTGACTTCCGACTTATTAGTCTAATGAGCCAAACATTAAAAATATTTTTGAAAGTAATTCAGAATCGTATTTATAGAAAAAGTGAAGAAACTCTAAGTGACACACAATTCGGCTTTCAGAATGGTTTTGGTACTACTAGAGAGGCCCTTTTCTGATATTGATACAAAAATGCATAGAAAAACAGAACTCTGTCTTTATGTGTTTCATAGATTTTGAAAAAGCATTCGACAAAGTCAGACACACTAACTTAATAGAAGTCCTTCAACAAATAAGGCCAGACGAACAAGACATAAGACTAATAACAAATCTGTATTGGAATCAGTCAGCTACTGTTCAATTAGACAACATTACCACCAGTGATATTAACATCAAAAGAGGAGTGAGACAAGGATGTGTACTCTCATCACTCCTGTTCAACATATATGCAGAAGTAATCTTTAAAAAAGCATTGGAAGAATGTTCAGAGGGAATCACAATAAATGGAAAGATTGTTAACAACCTTCGATATGCAGATGACACCATGCTAATTGCAGATAATATTATGGATCTCCAAAAACGCATTGACAGAGTATACATAGAAAGACAAAGAATGGGAATAGATATAAACATCAACAAGACAAAATACATGATCATCAGCAAACATCCAGCCTCATCAATGAAACTGACACTCAATGGGAAAAATATAGATCAAGTGTCAAGATATAAATATCTTGGTTGCTGGCTTAATGAACGGTGGGATCCAGAAATAGATATAAAGACAAGGAATGAAGTTGCACGGCAGTCCTTCATGAAAATGAGAACACTATTCTGCAATAAAAACCTAATCATGGAAGTCAGATGCCGAATGCTGAAATGCTACGTGTGGTCTATTCTGCTCTATGGAGTTGAAACATGGACATTGAAGGCGACAACCATCAAGAAAATCGAAGCCTTTGAGATGTGGTTATACAGAAGAATGCTAAAGATATCATGGACAGAAAAAATTACCAATGAAGATGTCTTAAAATCCATTGGCAAAGCTAAACATCTTGTACAAATAATCAAGAAACGAAAAACATCATATCTTGGCCACATCATGAGAAACAGCAAATACCAACTTCCACAAACTATTTTGATAGGAAGAATTGGTGGCAAAGGAACTAGAGGAAGAAAAAGAATATCATGGTTTGACAACATCAAGACGTGGACAGGAAAGAGCAGTGCACAACTGCTCAGATTAGCACAAGAGCGCAGTTTATTCGCCAATATGGTCACTGACCTTTTATAGAAGATAGCACAATAAGAAGAAGAAGCTAAAATATTTGTAGACATACTGTTAAGATGTTAACTGCTGCGATACTAATTTTTTTCCCCATCTTCACAGGCCACTGCGCTGAATCATCATATGTTATTCTAATGATTATTTCACTTAATCATGCTGTGAAAACAATTTTTTGTTTTTGTTGAGATGTTTGGACACATATGCATTTCATGTGGCCGGCTGAGCAAAGTAAGACTGTGCCAACAATAAAACACTACGTGGCGATGTGCATTTCACATATACCCTATGTACCAAGTTTGGATTTCTTAGTATATTTGTTTACCAAGTTGTTGTGACTGTACTGTTTGTTTTATCGCTATCTAAGTGATATAGTGAAATAAAAAACAGGTACTTCTTTTCATTAGGTAATTCTGATGTAAAATATTGAATGTTTTGAGAACATTATTATTTTAGTAATATGGGTGACTACGAGAGACAGCAGAAAGGATTGCAAAAACTTTTTAACGAATTGATGTCGGAAGAAGAAGACCATCCTTTCAAGGGCTCATTTGAACATGAAGAGCATGATCCAAGTGAAGCAGGCGGTTCATCATCTTCAGATGGTGAAAGACTGCTCATGATAAAGAAAAAAACGCTGCCAGACATTCCTCCTGTTTTTCCATCTTGTTCCTCATCCACAAATGTTCCTACCAAAAATTATTTTACAGATGACCACATCACAGGAGCTATTGAGAATGTTGCGAGTAATTTCTACCTAAATGATTCCTCAGAAAAAGAAAATGAAGATGAATTACCTTCTCTGGCATGGGGCAAAGTAACTAGAAGGTATTTGAAGGAATTTTCATTAGAAGGTGAAAATGCAGGAATACTTAAACTTTTTGAAAATATGTTTGAAAAGTCACCCATCTATTTTTATAGATTGTTCTTAGATGATCATTTGTTGGAACTCATGATTGACAAAACTAATCTTTATGCTTCTCAGAAAATAAACGCAAGTTGCTTGCCCAGTGCGGGAATCAACAAATGGAAAGATACCAATATACAGGAAATGAAGATTTTCAATGGACTGCAGCTTTGGATGGGTCTTTTCCGTTTGCCTCACCTGTCTGACTATTGGTTGAAAAAATGTATTCAAATAAAATTAGTAATGTCATGTCACGAAATCGTCTCAGGCTGCTGCTATCAAACTAGCATTTTTCGAATAATGAAAATGCAGATGTTTCCAATAGACTATATAAGCTCACGCCACTATAAATGAATCTTAGAGAGCTAATTTCAAACGTTATTTCACTCCCCAGAGAACGAGTCTGTATAGATGAGACATTGGTCCCTTCTCGAGGCAGGATAACATTCCTGCAATATATAAAAAACAAACGACATAAATTCGGAGTCGAACTATTCAAGTAATGTGTCGAAGGTGGCTATACCTACGACTTCAGAATTTATTGCGGGAAAGAGAAAAACTTGACAAATGCCAATGAAAATGTCCCAACTACTGTTATAAAATTATGCAACCCGCTGCTGGATTATGGCAGAACAGTTTATGTAGACAATTATAACACGAGTGTAGATCTCGTCTACACTCGTGTTATAACTGTCTTGAATTTCAAGTTACTTGAAAAAAAAAACATACCTTGTCGGTACCTTCAGGAAAAACAACCCAGGAGAAATACTTTAAAAAAAAAAAAGAAAACTAAGAAAAGGTGAATGTATCTCTATGGAGAAGAATACAGGAATTGTGGTCACGAAGTGCCAGGACAAACGTGATGTTCTAACTCTTTCTACAAAGCATGTTGGTCAGATGATGACAATCAGCTCTGGTTGAAATTCTTAAGTAAATAAGCCTGATGACGTCATAGATTATAACAAATCTAAGATTTTCATAGATTTATCTGACTAGTTCAAAACTTACTCAACAAGTTTGAGAAAAGGTATCAAACGGTACAGAAAAATTGCCGTCAATATGCTTCTTGGGTTGTCTGTCGTAAACTCTTATTTCCTCTATAAAGGTATGACCGGTAGAAACATATCAATAACTACTTTTAGAGAGCAAGTTGTCAAATCTTTGTTAGGTCTGTCTAAAAATAATCAAGAACGTCAATCCCAGAAGATGAATAAACATATGTTTGCAGATATGTGTAAATCCAACAGGCAAAGTGTGTTGTTTGCTATAACAAAATATCAACAGAAAGTGGCAGAAATGTTGCAGCTAAGAATGCGTCAAATTCTCGATGGAAATGTGACCAGTGCGAAAAATATTACAAATTTTTTTTTTTTCATTTATTGACTAAAAATAATGTTTCATATATCTTCAAGATGAAATCAAAATAGGTTTCATTTCTTGCCCTTTTGAAATAAATACTTCAGTTTATCTCCTTTGTTTTATTGAAACACTTGTGAAAAAATAGTAAAGATATATACATATATTTTCTTATTCTGATACATGAAAAATTTCAAGTATTTTGAAGGGCTAAACTCGGTTTTTAGTGCATTAGGCCATGCATACAGCCCATGCATTAAAAATAGCTGCTGTGGATACATATATTTTTTTTTTCCTTCTGATAAAATCTACCTGACCACACAGTTCAGCTACAACAGAATAAGATATGTGCTGCTTTTAATAAACTAGTAGCACTTTATCAGAATGTGATATATTACTATTACTACAGGCAACTCTAGGGAGTCCTTAGACTCATCGAGGGAGGCCCTAAACATCACGTGCACACACTATTCGACATTCTCACAGTATCTATCATACCTTGCCTTGAACTCATTCACTGTCATAGCACCCACAACAGACTCTGGCAGCTTATTCCACTCATTTACCACTCTAAAAGTATATGAAAGTATATTTTTAGAGTATATAAAAGTATATATGAAAAACCAATTGTCACAGTCTAAACAAACACAAGTAATAACCACAGTAATAAGTTTTAATAAGTAAATATTTCATCCTAAGTATCTTAGGACATCGTCAGTACAGTTAATTCAAACAATACTAGGAATAACACTGCACGCATATTAGGATTCCATTGTAATCATTGTAACATGATTACAATGGAATCCTAATATGCGTGCAGTGGCATGTTATAGAATTAAATTAAAATATAACTGGAGGGAAAAAAATACATTAAAATTAGATAACACATATAAAAATATTATTTTATACAATTTCGTATGACAATTTCCCATACTTTAGGAATAGCAAGACCATCATTACGGTTTAGATTTGGTCTGTGAAGTAGGGCTTCAGCACTTTCTTTATATAAACGTTCATGTTTATATAAAGATCTATGTAAAAGTGTGGTCTTTTCCCAATGGATCCTATGGTTTCAGTTTTCAACTCCATGTTGAGCGAGGCCAGATTTCTGCAGTTTGATAAGACGGATATGGTCTTGATGTTCCGAAATGCATTTATGAACAGATCTACCTGTCTGTCCATAGTAAGATAATTTACATTAGCATGGAACCTCATACATGCCAGGTAGAATCAGAGGTGAGAGTTTGTCTTTAGGAGAAGGCAACAAGTTATAGATCTGGTTGATTGGTTTGTAGGTAGTAGCAAGTTTGTATTTCTTCATAATTTTTGAAAGACGTTTGGAGATGCCTTTGACATAAGGTATGGGAATCCTATGGGCTTGTTCTTGTCTAGGTTGATGTGTGGGGAAGTGAGTGATGATTGTTTGAGTTGTTTTAAGTTTGTATCCATTTAATATGGTTGTATTTTAGATTATTTCCAATTCTTGGTTTAGAGATTCTTCGGAGGAGCAGAATCTGTGCGCTCTGGTTACTAATGATTTAATTATGGCATATTTTTGAGATGGATAATAAGCAGAAGAATTGTGAATGTAGCAACCTGAAAAAGTCGGCTTGCAATAGACAGAAGTGGAGATGGAACCATCTTCTTTTCTTTGGATGTGTAAATCCAGTAAGGAGATACCCTGTGGAAATTCTTTTTGTAGCATAAATTTTATTGGGATTCCATTATAATCATGCACCCTAATTGTATGTTATTCCTAGTAATGTTTGAATTAACTGTACTGATGATATCCAAAGATACTTAGGATGAAATATTTATATATAAAAACTTATTACTGTGGTTATTATGTGTGTTTGTTTAGACATGAATTCTCCACGTGTTTCATTGCATAATAAATTGTTACAGTGCTTCAACAAGGATAGTGGTTATCAGTCCTAAGTAAGAAAGAATATTTTCTAATTTCCAATACTTAATTTCAGACTTGGTCTTATGTTACGATGGTGGTCTGAAAAGTTATTGGCTTACCAATGAAAAAACGAATCTATAATTTCAAAATTATTTTTTTTTTCAACATAATCTCTCTTAAGACTAATACATTTATTTCAGCTAAAATACCCCTCTATAGCTGCAATCACCTCTTGATTCGAAGAAAAACACTGACCAGTGAGGCAGAGTTTTGGTTTTGGGAAGAGATAGAAGTCAGAGAGAGCCAAATCTGGGAAATAGGGTGGATGTTCCAACAATTCATAGTACAGATCCCTTAATTTTCCCATTGCCAAAACGGCTTTGTGAGCAGGTGCACTGTCCTGATGAAAGATGATTTTTTTCTTCTGCAAACCGGGTCTTTTCTCACGAATTTTTTCGTCTAGTCTGGTTAAAAGATTGGAATAATATTCCCCAGTTTTCCCCTCTGTTCAAGATAATTAATAAACAAAATGCCTTTAGCATCCCAAAACACCAATGCCGTGACCTTTCCTGCTGATAGAACCAACTTTGACTTCTTTGGTGTTTGAAGAACCAGCTTCTGTCTACGGTTTTGACTGCTGTTTGGATTCTGGTGTGCGTAATGGTGAATCCAAGTCTCATCCATAGTAATAAATTGATGCACAAAATCAGTTTTATTCTTGTTAAAATGCTCCAAGCACTGTTCAAAGATTTTCACGCGAGTGCATTTTTGATCTGCTGTGAGCAAGCGTGGCACCCATCTTGTGCAAAACTTTTTAATTTGCAATTCTGCATGCAAAATATATCGTACACGTTCTTTTGAAATGCCTAGTCTCAGCAATTTCACGCACTTTGAGTTGCCAGACATCCAATATCACTGTGCACTTCATCAGTGATTGCTGGTGTTGTTACACTTTTTGGATGTCCTTCATATGGATCATCTTCAAGGCTGGTACGGCGACGTTTAAACTCTGCAGCCCATTTCTTAATTGTCGAAAAGTGCCCATAAACTTTTATGAACTTCGAATGAATTTCTTTTACCATTAAACCTTTTACAAAGAATTTTATTACCATACAATACTCAATTTTATCCATTTCAAATGATACAGACAACGCTTTTGCTTCAGATAGCTGTATAAAACTAATTACTTGATAGAACGTCTTGCAATTTCACATGGATGCCTATGGCAGATGTACCAACTTAAAAAAAAAAAAAAAATCTCTTGTCGATAGTGTTGCCATCCATGGTCGAGAACTTTTCAGACCACTCTCGTACATACATATGTGGGTGTTCTTATGATGACTGCCAATAATGAATTAATTTTGCTTTTCTCTGTATTTGGTATAGTGGACTGACTAAGAATATGTGGAGAAAGTCTATACTGACCTACACTGTTTGGAAAGAAGTAAACAGACAACACAATGTGAGAAACAAACAGCCATGGTGCCCATCTTAATAAGATGTTGGCTCTTCTTTTTGCTGCAATGACTGAAGTAATCCTGCAAAGTGTGAATGTGGCAGATGCCACACCCGTCCATCTACTCAGTAGGGCATATAGCATGATTCGTCGCTCCAAAATAGAGCTTTCCAAGCTTCCATGTGCCAATGTATATGCTCTTTGCACCACTGAAAACAATGCTGCATGTTGGTTTGGGTAATGTGGGCTTTCCACACTGCAGATGAAACCCATGTTATGAGCTTCATTTCTGAATGTTTTGTGCAGATTCGTGTTCCTTTTGATGCCCAGAACTCTGCATTCAACATGTCAACCAATAAATGGCTGTTTTTACATATCATCCATCGTAGCATCCTTGAGTCATGTTCGGTGAGCATCTGTATAAAAAATAATTATTTAGTAATATTCCTCCTTCAGTAATATTAATATTCCTCTAATTTATACTGGCTACAAACATTTTACTTGTTTACATGGCATGATGCATCTTGCCCATGGTGGTATCCAATGAGTTCTTTGCAAGCAGTGTAGCAGTCGCACCTGCAGTCTCATTTCCCTTGATTACAATGTGTCTCTGGGGAACAAGTACAAACATCCAGATTCAATTCTTTTATCTGAGAAAATAAGTGTAATAGTTGATAAAGTGCCAGATGTGAATTGTACACAAGATAAACATTGGACCTGTATTCAGAGTCAGTTCAGCAGTATAGTAGTCATAAGTTACTACATCAAAGTGGAATTTTAGAAGAATCAATGAGGTGGAGAAAAAAAAAATTGGGGGGGGTCAAACAGTCCTCTTAGTTCTCAAATCATCTGTAGAGATTGATAAGAAATCAGAGCATCCACCATGAGTAGTACAACATCTGCTAGTAGATGGATGTAGAAGTAACAGCAAAAATATTAGATAGAACAATGAGAGGCTATATGGCGTGGTGGAAGGTGATCATGGTGAGAGCTTTTATAATCATTTCATATTTATGGGAAAGTGACAAATGGTAAGCTAATATATATTACATGAATGTCAAAAAGATGATCATTAAAGAAGATCCAAAGAAGATTAACTTAAATTGGTGTGGGATGTCTAGAATATGGGACATGAAGACACACACTGAGAAATGCAATTTGCAGAGTCATATTGAATAGAAGAGAGAGATGGGATATGAGAGAGAGATAAGTTGATGAGGAGTTGTTCCTCAGTTAATGTGGAAATGATTTTTTAAACAGCAGAGGGAAGCGGGTGTAGAACAATAGGTCACGAGCAAGTGCTGTGGGAGCAGAAACTGTGAACGAGTTTAAGGCATGGTTTGATGATCTTTTTATGTAAGTTTCTGGACTTTTCATGATAAATCTTTTGACTTCTTGAAGGACTAATGATAAGGGCTCTAGAAATCCACCTACCAACTTGCAAGTGGTGAGTGAAATTCTGCCTTTGTTCTAAATGATTCAATATATATTACCTTAAACTTCCTAAGAAATTATATCCTTCTTTAATTCTGTAAGTGAAGCATTTTCATGACTGGGATACTTATATACAAAGGCTGATGACCTCACATCAATTGCCTTAGTATCACATAATGCAAAATGCATTTCCTTTAAAAAGTGTATATTGCTATACATTATGAGGATCACTGCCCAGACTGGTTTTGATCTTTACTGGGGTACAGTTAAAGTGGGAGGGGGGGGGTAACTTTCCAAAATGTCGAACTTAGTGAGGCTCTCCAGGTTAGGCCAGGCCAACCAGGTTAGTGTGGCTCTCCAACCAACAAGCTGTGGGTTCAAATCTCACTGTGGGCATGGAGGTTTGTGATTGTTTCAGATGGGAGATGAAATTCAATACAGTGCGAGACCACTGTTGTGCTTATTGGAGGCCTGCCGTGGCTTGAAAAGATATGTTTGGTCCCTAAACCATGTAAAAAAAAATAAGTAAAAAAATACAAAAAAAAAAAATCCCTAGCTGACCTTACGTAGGTGGGGGTAACACAGAAAACTCCACTAAATCTCAACTGAGTGACCCAAAAAAAAATCACTAAACTCATAATTCCTGACCTGAATTACTTCAGAACCAACAGTCATACCTTCTCTTAAATTCATTCACACTACCCCTAAAGTCAAACCATTCCATTCACTCACTGCTATGCAAGAGAAAAGCATAGCTCTTACCCCTTTCTTGATTGTGAACCAACTTAACTTCCATGCATCTCCCCATTTTCTCTCCAAACCTTCCAATATAACGAAAAATTTTATCTGACGATATCCTATAGCACCCATTCAAAAGCTTATATACCTCTATCATATCACCCCTCTTTCTCCTGTTAACTCGCAATCTGTCCACATAATCTAAATCCCATAATCTGGATATAATATTTGTAACTCTTCTTTGAACCCTTATCACAGCTTCTTTATCCCATTGAAACCCAGCAGACCAAATCTGTGAACAATAATACAGGTGTGGTCTTATCAAAGCTTTATAAAGAGGCAAAATGACTTCCTTATCCTTACATGTGAAGGTTTGTTTGAACATCGCAATTATCCTGCGAGTTGTATTTGCAACTTTTTCTATGCAACCTTTGAACTTCAAATTCCTATCCACCATTATGCCAAGATCCCTAGCCTCATCAGTTGCTTGTAGCATAACCATGCTAATATAATATGCCGCTGGAAATCTCATCATACCAAAGTGCATAACTTTCCAATTACTAACATTAAACAGACAGCCATTTCTATTGCCCAAATTTACAGCCTATTCGAATCATTTTGTAAGTGCTGAATATCAGTAGCATCCCTGATTGCCCTACTTATCTTTGCATCATCGGAAAACAACTGCACATCTCCTGTTAGACCCTTCCTAATGTCATTCATGTATAGATTGAACAACAATGGCCTGAGGACTGAACCCTGAGGTACACCATTGGCACCTTAAATCTGGTGGATTCACACCCACTGTATACATTCTGATATCTAACTGTCAACCATCCAATGATCTAAGTCATGAGTTTATATTCCAATCACATATCCTCCTATATTTATGCAACAGCCTTTCATGTGGTATCCTATCGAATGAGTTAGAAAAATCCAACATTATCTTAGTGTATCCATTAACTTTATGCAACTTGGCCGTAACATTGTTATAAAATAAGAGCAAATTGCTAAAACATGACCTTCCTTTAGTAAACCCATGCTGCTCCTTGCATGTATGGCTTGTTTATTTCTGTATGTGAGCTTTTACTAACTTCTCTAAAATCTTCATTACCACACTGGAGTTACCGATAGGTCAGTAGTCAGACACATTAGTTTTTGCACCACCCTTGTACAATGGAACTATCATACATTCCTTCCATCCCTGTGGTATCATTCATGAGCTGAGACTCAAGTTACACAAACATGTTAAATGCCTAACCAATTCTGCAGAACATTCATTTAGCAAATGTGCTGGTATTCCCTGTCACTATTGACAAATTCTTATGCAGGTTGTGCAACAACTCTTCAACCTCATTTTCATGCACCTGTAACTCTTCATCCAATATAGCAGAACTATGCACTGTGTAACATATACTAGGTTGATATATCTTAGCAAAGTGAGCACTCATTAATTGAACAATCTCATTAACATCTGCATTTAATAAAGTTATTCTTTCTTTCACATTCATAACGATAAAATTCTTTTGGATTGCCTTTAGCATGCATGGCCAATTTCTTTTCTTGCTCCGATTTAGCTCTTTCCGCACAACAGTCATTACTTTTCTGGCCTGAGCTTTACATATATTTTATAACTCCTCTCACTCTTATTCTCATGATATTCTTTCGACATCATCTTCTTCTTGTTTAATCATGTGACCTATAATAGTATTCTCCTAAGTTGATCATAATTTCCAGCTTTGTAGTTCAGAGCATGTAACCTGTTCTAATGGGAACATCAACATTATTAGATATTTCCCAAGAAAGCACTGAACGATCACCGCCTCCAACTGGTGATAAAATAGTCATATGCTTAACAAAGAGCCCTTCTGATGCTATGAACAAATCCAACACTCTGAATTCAAATTAAAGATGCCAAGAAAGTATATTCAGTATATTCATGGTTTCATCCTTTATCCAAGTGTAAGCAAACAAAGGTTGCACATGAAGTAACTTCACAACTGGGCCACTTGCATATTGAGGCTAATGACTTCACATCAGTTGCCTTAGTATCCCATAATGCAATGCATTTCCTACTGCAAGGCCACATCGATTCCACTTTGGGCAGTCCTCCCCAACTTTGCATCATCTGCAAACTGCTGCACATCTCCAGTGCATTGGAGATGTGCAGCAGTCACTACCAAGACCTACATTACTTCAACCTTGGTATAATTTCTGGGGCTGGCTCCCACTGAAGAGACCCAAATAAAAATGGGAAACAGTCTCGGTAGTGACCCTACCCATAATGCATAGCATTATACGTGTCCGTAAGGATATGTGCTTTGCATTATTGGATACAAAGGCAGGTGATAGGAAATCATTAGCCTCTATATTTAATATAACTAACCACTTATGCAGCATGGCTGGCCGAGCGGTTAGCATATCCGCTCTCCCGCCAAAAGGCTGCAGGTTCGAATCCCGCCCTGGGCATGGATGTTTGCGACTGTGGAAATACTAGTGGTTGTGATTGGCGGTAGATAGCGTTGGTGTAGTTGCGGTCGGTTGGTGGAGACAGAGCTGTAATGCAGGTGCCCTCCCTCGATGAGTCTATCTTAGATATTATTTGACACCTCCATCCCTGGAGGTGTCAAATAATAATATACGAGTTGCCCAGTCGTGAAGTTACTTGACGTGCAAACTTTGTTTGCTTAAACTTAGATAAAGGATTAAACCAAGAATATAATTTCTGGCATCTTTAATTTATAATTAAAGCTCTTTGACATTAATGTAAATTATAACTAAGATAAAAAGCCAAACGGCTATTTTTTTTGGCGAAGTTGCCTTGGTGTTGTACTAACAGGTGTTCACTTACGCTTGAATTCGCTGATAGTTCTTCAGCACGAAACTCTTATATCGTAGTTTTCAATCTCAGAGTTTCGCATACTGGCTGTAAAATAATAGGGGATTTTTATACCCTTAATTTAGTTAATGCAAATTCTTTAGTTGTAAAACATTCTCTCATAACCATCAACTCCGCCTATTACATGTTACTAATGCCTCAGAAGTTAAATTACTCTTTCTGAGCAATGTTTTCACATTTCAATCTGCACATCCCTTACATTCATTGTCAAATCATATATATTCTTAGAAATCCTATGTCAATAATATATATTCTTAGAAATCCTATGCCAATAATCTCATACACTGGAACATCTTAATCACTCAGTTCAAACTAGTGTACCACTATAATAAATTTAGTTTAATCCTTTATCCACGTGTGTGCAAACAAAGTTTGTGCCTGAAAGTATCTTCAGGACTGGGGTAAAGTGGTACAACACCGGGCAACTCCTTGCAAAGGTGGGGCAAGCTACCAACATTACTATCTCAGTATCTCCCATAATGCAAAACACATCAAGGGAAGCACCACTACCCAGACTAGTTTTGACCTTTATTGAGGACTCTTCAGTGGGAGCCAGGCCCAAGTGGAGATACCAGGCAGAAGCATTAGCAAGGTCATCTCCTCCTATAGGAGCTACCAAACAGTGTGCCACCTTTTTATTAAATTACTCTGGATTTAGAGAAAGATGTTGAAAGTTTATTTTTCAATTGGTCAGACTATAATAAATTTAGTTTAATCCTTTATCATTATGGGAGATATTGATATAGGAGTGTTGGTGGCTTGCTCCACCTTTGCAAGGAGTTGCCTGGCATTGTACCACTTTACCCCAGGCCTGAAGATACTTTCAGGCACAACCTTTGTTTGCGCACACTTGGATAAAGGATTAAACTAAATTTATTATAGCTGACCAAGTGAAAAATAAACTTTCAACATCTTTCTCTAAATCCAAAGTAATTTAATAAAAAGGTGGCACACGGATTGGCAGCTCCTATAGCAGGAGATGACCTTGCTAATGCTTCTACCTGGTATCTCCACTTGGGCCTGGCTCCCACTGAAGAGACCTCAATAAAGGTTGAAAATGTCTGGGTAGTGGCCCTTCCCTTAGTGTAGTACTGTTGCAATTTCCATCCTCGTTAAAAAATGAAGACATCACTAGGAAGCTCATAAATTAATAAGTGATGATCAACATCATCACTTATTAACTCTAAGTAACTATTAATTCTGAGTTACTCAGGGAGTAGTTTTTGGTATTTCTAAGCATTTGAATGGGTTTTACTTATAGAACTACTCAGTAAGTTAGTACATGAGTTAGTTAGTATATGAGTGGAATGCCAGTTTTTTACCCCCCCCCCATCTCTCTCTCTCTCTCTCTACCTCTCCCTGGTTATGTCTTTACATTTTTCCATGCAAGGGCTTCCAGGGACTCTGCACTTTCACCCATACTCTGCCCATGCTATATATTCCAGAACTTACATAATGAAAGCTTCACATAGGCATTTCCCATCATCAACATTTCCTCTTTCCTGTCTCATTTCTTGTAAATAAATCTCACTTCACTTCCTCTCACTTTTGATAATACTCAGATCTCCAGTCAAGATAATTTTTCATCTTGGGCTAAACTTACACTTTTTGCCATTCCTAGAACAAATACATATCATTCAGTCTCAAAGAAACTTGATGTTTGCTTCTGTTCAAGATGCTACTTCTCATACACACTTTTATAACATTATATAAATGCTAAATTTTCCCAACCTTAGAATACTGTTCTCACAACTGGGATAGCACATCAAAAATCTTCTAAATATGTTTGATGCTATCCAATAGAGAGATCAGTTTAATTAATAGGTGACCTCTCTCCTGAACTCAGTCTAATCATTTTTTCATAGACAGTGTGTCTCCTCATGCATGTGTTTCTCTGAACTGGCTACCACCACCCCATCATTCCTCTACTTTGGAGTAACCAAAAATATGAGTAGCTGGTGATAACATCCGTATGCATTTCAGCTTCAGACTTACCAAACCAACTTTTCACCTTTCTCTTCAAATCTGTCTACCTACATGTTTCTTGTTTGTTCTTATAAAAAACTTCATTCCTGTTTTGTGCTGTGCATTTTGTTTTAGCTCTCAGGGGACCCCGTAACCCCTAAAGAGCGCGTCCCCAGGGTAGTGGGTAGGGGAGCCCACCATGTGTGTATGTGTGTACATGTGTGTGCATATGTGTGTATATATGGTGGGGTGGTCCGAATATACTAAATAAGGACTCGTGCACCAACAGGGCCATAAGGGGCAATCATCTTGATTGTAAGGGAAGCGGCACTCCCATAGACCTAGCTGGATCTATCCCCTCCTTCTTCTACTTTGAGGAAGATCCACTTACTTTAATCTTTCCTATAAGGCCTTATCAGCCAACTCTTCTTATTTTATGACCCTTATGCTATTAAAGTACTCGAGGGCCATGGGGTCTTTTCATTTCTGGCCTTACAACTATGCCCTCTCTATAAACTTTACTATATTTCTTCTATAATCTACTCTTTCCCCTTCAATATACCCTATTCCTCCTATGGGTTTAAATTCGGAAGAAGGCTAGTTCAGAAGCCTTAAGGTAGCAGCCCTACCACTGAACTATTCCATCATCAGGCTAGTCCCCTGACATGGAGAACATAATCCTACTTGTAAGCTGACAGAAAAAGATAATCGGATTGAATCTATGGGAAACGACCCTGGAATGGAAATGGTAAAACGAAAGTGGAAACGACAAAATATAATACACATAGCAAACTGGAATGCAAGAGGAATAGCATATAAAGAAATAGAATTAGACCAGTTATTAAATGAAAGAAATTTTAAAATAGCAGTAATCACTGAAAACAAAATTAAAAGGAACTATGAGAACTGAAAATTTTAATGTGATATACAGTAGAGTCGACAGAGACCAAAGAGCACAAGCAGGAGTCATGATTTGGATTCATAACTCCCTTTCAAAATAGTTAAAATATTATAAATTACGGAATGAAAGAATAATAGAAGCTAGAATAGAAATAGATAGAGGCTATATAACAATAATTGGTTTATATGTCACAGAAGAAGGAAGAGAATAGGATAATATTGATTTTTATAATCAGCTACAAAACATATATAATAAAATAAATAAAAATGTTTACATAATTTTAGCAGGAGACTTAAATGCAAGAATTGGAAACACAAAAATTAATAATAATATAGGAATACATGGAGAACACACTCTAAACAGAAATGGTAAAAAATTGATTGACATTGTAGTTTATAATAACCTAAAAATAATGAATTCCTTCTATAAACATAAAGATATACATAAATATACTTGGGCATCAAGAGGATGGAAATCAATATTAGATTACTTCATATTAAATGAAAAGACATTAAAATTTTCACTAGATGTTAGAGTTCACAGAAGATATGAAATAAGCAATGACCACTTCCTTGTTAAAATAAAATTAAGATTACCACCTAAATGGCTACAAGTAACAAGAACAGAAAGAAAAATTGAAACATTTGTTTATAAAACTAGACTATTGAATGACACAAATGTACAATGGCTATATGAACAAAGAATTAACCAATATCTAGATAAAATAAAACAAAATGAAGAAATAGAATGGCTTAATATAAAAACGATACTCAATGCAGCAGCAAATGAAAGCTTTCATTTGCTGCTGCAAATGAAAGCTTAGGAAAGCCAAAAAAATTCAATAAAAGAAAAAAACTGAAGATCTGGGATGATACAATCAAAGAAATAATCAAAAAGAAAAAAGAAGCCTATCACAAATGGTTAAGCAGTAAAAGATTAGAAGATGAAATAGAATATAAAAGAATAAGAGCCATAGCTAAAAGAGAAGTCAGAAAAAGACAGAGAATCATGGAATAAATCTGTTTCTAATTTAGAACATGATTTATATAAAATAAGACCCAATGTATATAAGATTTTGAAACACCTAAATGCAGATACCAAAGAAAACATAAAATTAAACACTGAATTAAAATTAGGAGAATTTCTAAATTACTACACAGAACTGTGGACAGAAAAATCTTTTAAAAAAGACAACTGGCAAACAATTAACGAAAATGAAAAGGAAATAAATGAAGAAGAATTAGAAATCAGCCTGAAAGAAACAAGAAACGGAAAATCACCTGGAGAAGATAAGCTAGGTTCAGAACTATATAAATATGCAGGAACAAAATTCAAAGAAAGACTCTTATTATTTTTAAATAAAATTTACTCAACTGGAATCCCCCCAATAGAATGGAAAAAACCAATTGTGATTCCTATCTATTAGAAAGGTAATAGAGATGACACTAAAAACTATAGAGGTATCAGTATACTAAATTCCTGTTACAAAATATATAGTACAATCTTAAATAACAAACTAATGAAATATTCCGAAAACTTTATTCTAGAAGTTCAGAATGGATTTAGAAAAGGACGATCATGTATAGACCCAGCCTTTTGCCTAAAATTAATAATAGAGAAAAGAAGAGAATATAATTTAGAAACACATATTGCATTTACTGACTTTGAAAAAGCATTTGACAAAGTTAAAAGAAACATATTATTTAACATATTAAAAGAAAGACAAATACCAAATAATATCCTAAAAGCTATCACAAGTATATATGAAAATAAGCAAATACAAATAAGATTAAATCACAAGATATCATATACAAGAGAGATAAACCAAGGGGTCCGACAGGGATGTCCCCTCTCAGCAACTCTTTTTAATATCTACTTAAATGAAATAATAATAAAATGGAGTAACAATTTACATCAAGGAATTAAACTTTCACCTACAGTTAACTTAAACACTCTCCTCTTTGCAGATGACCAAATAATAATTACAAATTCTGAAGATGACTTACAGAAAGCTATTTTAAATCTAAATGAGATATCCAAAGATTATAGCATGATAATATCAACGGAAAAATCAAAAACTATGGCCTTTAAAGGACAAGATTCAGCAAGAACTAAAATAGTAATAGATAACAAGATCTTAGAACAGGTGAATTCATTTAACTACCTAGGATGTATGATCACATATGAAAATTAAAAAGATATAAATGTAAAAATTGCAAAATATTTAAAAATAACAGGTGTAATCAACTCTATATTTAAACCAAACCTAGTTCAAAAACAAACCAGGCTAAAAGTGTACAATACATTAGCCCTACCGGTCTTAATGTATGGAAGCGAAATCTAGACAATAAAACAAAAAGACAAAAAAAGATTAACAGCAGCAGAAATGAAGTTTATGAGAAAAACTGCAAAGTATAGCCTATTTGATCACAAAAGAAACGAAGATATTATGAAAGAATTAAACTAAGAACCAGTAATAGAAAAAATTAAAAAATATAAACATAAATGGATAGAACACGTCCAAAGAATGAAAACAGAAAGATTACCAAAACAAGCCTTAAAAATACAAGCCACTAGGAAAAAGAAAACCAGGACGTCCTCTTATACGATTCAACAATGACTTCTAAGGCCGGAACAGGCCATGCTAGGCCTAAATCCTTGATACGTATGATGATGATGATGATTTTGTTTTAGTTGCGAGTTTTCCATGCATTGTTACATATCCCACCCATATGAGCCTGTTTGTATGTAATTCTGCCATGTTTAAATTTTGCTGGGATACTTTAAACGTCTTTTATTAATCTCACATATTTTTTGACTTCTTTGTGCTAACTATGCAGTTGGCTATGATGTATATTTAAGTCAACGAAAATATGCACATGAAGTGTCGATTAAAATTGCAATATCACTGATATTTTGAAATAATAATCACTGATATTTTGATATTTAGGAGGCTGTGGAGAGGGTTCGGAGAAGAGTGACCAAGTTGGTGAGTGATATAAAAAATGCCCCCTACATTGATAGATTGAGAGCTTGTGGATTTCAGAGATTGGTTGATAGGCGAAGAAGAGGTGATATGATAGAAACATTTAAATTACTGAAAGGTTATTATAGGATTGATGCAGGGGAAATGTTTCAGCTGTGTGATAGTGATGGAAGAATAAGAGGTCATCTCTCTGGAAATTAAAGAAGAGTGTGGTTAACAAAGGTGTCAGAACAAGGTCTTTTGCCTGGAGGGTGGTGAATGAGTGGAATTCATTGCCTGACTTAGTTGTGAGCTCTTTGTCTGTAAATGAATTCAAGAAGAGATATGACAGATATTGTTTTGCTAGTTTGGGTCTCCAGCGATGAGTCTACTGACTCCATGGAGATACCCGTAATAATAATAACATGGATACAAGTTGTAAGATGGTTCATTCACATCAACATTTGGGTGGATTAACCAATCATGATAAATCCATTCTTTAACTTATTATTTCTGCCATGTCTTTTTAATGGGTTTCATAGCCTAAAATATCTGAGTGCCAGAGATCTCTGAAACAAATTAGAAACACATTATCTATGTATCTGAGCCAAACCTTTGGTGTAAGAACAACAGAGATTTCTGTTGTTCTTACACCAAAGCTTTCAAAGGATTCTACAAA
Organism: Typopeltis vanoorti; assembly: GCF_054136105.1. Classification (NCBI taxonomy): domain Eukaryota; kingdom Metazoa; phylum Arthropoda; class Arachnida; order Uropygi; family Thelyphonidae; genus Typopeltis; species Typopeltis vanoorti. Next base: position 80,876,037 of record NC_143573.1, on the reverse strand, counting down.
AATTTGGCAATGGTGAAGAGTGTTGTCAGCCCACAGATATCTTTTGTCAGAAATTATATAACAGAATATCCAAACTGTAGGATAGGTGCAAAAGAGCAGTGACATGAGAGATTTATTGAACAATAAGAGAATATTCTTTGGAATGGAAGAGTGGCAAATATATTCTTATTGAAGAAGAGTAAGTATAATTGACTGGGGTTCCTATAATTTTGTTAATAATAAGATATGCCTTCTTAACATAGTGCACGTATATTATTATTATTATTATTCTAAGACCGCATGGAGTCAAAGACCAATCTCCACCATGTCTTAAATCCATTCCCTTGCTCACATCCACCTCATACAGCTTCCAGGGATGAGTTCTCCCCCAATCTCCCATCATTTTACGAAAAACCTCTTCAACGTTAATCCTATAATAACCCCTTGCCAACTTGTACATCTATATGTTATCACCCCCCTCTTCCTAGTATCCCTAGACACTAGACTTCAAATTGCATCGTCTCAACCTTTCTTCATATTCAACATTCCAGAGATTAGAAACTATTTTAGTCAATTGCCTCTGGATCCTCTCCAACATCTCTTCATCCTTTTGAAATCAAGTGACCAAATATGTGCACAGCAGTCCATGTGTGGCCTAATCAGAGCCTCATACAATGGAACCAAAATCTCTTATTTCTGTAAGTCAGTTTCATCTGCATCTTTGCCAGAATTTGTTGTGTAATCCTCATCCACCATCACCCCAAGATTTCTTATTTCCATCACCTCCAAACATATATCCCCACCAACAGTAAATTATACATCCCATCTTTGTTTTCAAAATTTTAAAACCTTACATTTCACAACAATGAACTGACATCCCTGCTCCCGTGCCTATTCACTTAGTCTATTCAAGTCTTCTTGTAAGGCCACAACATCTGCTCTACTCCTCACAGTTAATTCCAATTTTGCATCATCTGCAAACAAGTGTATATCTCCATCAAATCTTTCCCAATATCATTAACATACAGTTAAACAGCAATGGCCCTAAAACAGACCCCCAAGGCACACCACTAGTGACTTTCCTCTTCTGTGATATTACTCCCCCATACACAACTTGCTGATAATTATTAGATAGCCAATTTCCAATCCAATGAACTAGTCTAATATCCAACCCCCATCTGCTCTAGTTTGGTTATCAACTATTCATGGAATATTCTATCAAAAGCTGTTGAAAAGTCTAAGTATGCCACTGTGTATCCATTTCCTGTATTCAATGCTGCTGTCACCTTATTGCAATAAGTAAGATTACTAAAACATGACTTCTCTTTAGTAAATCTGTGCTGTCCATCAAAGATAATACTATTGTTGTCAACCCAATTCTGGATCCTGATTCTCACCAACCTTTCCAACACATTAACCACATCACCTGACACACAGATTGGCCTATAATTTGATGCTTGAATTCTGTCACCTCATTTATGTAGTGGTATACAATCTTGCCTTCCTTCCACTCCTTTGGAACTTGACCTTAAATGTAACTTGAATGCAAGACTCATATTAAACAAATATGTCAAGGCAGATGTCAACTGCCTGGCACATTCGTTCAAATTAAGGTTGCTTAATTTCCCATATACCTCTTCTTTAACTCATAGTCAGTCTCTCCTCATTATCCACTGAGCTTCTCATAATCACCAGCTTTGTAGTTCCACATATACTCTTTCCTCACACGCTTGGCAACCACCCAAGTAATCACTTCATGATCACTCTCACCAACTGGAAGGAGATTTGATATCTCATTTATAACAACATCCTCTGATGAGATGATCAAATCCAAGACCCTCAAATCCTCGTGTGCCCTTTCTTACATACTGCCTGGAGTAGTTGTGCTCTAAAAACTCAAGAAACTAATTTTCTTTACTTCCAGTTAGTATCTCATCATCCCAATCTATATAGGCATAATTAAAATCACCTTACTTTATATACATTTCTGGTCACTACCCTCCACATTGCCAGGTCTATAGCAGCATCCAATGAAGTATTTCATTCTATTCACTATTTCCCTGTTCTAGAATCTCTATCTTACACACCATACTACCTCAAAACCACTACCACTTTTAACTTTTCTCATGCTATATTCCCCTGTCCACCTGTTTGTCTTGTTCATTTTCTACACTCACTTCTTAATTCATAAGTGCCCCTTCAATCTCTCCCTTACTCTCCCACTCTTTTACATTGCTTCTTTATTTTACTGCACACCATAACTTCAAATTTGAAGAGTGAAATGAAGCCAAGCAAATTAAGTTCAATAATAAATTATGTTCTTGTTTAATAATTTTATCCAAATTAAAGCAAACAAAGTTTGCACATAAAGTGCAAACTCTGTTTACAAGTTGCAAATCATGATTTGCTACTTTTAAACAAAGGCTACAGACTTTTTATTAACTGCCTCAGTATCACATATAACGTAAAAGTCATGAAGAGCAGTTGTCAAGATACCTCACACACAAACTTTATTATTATGTGACACCTCCAGGGAGTCCAAAGACTCATCGAAGGAGAGCGTGCCAACGGCATCGAACAATTGATCCCCTTCCAACTACTAACTGTGCTCAAACTTGCTTTACTTTTTGCGTGAGCCATTAGTAGCAGAGGCTCTACCAATCGAACCAACCTTTAATTCTGATTATGCTTGGATAAAGGATTGAACAAGAATATAATTTCATAATTTCTTTTAGTTTAATTTACTTGTAACTACTAAGTGAAAAAACTTTATACAACAAATTGAAAGAAGTTCAAGCTTTCTCTATTAACCTTCACTACAGGCTTTTTTTGACATAGAGACTATTCTCTCATAGAATATTAAACTGAAATAAGTTAATTTGATATTCTCATAGAATATCAAATTGAAAGAAGTTCAAGCTTTCTCTATTAACCTTCACTACAGGCTTTTTTTGACATAGAGACTATTCTCTCATAGAATATTAAACTTTTAAGTTTCAGCTTACTGTTAATTCATATTCCAGATAATAATGAGATCTGTTTTTATAAATAACTGAGAAACAGAACTCTGTAATGAAACACAAAATTTACAACAAAAGACATTTCACTGGCTTAAAAGTGGCCAAAATCATTAATTGGTTATATGTACAATCATGAGGGTATGTGCATAATACAGTACTGCATAATTCAGCTCACATCACTACTTGTTTCCATCATTAATTTTTTTCCAAATTCTTCTTATTTGTCAGTTCATTATTTTGGTTTACTAAAGCATTACTAACTGCATCAATCCATTTAATCTTGGTACTGAAGACTACATTTAATTAAAGCATCGGCAAAATAACAGTCACATTTCCTCCCCACAGACTAGATGTTCTTAACAAAGCGAACTAAAAATAATCTTCTCCAAATAGTATGGTTTTGCAAAGCAGCTGATCGTTCTGATCATAACAAAATCATCTTAAACAATCACACCAAGACATACAAATTTCAAAAAGGACAAAGCTATCCCCACCCATAAAAATTTTAATGTAAATTCCACTTATGTAAGTTTGCACA